>NW_009953947.1:1518383-1543746 GCF_000747805.2 Chaetura pelagica
ATTCTAAAAAAAATTTTTGTTTTTTTTTTTTTTTTTTTTTTTTTTACTGCCTTGTTTAATGCTGCATAAAGTATCATTAAATCTCCCTCTAGGCTTTAGTAGTCCTACTTTGTAGGTGATGGATCTCAGGCATTGGTAGGTAGTCAAGGGCTGGTGAAAATGAATGTCGTAGTAAAGTTCAGAGGAGAGAATATGCCCTGAAGACACAATAAGAAAAAGCTTGTCTCTGTCTAAGTTTAGTACCTACAGATTTGGAGCCAACTATGTTTCCTTGGCCTTCAAATATTTCTCTAATACCACTGGTTTGCCAGCACTATATTCTGGCTGGTTCTGCAGGTAGGTGTTCCCTGCAACGTCTTAATTACATTTTTTCCTTCTTGATGGGGTTCCACAGAAGTCATAAGCATGCATTTTAAAATGTAATATTTAAAGGGAAAGAAGACAGTCACCAAAGCTTTTCCAGTGACTAATGTTGAGTTAATATTGTCATGTTACATTTGCGTTTATTTTTAATTATTATACCAGCCTGGGGAAGTGCTGTCAGAGAGCAGTGATACCCTGTCCATTGCTCGTTTGAGCATAACAAAAGGCTTGACTTGGAGCAAGTTACAATGCAGATAAAGTCTTGTCTCAGTTTATTTTGCCTTTCTTGTTCTGAAGCAGCAGAAATAGAATCTAGAGCTGCAATGGAATTTAATACTAGGGCAGATCCCTGTGGGCTAGTAACTCAACTATACATTTCTCAAATTAACAGTAGTCTTCCATTATATTGCTTTTATATTGTTTTGACCAGTTAGACAATCATAATACTGCTCTGTCAGAGATGTTGCTCTCATTGGTTTATTCCCTCCTTTACTTAGTATTTTTCTTAAATGAGACTTTACTTTCTTTGAGAAGTGTCTCGTTATATTCAAAGCAGCACTGGACCCAACAAAATCCTAGGAATTTTTTCTGTCCAGATTTGCTCGTATTTTGTTGGTTTAGGTTTCCAGGGGGTTTAGACATATGGAAATACTGCTGAAACAGAATTGGAATAGGCAGAGTAGCAATAAATAACTTACACAAAGCATATTTTATTGCATTGTCTTGCATACAATATGTTGTCTTTTCTTACCCTCTGCTCCAGTAGTTCTGTTGTGTTTTATAAACCCACAGTTCAATCTGACTCAGTGTTGCTGCTTTTCAGAAATAGATGTGCACCAAGATGTTTGTTATTTTTTCTGATTGCTGCAATTATAAAAGGACTTTATTCTATTTGTTTGAAGGAAATTATGATACACAGGAGTAACTTATGTTGGGATAGATTGATATTTGGGGAGAGGAATTAAAACAACCCAAATAATTCTGCAAACTAAGAGATCAGTAAATAGGCAGGATGTGACATCTGGTGCAGAACTCTATTGCATGAACAAAGACACCTAATGCCATTTTAGCTGTCCTGGGATTTCTCAGGCATCTGCAGAGGGTACACTGATACGGCACAGGAGCTAACGGAGACCTGTGCTGTTCTGGATGTGCAGCTTGATGGCCAGGTGTCTAAGAACCATCCAGAATAGCCCCAGATGTCTTCTTTTTGGTAGGCAGTAAAAAACTGTCTCTGTGGTCTAAGTTAGCACAACAGTCTGGCAGTGAGAAGTGGATTTCAGATGCTTTGCTATCTTTATTTCATTCCCATTCTCCCTGCATCATGGTGCTGCTTTTTTTCCGGTGGGTTTTGTTTCCTTTTTTTTTGGTGGAGTTTTGTCTAGGGCTTTTTCCACACAGAAGTACTGACCCTCTGGAAACCATTTGGAAGGGAATACTTTCAGAACACATGAAATTTCTGTTTGTTTTATGTAGATGTCTATATGTAGATTATAGTAAGTTTCAGGAGCCTAAATATGGTTTCTTAAACCCCCAGGTGGAATATCATGCCCACAGCCTCCCTGCAGAGGTGCTGTGGTGTTTTATGTGGGGAAGTTCAGCACAGTGAATGTAGCAGAGCACTGCAGCAGCTGTGGGTGCTGAGATATCAGGAGTGCCAAACTCATCTTGGGCTCACTGAATTCAGAGGATTACTGTAGCATAATAAACTGTGTTTAGTGTCTAAAGAAGCTATGCTGTGTTTCATTCAAATCTCTTTCAGATTAAATCTTCTTCTCAACCAGGCTTAAGTAAATACATTTCAAGTGTTTTAGATCAACAATGACAAAACAACAACAAAAAAATCCAGAACTTATTCTCAGGCTCTAGAGGAGCAATGAAGGTTGTGAAAACACTCTGTACAACATCAGTTTTGCACTAGAAAGAAGCCATGGAAATCTTTGTGACTAGTCCACAACCAGTGCATAGTATCTGTGTGGCAGAACAGTTTTGAGTGGACAAGGAAAGGTTGCAAGCCTGGAGGAGACAGATGCACAGAATTATTTTAACTGTACCTTTTATACCAATTTGGAAGGTCCTCACTATACTGGATGGGAAAATAGCAAGTATTGACATTCACTCCTTGCAAAGCACCAGGGTATTCTCACAATGTGAAAGAGATCCCTATACAGCTGTTAAAATATTAGAATTTAAAATGTTAATGTGTTTAATTGCAGGAAGGTTGTAAATGTCATGTACAACTTATTTTTCATTATTCCTAGGCAGAGCTATCCAACTTACCGTTGCAGCTGTTCTAGTGATTGTCAGCTCTAATCCCCTTGAGAGAAGGCAGTTCTCATTTTATAGAGGAAGGGAATGGCAGAAAGGCTAAAATATTATTGTTCAGAGGATCAGGTGAGAAGAATCTGTTACTTGAGGCTCTGTATAGATATAATAAGGTTGTGTTCATGAAATGACAAATGATCAAGGTTCTCCCTCTCTGAGAACCCTCATCTGAGAAATGGTTACTGTGTGTACTCTTCTTGTCCTCTGGAAAGAAGTAGCAAGACACATTAGCTAATCTGCTTTCAAGGCTAAAGGAAGATACAGTATATTAGTTTAAACCTTAGTGAAACCTTCTGTTCACAGCTGGCTATAAACACATACACGGTGGCTTGAGCTGACAGACAGTAGCTTGGTTAATCTCAGTAACTAGATGGTGGGCTTTTAGCCTGGAGAGAACACTACAGCTGTTAGTGCTTTTCTGTATGAGGAGCTGAGGAACCCTGTGGGAGAGCCTGCAGCGCAGCCCCAGTCTTATCCCAGCCAAAGTCTTTATCCACCTAAGATCTCCAGTAGTCTTCACAATCTGAAAAATCACTAAAAGCTTTAGTAAAGATTAACATTTTCAACATTAGCAATGGAAACATCAGAAAATGTTTTTGATGAAGTCTAAAACTCAAATATCTTGCAGTAAGCTCGGAGACATGTAATGAAAATCAAAATACATTCTCTAGTAAAACTAATATGGTCTTAAACTCTATTTTTATCATCCCTTCAATTTCCTACCCTTTTAGTCTCATATATAAGATGGTTAAATGTATTTGCATCAGCTACCTGATTCCGCTGAAGTAAATATTTTCATATATGTGAGTGAGATTAAATTACGTCATACATACTGGAGTTTGTTCCTGTTATGCAACTGTATTTTCTGTGAAGACATTGTCCCAGGCTTTCTTCCCAGAAGTTAGAGAGGATTGTCACAGCTTTTGAAAACCTTTTTTTTTTTTTTCTCAGATGCATTTTTTCGTAACAGGTTAGAAATATAAAGACAGTTCAACAAGATATGCATGTTAGTCCCTTAATGCTAACAATTTTATTCTTTTTTTCCTCACTTAGACTTACTTAAATAAGTATTTTTGTCAAGCACCTTTTTAAAAGTCATTATTTCTATTTGGATAAGAAACTAGTACCAACATTTGCAGTATCTAGCTTGCTAGTTTTTTGTTTTTTTTTCCTTTAAAATTACTTACTGCAGTTGTCAGAGTAGAAAATTGGCAACTATCCACAGATTATCTACAGCTATCTACATTTTTCCTTCTATTCATAGAAGTGCTGGGAAAGATGCAAAGAAAATATTCACAGAAATTTGCTCAAAAGAAAGTAGAGCTTATAATTTGACCTCAGCCATGCCTTTATTGTGATAACACCATACAAATATTCCAGTGCAAAAGTTTAACATGGAGATGTGCCTTTGCTCAAGTTTTAGTCTTTAAAATTATTAATTCTCAGAGAAAATTACCTAGCCTGGACTCCCATTACTCATCCCGTTACCTAAGCTGATGCAGAAGCTGTGACCCTCTCTAGTTAACCTGCACTGAGTTACGTGCCAGGACCAGCCCATGATTCATCAAGTTAGAAGTGTATTCCCAAAATGTAACTTAAAGAGGGACCTCTATACTGACTCTTGTTTGCATTTAAATTTTAAAGTACATGGAAATAGTAGACAAAATGCATATTTGGCACAGATTGTGTAGGTGCAACAAGATGGGTCATAGTATATTGTTTTCTCTAGCTCCTGTTGAAGAGTTTGCTGCTTATTGAATGTTTAACAACATTCTTTGAGATTTTTCAGACAACTTAGTTGAGCTGACATGGTTAATCTGATATCTTTAAATATCGAGTAAATAATTTTGTAGATTTAACAAAAGCTTTGGTGTTCCTCATAAAATAGTCAGATATCAGTGTTTCTGGCTGTGAATAAGGGCTGCAGAAAACAGCAAAATTCTTGCTTGCTTACCTTGACATTAATTTCAAATTAATTACAAGCACAAATTAAGCGCACAAAGTTTTGGTTTCTCCCTTCCTTTCCCTTTCCTTGTAATTATTTTTATCAATATACTGCACCTCGCTTGGCTCTGTAATCCCCTGAAACATTTCACAGTCCTGATTTTCACATTCTAGCTCTGTATTTTTTCCTGTGCCCAGTAAGCATTGTCTTCTTTATAATCTTTCCTGCTTTCATACACTTTTTTATCTTTTCATATCCCCTTATCTATTCCTTTTCAAATCTCCTTATCCTAGATCTTGAATATACCCTAACTTTGCTCATGCTTCAGTCTCCCCCCCTTGCTTTCATTATACATATGTTTTTCAGTTGCTAAGCCCTACATGTGTGTCAGATGTTCATCCCTTTTGATTGCTTTTTCTCTGCTACAACTCGTTTCTACACCATTCCGGCATATATGGCCAGGAAAGCTTGAACAACTGGTAAATATCTATTAGTATCAAAGTGAAAATCCCTTTTTTGCCACTTCCTACTCAATGATTGAACAAATGTGCAGTAAATCATTACAGGAAGCTGAAGAAAGACTGATGGTAATGTTTGGTGCAAGAAATCTGCTGTAGTCCTAATTCAAACCTGAGTCCATAAAACCTATGAAAAATTCCCATTATCTTTATGGTAGGAGTTGGACCACATCCATTATTGTTGCCTTCATTCACTACCTGTAGACTGAAAGTTCATAAGGACACTAAAAGAATGTGGATCTTTTGAGTTTAGCCCTTAAGTAGCCCAAAAGTCTTACTGTCAGTACTAGGAGTCATATTCTCTGTTATGTGCAGCACCCTGTAGTTACAGGTTTATGTGGGGAGGCCTTAGCAAGAGCTCCAAGGATCTCCCGACCTGCTTCCACAGCTTGGAAATGTCTCTCCTGCTACTGAATTAGTTCTTGCCTCTTACACTCATTTGGTCCATGGACATAAGGGTCTATTCAGCACACCAATATGATACCTAGGCCTAGGCTTTTTGCTGGTTTCTTACTTTACTGTACTAAGTATATTGTGTCTAGTCCTCTCTAGTTTTGAAGAATAATTTTTTTGGGTAGAGTGTGCTAAAACTGTATCCCTTACTACCTATACACTTTACTTGCAACACCTTTGTGTTGAATTGAGGTGGTTGATACAGAGAGTACTCTGCCTTAGGTGAGGAAGCCTGCGCTGAGGTTATCGAATCCAAACTCATTTTGAAATAAATGAACATCAAAAAGCAGCAGAGCTTTTAGGTGGGACCGGATCCTCACCCATGTTCCGGCAGTCAGGAGCAGACTGAAGGGGAGCATGTAACTGAAGTGTGCCAAGGTGTTGCCTTTCCCACCTCGATCCTCTCAGGTCTGCCTTCTTGACATAGAAGTGACACTGCCTTGTTCTCCACAGAAAAAAGGAAGAGGAATCTGATTTCTTGCAAAAAATGTTTTTTTCTAGTTTCTTAATAAGTATCTGTTCTCTTGGAGATAAACAGTTCAGTGCACATGGGCACACTTTGCACTTCTAACTAATATAGTATTATGTAGATGCTGGATAGCATGTCCATTGAATTCAGAGGCTTTACTGATGTGAACATATTAATATCCCATGTCCTAGGATGCCTTTGTGAATGAATTTTTCTTCCTTTTTTTTTTTTTTTTTGTCCTGTCCTCAGCTGCTGATTCATGTTGTTCAGCATCTGTTGCCTTTTATCACAGTGAATCTCAGCAATAGGGAGAGTGAGTCCCTTCAGTTTATATATAATTTTTAGTGAAGTTACAGAAAGAGCAGGACTGAAATGCTGTACAAATACTGTAAAAGCCAAAAAACCCCAACCAACCAAACTACACTACTGCTGTTAGTAACAATAAGTGAAATATGTGGAGTTTGTGTTTCTTGTTTGACTGTTTTGATCTGAGGGTTGATTATTCTGAAAAATAGTCTTATAAGTCCTAATTATAAAAATACATAATTTGATTTGTAAGACTATTTATGATCTTGCCACAAAGAGCAAAGACTGCATTGCACTTTAATCAGCATTAGATTAAATTAGATAGATTAGCATTTTTGTAGAGAAAAGACCAAACGTGATGTGAAGGCGTCACACATCAAGTGAATGTTTTAGACCTCATTCAGTCTTTTGTCAAAAGCTGAAATTGAAGAGATTCTTTTTTGGATCACTGAGATTTAGTGGGTGATTCAGTGAATGCTTTACCCAGCAGCTTCTGAAAAGTTACCAACAGGAATATGATCAGATCTGGGTAAGACAAACCTGAGTTATAGTGCTATGGGACTTCCTTCTGACTTATTTAGGGAGAAACTTCCCTTTTTTAATGTTCAAGAGAACTTTAAAATATAGACATACCAAAAAGATAAAATAGTTAATTGTTTAGGACAAGTCAGGTTATTTCCTGCCTAAAAAGTCTAATGACTGATAGTATGCATGAGAAAGAAAAGTACACAGAAAAGGGAAGCAAAGACCATGCTTTTCTCATGCCGGGCAAACAGTATTTAGAATTTGTCTTGAGAATGAGCTTCTGAGGTGCTCTGAGAAGTCAGGAGTGGGAAAGGGATACAGGATGCAGCTTTTGTATTTTAGGGACCTTATTCTGTAGGATGTAAAGGATTTAATGAGTATTCAAGGATGATAAGAGGGGGATGAATTGATTGGTTTGGTTTGGTTTGGTTTGGTTTGGTTTGGTTTGGTTTGGTTTGGTTTGGTTTGGTTTGGTTTGGTTTGGTTTGGTTTGGTTTGTTTGTTTGTGGCCACCTTGACTTGGAAGGAGCCTGGGGAAGTTTTTGTGCTGGAACTGTTCTTCACAGAATCAGAGGATCTGCCAATAGGCAAGGTTATAGAAGAAGAAGAGAAGAGAAGAATAAGATATAAGAGAACATGCTTGCATTGGCTAATAACAGGAAACAGGATGGGATTAATGATTTTCATATTAGTGGGTATTCAAGAAGCATTAAAAGAATGTGTTATTCAACCTGGTCATGAATCATCCAGTAAAACTTGATGATCGTAAATTATTCTGTACAGTATAAACAAAAGGCCAACTTGAAGAGCTACACTGAATAACTGAGAAATCCAATAGCAGAGAACAGGATGTTCAGTATTGAAAAATGCAAAATTATGTAGATTACAGAGGAATATTCCCTACATTTGGCTCAGCAGTGAGCACTGGGATAGTGTGGTTCTGGTTTCTGTGCCTTATAAAACATTTATTTTTCTTTTTCTTTTTTTTTTTTTTTTAATAATTTGGGAGTGAGCATAGTAAGTGCATTTCCTTTCAGTGATTTTGTAAAGGTACATTACTAGTGATACAAAATAGCCATAATTTTTTCTTGGATACTACAACTGCACAAAAAGATGAATGGGGTATGTATGTACTATATAGACAGCTTTCCTTTTGTTGCTTTGGGCAACCATATAGTTAAGTGATAATGTTCCTAGAGATTGAGTCTATGAAGCAATAAATGGCTTTTATAGTTGATTAAATGCTGAAGTGCAGCTGGAGCTACAAAAGCCATCTCAAAGAGTATGTTATTACCATTATGGAGAGATAAAAGGAGAACATCTTGGGAATAGAAATCTTTAAAAATGCTAAAGCAGGGGGAAGAACTGAAAATATATATTTTTTTGTTAAAAATATTTCCTGGGTAGATGTGAACCAAAACCATTAGTCTATAACTTTTGCATTTTTTAACTAATTCAAATCCATAGTATGTAACTAAATGTTATTAAGATAATCTGTAAAATTTTAAAGCAATGAATGTGATGACACTTAAATTCTTAGCAGGTTCAGATCTGAACTATTTGTCAAAATAGGCATTGAGAAGGAGGACTGGTGGGATTTGCAGCAAGAGTAGTTTTGCAAAGATTCCTTAAATCAATGCTAGCAGCAAATTCTGTTGTGCTTGGAAGCTAGTCTGTTAATTTGTCTTTATAAATTCTGCCCTCCTATGACATCTCCCTTCTCCTGGCAAATTATGTCTACAGGAGAACTGACGACTTCTGACTCTGCTTCTAGTTAAGCAGACACAGGTCCTGCAGTAACTGAATGTATATATCCCTGGTTCAAACCCAGAGTAGATGTGAAACTGCAGCTCCTTTTCCCAGGGAATGGATACCAAGCTTCATTAGGAATTGAAGTGAATGGACCCTAGTGACTAAATGGTCATTCCTGGTCTTGGGTTTCCAAAAAGAATCATGGTCAGTTATGCCATAAATGTGATGAAGTGGTATGTTTTAGCCTTTACCTAAAATATCAGAAGTGATTAATTTTCTCACCCTCTCTGACCCAATGAAAGATGAAAGAATAGTTGTGACACAAACCAAGCCATAATTTTGTTGAAAATCATCAAAGTACTCAAAGCATATGAAATAAATCTTTCCAAGTATTTACCTGAAAATTGTCTCCTCACTTTTGAGCCAGCTTTCCAGGGTGGGGTCAGCAAATACATCAGCACCTAAGTGTGAACTGAGCACATTTTTTCTGTCCCAGACCATTTCAATCATTGAAATTACTTTATCCAGAAAAGAACCTCAGTGAACATGGGAATAGTAGTTTAAAACTGTGGGCATGAACTGGTAGCACTTGGAGGACTGATTTAATCTAACATTTAGCATACTATATCCTGATCTCAGGATCTTGTAGTCAGAGCCAAACCTCCAGCACATACTGTCCAGCTTGTGTGTCCCTGAATTTTAGACCTGAAGATGAGTCAACAAATAAATAATGTTCTGAGCAGAGCTGTTTCTTCATGGCTTCTGCGTTGTCTGAGATGCTTGGAGGTCTCCATATATTTTGATTAACAGATGTGTCTCTTTTCCACTTATTTTAAGATTCATTAAAAATGGTTCAGTCCAGAGGACCCAAGCTGTTCCTGTTAAGTCAACAAAACTTTTGTCAGTGACTTAAATGAAAACAGACCTGAGTCTAAAAACATCCTGTCACTAGAAAAGCAAACTGAAAAAAGCTCAATTTAACCAGGCTTGCCTTGAGTATTGTATTGTTTAGACTGGGATGTGTACAAGCAAATGTTTGTACCTTAGCTTTAGCTTTAACTATTCATTGAATTTGAAATATATTTATTATAAATAACACTGAAAAACTGCTATTTTCACTAGATTTTATCTATAGACCTGTAATGCATTATGTGACAATAGAAACACAGCCATTCGTGACAGCTATCTTTCTCTAATGGGATCCTGATGAATGAAGACTCCTAGGGACTTAATGCCAATCTTTATTCTGAACTACAGTTTGCTGCATCTCTCTTTTTTTAAGCCTTTTGTCTAAATACTTGCCTTGTTTCTTTAAAGAATTTTTGAATCTTTGGAGGAAAGTCTTTATACTGCATTACTTTTTAATATATAAATGACAGTATTTATGCCTATGTTAATTTCTTTTGCTTTTGTTAAAGGCACGAGTGAAAATCCATACCTGTACTTATTTAACCTCTTTAATTATGGCAGCATGTGTTCACCCAGATGGGAAGGATCTCAGGAGGCTATCTGCTCACAGCAGAACCAACACAGAATTCAGAGGAGGTTGCTCAGGGCGTTGTCCAAATAGGTCTTGGGAACCTCTGAGGATGGAGACCCCACAGTATCTGGGAAACCTGCTCACAGTGATTTTATTTTTTTCTTACACTCAGTAGGATCCTTGTCTTTCAAGTTATGTCCATCATCTCTCTTTCTTCTGCACTTCAGTAGAGAGCCTGGCTCCATCTTCTCGGTGACCCTTTTGTTAGGTGTTGGCAGCCTGTGGTAGCTATCCCTGAAGTGTTCTCTTCTCTCTGCTAAAAAAACTGTCCCTCAGACTGTCTTCATAGGCACATGCTTATGGAATTACATATGTTCTGTTACATCTACAGTGTTTTGAGCTGCAAGGTACATAATTAAATACCTATTCTGCTGTGTTTTTCCTGAGGTCAGATAATTTCTAGTATTATTCATTACAAATTTGAATATCTTTTCAAAGTGGTAACTAAGAAACTGGCTTACAGCTATTAAAGATTAGTCATAGACAATATCTATCTGAAATAATTTGAACCCATAATTGAATTTTCAGACAATAGAGTTTATTACGATTGTGTGTTTATCTCAAAAAAGGCTGATGCATACCTTTATACTTTATGTGCTTTAATCCTTAAACATCAAATCATATCTCTGTCTAGGGAGCTGTTGTGTTAGTTCAGGATCCTTTCACACAGAAATGATAATGTATGAAATGTTAATGTAGGGTGCATACAAATGCATACTTTAAGGAGCAAGACAAGATTTGAACGTTTACCTTCTGAAACAAGCACCAGGGATCTTTTCTTGCTTCAGTAGAATGTTGTACCGATCCTCTGGTCAGCATCAAAAGCAGTAGATCTACTGATCACATGCACAGGTAGCCCAAACTAGACATTTTGCTTTTAAACCTAAATAATTATTTACTTCACCCTAATGAGGCACAAAAGATATTTTGTTACTGCATTAGTAATATAAATCCCAAGAGAAAGTTCTGGAGATTTTAGTGTCCAAATAAACTGAGTGTGGTGTCAGGTGGGTGCTTCAACATTCTTCAGTAAGACAGCTCAGAGATTTCTTAACTTGCTCTTGTAGCATCTCTATAAACTGTTGGGAACTGAGGAAACAGTCAAGCTCATGCTATGGGATCCATATTTGAGACTAAATTATATCCTCTTTTCTGAGTTCCAAGTATGGGGAGAGGCATTCATAGCTGGTGTATTACTTTAGTACCTATTCAGAGGATTTGCATGGTCAGTTAATGAATGTGTAGACACAGACATTTACTTGCTTCCTAATTTTACAGCTAGTAATTGAAGCAAGGTAATCCTTTTACTTTTCAGCAAATGGCACCGACTTTCATTGATGGCATTTGTGTGAACAACATGAAATGTTCCTGTTCTAATCCATATTCCACAAAATTACAGATTTAACTTTTTTTTTTTTTATAATAGGTAAATTAAAAATAAATAAATAAATAAATAAAAAGGAAAAAAAAAACAAACAAAGCATATTATCATACTTATTTTCCACAAAAGTTTAAACCCAATTCATAGCAAAATAGGATTGATTTTAGTTTTGTGTTTCACCCATGGAAGCTAGTGTTTGGTAAATGAGGCTGCTATATTAGCAGCTGTGCAATGTAAATGAGATTTCACCAGCCACTGCATCTGAAGGAATAGGATCTTTCAGGTTCCTGATTGGTAGGAACTGAAGGAGATTGATAGGTGTATGAGCAAGATATTCCTAGTTGCACGAAATACAAATAGACATACTGCTGTAGGTGGGGCATGTGATTGAAAGGGTACAGGCCCTGTACAGTTCTAGCATGCAGGTTGCATGTTTCTGATGAAAGGTATCATTTCCATTCCTGTAAGGAAGGGAAATGCCTGTAAGGTGTAGATTTGTAGCACCCAATGACCTTTGGCAATGCAGTTTATACACCAAATAGTTTTCAGACCTGAGATGTGCATGAATGTTTTTTCTCCTTTATTTTATCCAATAGTCACACAGTAGGTCAGTCTGTCATTAGATGTGTGCAACAGTGGGTTAGTGGCAGTGAGAAATGAGCATGCTCTTCCCAATATTATTATTATTTATTATTTGTATGGCCTTCCAAAGTGTGCTAGAAACTTGGAGGAACCATTACATCAACTGAATGCTTCTTGTAATGCTCCAATAACCAGGGATTTTTTTATATATTTACCTTTATGTAGATAATTTTACAAGATATGCTGCAAGCAATCACCTAACAGCTCCTTGTGTCACCATCGTGTGTTGTGTAGGGCTCTGCTGATTTTCCTTCCCCTTTTGTTCCTTCCATTTCATAAGGGAAGCTGTGATTCTGGCTTGTATCGTCACTGTGCTTTAAATCTAAGTTTCAGAGAAGGTTTGCATTAATTGCAATGTAATTTTGTACTCTGCTCATCCTTAGTCACATTTGTACGTATGAAACCTACCTGGAGAGATAGCTAATGTCAACAGATATTCTTATGATTCCATGCTTACTTGCTCAAGTTGAACTCTTAAGGGAGAGCTTGTTTTAAAGGAGAGTGAAGGTGCCTAGTCCTTTTTGCTCATAGTTGGTCCTTGGTTCTTTTATGGCCAAATCTCTACACATCTGTTTACATGTGGAGCTATTTATCTTTTTATATATCTAATATTTATATGCTCTATTTATTATAGATGTTTATTATTTTATGTTTGGAACAATCTCATGAACATTATTCTACCTAACTTGTGATAAAACTTTATCATTATGTTGTTATATCAAATAAGGATACTTTACATATAATATTGAATCATGCATGTTTAAGTCTGCAGCAATCAAGAGTGTACAGACTGTGACCATCTCTTGTCCCTCTTAAGCAAACCTAAATCACTTCTCAATTAAAATTTAATTCTTTCTTTCATTTGCATTGACTATGAATGAACTGGAATGAAGAGCAAATGCTGCTAGGTTTAATAAGAATAGAAGTCATATTAAACATACAAGCCAAGTGCTGGAAGCACATCCTGCTAATCAGATTGGGAGTATTATATTTGACATTGTAAATGGGTGCAGCAGCAGAAGACCATTAACTTTAAATGCTATTTGGACTAGAAGTGTACAATTTCTATTTGTATATGAGTTTTTGGAAGCACATATAGACTAGGAGCAAACAAATTTGAACTGCAAAGAATGTGCTTCTGTATTTAAAGGGTAGACAGAATTTGTAAGCTATTTAAACCAACCTATTAATTTGAGACAGTTCCATTATCTAAAAAAACTCACAAAAAACCAAGAGGAAGAAAAAAGGAACTCAGTGAAGCGTAACTGATTCCATTTATGTGCTGAAATAAAATCACAGTGATAGAGATTTGTTCAAACAGCAGCTCAGGGCAGATTGAAAGTTGTTCTAGAAACAACTGTATGTTTTTTAGTGCAGGTTTTAATAGTAGAGGGTGCTATACTAGTGTTTTTCATCTCAATCAGAGAAAGACAGTGAGTGTCTGTCTGAAGAGTGCATGCCTCCTCTTGGCATTTTACAGCATTTCCCTGAAGTAGGGATTCCAGCAGTTTGTTTAAAAGGTCTGTAAGAAAAAGACAGTATTTTGTGAATGTCCAGAGACTAGAACGTGTTTAAGTATCTTTTTATAACAATAAAGATCTTACAGTACCCTTCATTCTAACACATCCCAGAGAGCTCTGCAGGTTGAAATGCAGACCTGTGTACCTGCAGGTAATTGTTTTAGGCACCTGCAAACTTGCAAGTCGAAACAGAAAATACTTAACTAGTGCTTTGCAACAGCACATGCCTGCCTCAGAGAAGAAAAGGGACATTTCTTTTAAGATTATCTTCCCATCTTAAAACTTGTTGTTTTATTATTTTAATAGAAATTGAATTATTATTAAATTAAATTATTTTAATATTTTAATATATTTTAATATAAATTACTATTTTAATATATAAAGTTCTCCTTTGGTCTATCGGAGTTGGGTAAAAAATGTTGTGGGTTGTTTTAACACATTGATGTCCTACATGGTATGATCTGCTCTTCCATCTTAATGTTTATAGGAGATTATTTTTGGACCATATGTACATGTTCTTCCAGAGCTCTCAGCAGTGTAGGCGCCATCTTTTGAGCTTGGTCTCAACACAGAGTTAAGTGGGGCAATTGGAGTTAGTTAGAAAATGACCCAGGTGTGATTGAATTATAGTAGTACATCAAAACACTTATTCTGCCAGTAATTAATTAATTGATTTGTCTATAATATTTTGCTGTGGAAATGGGGAGAGCTTTGACACTGGCATAAAGGAGCGGTTTTCCAGTGGCAAATGGCCCAGAGCTGCCAGCTGCAGTGCCGCAGTGACCCAGACAGACACTGAGCCCCAGCCCCATGCCAGTGGCACCAAGCACCCCCACTGCCTTTGCAGTCAGGCAGGGTGTCATTTCCCACAATTAATGATGGCTGCAGGAATGTTCTCCTGCCTTTGGAGGGCAGAGGTCTTTCCATAATAAAACATGATTAGCCTAAAGGTCAAGAGAGGTTCTCCTCTCCCTCTGTTCTGCATTGGTGAGGCCGCATCTGGAGTATTGTGTCCAGTTCTGGGCCCCTCAGTTCAAGAAGAGCAGGGAAGTGCTTGAAAGAGTCCAGCGCAGAGCTACGAAGATGATTAAGGGAGTGGAACATCTCCCTTATGAGGAAAGGCTGAGGGAGCTGGGTCTCTTTAGCTTGGAGAAAAGGAGACTGAGGGGTGGCCTCATCAATGTTTACAAATATGTAAGGGGTGAGTGTCAGGGAGATGGAGTTAGGCTTTTCCCAGTGATAGGACAAGGGGTAATGGGTGCAAATTGGAGCATAGGAGGTTCAAGGTGAATATCCGAAAAAACTTCTTTACTGTGAGAGTGACAGAGCACTGGAACAGGCTGCCCAGAGAGGTTGTGGAGTCTCCTTCACTGGAGACATTCAAAACCCACCTGGATGCATTCCTATGTGATGTACTCTAGGTGACTCTGCTCTGGCAGGGGGGGTTGGACTAGATGATCTTTCGAGGTCCCTTCCAACCCCTAGGATTCTATGATTCTATGATAAAGGTGAAATGCCTAATTTTTTTGCCACTTTGTTTCTGTCAGAACTAGACAGAAAAAACCCTGTTGAAATCCATTGAATTAAATTATTGAATTTGAAAGGTCTTGAGATTAATTTGGTCATTGAAGCTTCCTTGTTCAGGTGTTTTTAAGTCCTATTCAAACTGCCAGGGCTTAGGAGTTATTTGCACTTTCAAGCGTAACGATTGTTCTGAGTGATTTGAAGCTTCAGAAAGAAATTGTTACATATTTATTATTATAAAGACAATCTTCTGAACGTGAATTGATACCATTCTGACATCCTTGAGGGTTCAGCACTTGGACTATAGGAAACCTTCCCAATCAACAAAAGAGGAAAACTGCCAATACTCTGGTAAGATTTGTTATTGATAGCTGGAAGCCTGAAGGACAAAGAAGGTGTGATCTGCAAGCATGAGGTGGGAAAAAAAAGAAATCACATGGATAGTTGATTGTTAGGAAGTGCTTCTGAGCCTTCTGAGTAAAACTAGTTTTTCATTGTGATACTATGCCTGACATCTTGTTCAGTAAATCAGCTTCTCTACAGCTTTAGTAGATCTAATAGTTGGGATTCCTCAACTGAGATTATACCTGCAGTTTAAGCTAACTTAATGAAGTATAAAAAGGGGGATTGCTTAATTGAATAACAGGTTTTTACTATGAGTCTACTCCATGACTTACAATTATCTTTTGCCATGCTCCCATGGGGATTCTTTGCAAATAGGCAAAACACAGTTGGAAGAAGATAATCCTTCCTCATAAATTTTTTTCTTGCCTTCCTCTTGTTCAAAATCTCTGGGATAGCAGCTTGGATAAGGCAACTGCTAGATGTAATATATATTTCATATTTTTCTTTAAACATCAATGGCAATAAAGAGTTAAAGATACCAGGAATTTTAGACACTGTGGGTGCTGAAAGAACAAATTCAGAGATTGAATGCAAGTCAAAATGTCTGTAAGATGCATGACTAAAGGAATAGGATCAGGATGTGCTCGTCAAGATAGATAGATCTTTTCACCTTACCTTTTCTGTAGCTGAAACAGGGCATTTGAAGGCAGAGTTAGTGATAATAAAAATGTTTGGAGGAAGATTTTGGAAAAGTGGATCAAAGCATTAAGCAGCAAACTTAAAAAAACCCAACAGATCTATTTTACAAATTTCTTTTCATTTTAAGTAGAAAAATATAGTAGCATTAGACTAGACTAAAACCACTTAATGTTTTATATTGGATGAATACATTATCTTTGAATGAGAAAATCAATGCATTGTTGATGTGCTAGGCAAGATTTATGCACATCAGGATTGTTCCTGATGGATTAATTTTCAGGATAAAGATGCCACTGTTTGGAAAAGTATGTGACATATTTTTGTAATGCTTTCAAATGACTAAAATCACTGCCTTTGGAAAAAGAAAAAAACACACTAAGCAACCATATTTCCTGAGAATACAAATGTACATAATGTTCTTTCCTTTTTCAGCAGCTAACCTTTGCTTTCTGTTTGAGGTTTTTTCTGTGGGTATACTGAATTCAGTCACAGTGTGACATGACAGTCATATTTGCTACATGTGTGACAAAACCAAAGCTATACTTAAGGAGGTTTTATGGTTTTTTGAAGACACGATCTAAATGCTTTGAGAGACATACAAGATACACATCTTTCACACATATCATTACATGCTATTTTCTATTCAGTGTCTGTGTTAATTGTGAATAAAACTATTTTTATTCTGTTAAAGATTTGATCCACTGCTACTGAGATGAATGGTGAGAGTCCATTAGATTTTAATGGGCTTGGTGCCATTGGCAGTGAGAGGATATTCTGGAATTGATAGCCTTGTTGCCTCTTGGTCATTTCAATTTAAACTTGCAAATCAAAAAAAGATGAATTGTGTAAAACCCATTTGTAATCAGAGACTGTATTTCACTGCAGTTATTCAGCACAACAGAAATACACATCATAATTTCATCTCTGCCATTAAGACTTACAAGCTGTTCCAGTACTCAGTAACTTATGAAAGTTAATAAGCCACCAGCTTCTTTTCTTCTGTGAGTTCTGTAATCCACTCTAATTCATTTTAAAGATGAGATACTGGTGATGTGTGTTTCACAGAGATCCTTGGAATCAGTCATCTTTTCTGTTGCTACAAGTGGGGCTTCAACATAAGAAGAACATGGAGCTATTTGATCGAGAGCAGAGAAGGGCCACAAAGATGATCTGAGGCCCAGAGCACCTCTCCTATTATTTTTGGTCTTCAGAAGTTTTTAAATCAGTAATCTACACCTTCTGGAGTATTATGTTTACAAGCAGCTTTAAGAATGGTTTCTGCAATTCCTTGTGAGCATTTTCAGTTGAATTTCCATTGTGATTTTTCCACTTTGTTCCCAAGATGTTAGTCTGCTATTTAAAGATCAGAGCTGTTTTATGTTTTTTCTAAATGTTACTATGATCTGCATCTAATACTTTTTAATGAATAATCTACAGTCATCTTTGAGTGCTTTCTACTGTACAAGGCCCCAGATAGTTGAACTGAATAAGCTTGGGGCTTGAATGATTGTTTGGCATGCTCTGGTCTTGTTCTTTTTAAACAGTGGCATAAGAAAGGAACACTGGGAACAAATATGTAAGGGGCTGTAGTGGTCAGTGAGGTCTTCAAGGTGAGAACATCAATCTAGAATTTAACATTGTTCTAGAGAAGGTGATGAGGCTTATGACTTTGGGTCTATTCCAGCGAAGTGCTGAAAGTCAAAGCATAGTTCCTTTATGTAAATCTAGGTATAGAGGTAGATATGTTCTCTTTTTAATAAATACATGCAACTCATTAACATAGATAGAATTTATGAATTAACAGTAAGGAGAAAAGGTAGCTATTAATTTGAATAACTTTTTTTTGGGGGGGTGGGTAATAAAATCTGACCTTTGTCCACTGGAAAAAAAAAATATGCTTTAGGCTTGTTAACAAGATATCTCTGAATCAGATTGTTCTGGCACACAGAAAAGAACATGATGTCTGTCACATTCATGATTCGAGCAGCAGCTTTTGACATATAGCTTATAAAAAGAAAAAGCAGACTTGTAAATTAAATTATAATTTATTAAAATTAACAAGAACATTTAGAGCAGCAGCCTTAAGTATGTCTGTTCTGCAAGAATGGAAACCCAGTGATATTATCACTTCCACAGTGTATGCTAAGAAACTATTCTGAAGATCTAGAAGTCACTGATAGGTCATTTATTATAAGATCCTGCAATTATTGGTGGAAGTTCAGAAGGTCTAGAGGTTCTAGATGTTCAAATTAGCTTGAGAGATACTTATTCAACAGGCTCTGTGGGAAGTAAAGGAATTATTTGACATGAAGGAGTCATGTCAATTTAGACATGACTACTGAAGTTTAGACAATGTATATGTTTGAACTACATTAGAAATTAGGTAAGAAGCAGCAAAATATTGTCTGTCCTTTGGGTTCAGGTACATATGGGTCAGGTTTGGCCTAGTACTGCTGGACCTAAGTAATGTTTTCAGACTTGAACCATTTGGGAGCTCTGACTGTGTTGGGAAGACAACGGTTGGGTTTTGGCAGGCAGTAGTGAAGGCAGAAGAAGATGGGGCAGAAGGCACAGTGGAAAACAGTAATTTCTGCAAGGTAGGGCAAAAGTAAAGGTTTAGCAGAGGTGGAAAACAAAAGCAGGAGCTGAAACAGAGTAAGTGCTCAAGAAGTGAAACTGGAGTCAGGCTGGAAGACTTGCAAACCTGGGATAAGGGATACAGATACAGATAAGGGATACAGAGGTCAAGTAGAAGCCAGGAATGATGTGGTAAAACTGTGCACAATTGATCGGGCAGGCTTACTGCCAGCCCTGAAGCCTAGATCTGATGTATGTCAGCACTGCGTGGTAATGAAAAAATGTTCATCATCAGTACCAGTTCAATGTTGCTTGGCAATTTAGGCAGAACTGATCATTTTTGCTCTAGGCAGAATAAAAACATAGCGTTCTCTGGTGTCTAAACTTCAGTAGTCCATCCATTTCCAATGTGCCACGTGCTCAGCCCTGCTGTTGGTGGCAGTCACAGCAGCAAGGCCATGGCCTCAGAACCATGCTGTTAAGGAGAGCTGGCAGCTTGGACGTGTTTTACTAGAACAGTCCGCTACCTTGGACATCTACTGCCTCTGTCTGAAATTGGGCCCATGTTGTTCCTCTCCAGGTGGTAAGTCAATACAGAAAGAATGTCCTCTCATTGCCAGCCACTGCTGTTTCTGCACAACCAAACTATCGTAGTCTGGGTCATGTCCTAGAATATGAACATAATAATTTTTCCTTTACTTGCTAACTTTTTTTTTTTTTTTAAATCTAGACTAGAAAATTGCTCACAGTTAGATACCTGCTTCTGTTCTCCTCAATTCCCTCCAAACCTTGGTTTTCTCTGCAAAGTCTTGTCGCAGTCAGAGCATGGGATAAGTGGTGATCACTGAACCAGTAACTACTCAATATTTCTTTTTAACATCAGCCATATGGTAAGTCTGTGATCATTGTCTGACTTGGTCAGGGGCTTAGAGGTGTAAAGCTTCTTATGCCTGTGTTAGGCCAGCTGTTTCTATTGGGAGGTTGAAGATCAAGCATCCATACTGCTGAATTTATCAAAAAATCTTACTGTGTAAATCTCAAAAAGGGAGGATTTTAAAAAAAACTCACGTGCTGAGAATTCTTACCTATCCAAGAGCAGTCAGAAAGTAACATTCCTTCTCTCCCATCCTTTCTGGCTGATTTTCTCCAGTTCTTAATCACAGTATCAGCTATCAGTTTCCTTTACTGTTTAACCAATTTCAGCAATATATCAGAAGGGAAAGCAAGAATATTTCATTTCCACTTATTCAAAAGTTTCCATAACAGCTGGTAGTAATGCAAGAAACACTTTCTATTCTACTAGTATAAAATAAAATTTCCAGCACTATCACAAAAGCAGAAACATTATGATTGAAGCAATTAGTTTTATATGACACTTCAATTACCTGACAGATTTCTAGTAGCTTCTGACTTTGCTGCAGATTATAATCATATGTGCTTTGAATGCACCTTATCAAGTAACACTGTCCTTTAAGATCTTAAGAATGTGAATAAACTTCCTGGTGATGTGGTTGCTGAGAGTGGGAAGGAAAATTGTTTTTATTTGAAAAATTAAAAAAAAAGGTTGTGTTTTTTGTTTTTGTTTTGTTTTGGTGGTTTTTTTTCTGATACACGTAACAGCTTTTCCCTGAGAACAGAACTGGCCCTTGAGTCAGCTGTGTGTGTGCATTCTTGTTCCAACCAGGGCCCTGCCAGCTCTTGCCTGTGGCTTGCCTCAAAACTGTCCAGGTACTGGTATTGCTGATCCCATTCCCACAGGTCTGTCTCCTGCTGTTGTAAGTTGAAACACATAGATAGAAATGATGCTCATCTTTCTAAACCATATGTGTAGGGGAAGAGAAGTTTGTTGAGAGGACCTGAAAACATCTTCTGGAAATAACCTATCATCCAATGGGTGAAACTCTTCCCAATATGCAGAAGGGTGGTTGCTTCTGCCTTACCTCCCCAGTTCAGGAACTGTGGTAGAAAAGGAAGATTTTGTCAATCAAAAAGTCCTGTTCTTAACTGCAAAACCACAATTAAGAGTTCTCAAATGGATTCTTCAGGATAAATGTTGCAGAACCCTTCCTGCTGCTGAGCCTGCAGAGAGGGAGAGAGGTTTGTGCCTCCTGCAACAGAAGGAAGAAGAGTAGCAATTCAATAAATTGAGCTGCAGTATCTGAACAAATGCAGCTACTCCGTATTCTAACTTTCCACAGGATCTCACAACACACGCTTCAATAATTGCTGGCAAGTATTCACTTTGAGAACCCTAATCTCACTGCTAACTTGCTCAGGGTACCAGTGAGTTGCTATTATTTTGTGCCAACCCAGTGTAGTTACTGCCCTTTCCATTTCTGCCTCTACGTTAAGAGGCATTTTCCTGTGCTCTGTAATTACCAGCTAAACACCAAAGAATTAACACTGTCCATCTGACAGATTCTTTGATATGGTGTGATTGCTCCCACTGAAGCAATAACCATTTGCTGACCTACCAGTTTTTGCAGGAGGCTTGTTTTATAGTTCCATTCAAACACACTTAAGAAAACCAGAATTTGAGGAGAGATTCTAAGATCTGATATAAGACATTCTAGCTCACACACTGACATTTTCAGAGCTTTAATTTCAGACAACAAATGGCACAGTCATCAAGGCAATCAATTTAGAATGATAGAAAACATTTAGATAAAACACAAAATCATCTACTGCATAAATACAGCTACAAGGAGTGCGAAGAGATGAGTTTGCTAGTGGAAAGAAACAAATTAAAAGCTGGCCTATAGAAGAAAACTTTAAAAAAAATAGGGTAAGAGAAAGGATCTCACCACATAGTTGTTTATAATGCACAGTCATTTCATTTTATTACCAGAAGACTGAAAAGTATTAGCCAGGCCTTTTCAGCACCGAGGGCTTCAAGCCAGATCTAGTCTGCTGGTTGTCAGCAAATGGTGAAAATGCTGTCAATTAGCAAAAATGTTCTCTGTCCTCTCACACCACAACAGCAATAATGTGCCCCTTGATTGACTGGCAGCATTAGCATCAGAGAAGACTGTTCTAATGATGGGCAAGGGGCGAGGTAGGCAAATAAGAAAACTTTGTATGGCTTGGAGGGGCTCATGAGCAGAGCTGCAGCTCTGGCTTGACTGAGCATGTATGGAAAGGTAGTGATGTCTGATAGACTTTGGAGAGAACAGTGTGAGCCTGGGGTCTGGAAAAGGAGGATAAACTTCATTGTCCTGCTTATTTATATTATTAGAAGATGCAGCTACATCATTCCTTCTGTTACAGGAAGGAGGGAAAGAAGGGATTTTTCATCACAGGTTTACATTTCAGGCAAGTATATACAACCTCTATCTTGGTTCTGTGATGCAAAGGAGAGTGAGACAAAAGCAGATCCAGTATCAAGATGTTATGAAGAATTATTTAGGAACTACAGATGAAGAAGTATAATCTTTCTTGTCTAGGAAAAGAGCTTCATAGGCATTGAAGTAAAATCTGGCCTTGATTAAATCGCTGTAAGCCAGTAGCTTCAGTAGTAAGCATAGCAGAGAGCAGAAATTGATCTATAAAAGTCAGTCACAAAACTGAAAATAGAGAGAGGTATTAGGAGTTTGTTAAAGTGGAAAGGGAACTGGACATGTGAGAGCCACAGCCTTTATCTGGAGACTAAAATGTCATTATGCTCATGAGGAAGTTGAGATCGTGCAATGACAAGATCCTTACCAGAAATTTGACAGTACAAGTGCAAAGATAAACTGAAGATTCTCATCATCTTTTGCTTTAAATTGTGGTAAATGAGAAGCAATTTTTCATGATCTTGTTCTCTGAAGTTTTCAGTTTGTTGAGTTCCACAGTAAAAACTGACATCAGCACCATAAAGTTTAAAGTAGTGAATTGATTTTTAAGCTTGGACAGCCAAAGGCAAAGTTCTCAGTAACATAAAACTGTTAAGCCACGGGGTTCTGAGTTTGAACACTACCATAGATCATTTTCACTTGTAGTGCAGTGTGTATAGAACAAGTGCAGACCCTGGTAAATGCTTTGCTTTAAATCCCTCTAGCAAAAATACTTTAAAATCATTCCTAGGTACTTAGAGCAGAAGCTTCGGAGTAAAAGGTCTGAATGAAAATGATTTTTCTGCATCCCTGTAGGTCATTGTCAGTTAAAATTCCTTATGACTTAAAGTGAAAGCAGCTGCTAATGGACATTCAGGAGTGAACTGTGCTACTGAATAATGTAAAAAAAGACCCAGCTGATGACAGTGCACTGCCTGTAAATGTCAGAAGTATTGCTGTCCCACGGTCACATTTTGAATGGATGTTTCTTTTAATCTGAAGATTGCTTATTGCACCTTGTTGCTGTCCTTCTTGCAGTTTTGTGAAGGTTTTAAGCTTTTCAGAGCTGAGCCTTTTTCTGACACAGGCATCCTACACCACATAGCATAATGCTGTGCTTTTCTCACTTCACAGAAATGCTGGTACTGCAGTAGCAGAGAATAATAATGCAGGTTGCATCTGTCTATTCAGTGCATTTGGAATGTAATAGAAAATTAAAAAGATGTTGTTATTTGGAAGTTGGAAATTTTAATGGAAGGCTTGCTTCAGTGTTTCTTTCAGCAGTTGTCACTCATGGAGTTTTCATAAAACTGCCTGAGCTTCAAATAGGGATGGCAGAAGTGAATGTGCTCCTCGCCTCTGTCCCCCTTGGCTGTCCTATTCCAGACTTGCTTTTAACACCTTGCAGTTTCTTTCATCATGTAGGCAAATCTACAAGGCCTCTCTTAAGTAATGAGGAAATCCAGTGTAAAACTATTGTAATAAACAAGCTAACAAAATGTTAAGCAGTTGGAGAAAAAACAGCATAAAAATTAAAACTAGCTCTAGCAGAGGATCGATGATATTAAGGGCTTTTAAAATTAATGCATTTTTTCCCCATTGAGCATATGTAGAGTGCAGGTAAATAGTTACAAAGCAAAATGTTGCATATTAACCTTTTCTGGCTATTTTTTAATCATACAGTCTAAACATAGCCACTGCACAGGAACACAGTTCCATAAGACAGTTGTTTAGCTGGAAGAAACATTAAAGTTTAACTCAAACATAATATAAACTTCTTCAGTTTGTATTCTGTTACAGATTATTTAGTGCTTTTCATGTACTATAGCTCAAAGTGTTTTACTAAGCAATGAATTATAGAAGAGATGTGCCATGAATGCAGAACTCACCAGTACTGTGTATAAAATTGCATCGGAGTCATTTTTTGTGTCTGAATGCTGTCACTTGCACCTATACAAATGATTGGTAGGGATGAGTCCTGTGCAAAATAGATGTTTGGACTAACCAGAAAATATGAATCCAAGAGTAGTATTTGCAAACAGGAAAGTTGTCTTTGAGATAAAGGGGTTTTGACACAACAATATGTGTGAAGAATGCAGGCAGGAAAAACAGTAATAAATATGAAGAAGTATTCTACCTTTTCCTTTTTTAGTTTTGTTTTGTTTAAATTTATTTTTATTTCATGAGCAGCTAGGATTCCAAAAAGTAATCATACACCGTATTTCCCCATGCATTGCAAGAGTGCATGGTAGGAGACAATTCCTCCCAGAAGACCTTACAGCCTGTGTAGAATAGACCAGAACAGGTTGGTGGTGGCAACTAAAAGACAAAGATGGATGTTTGAAAGCAAATGAATTACAGTTGTATAACAAATTAATGCTGAGCAGCTGCAGGATAATGCATGTATTTTTAGCCTGCTCAGTCATGAGCTTGTATTCATTTGCTTCATCGTCCTTCACTGGAAAGGCAGGAGAGTCCTTGCAACTGGTAATACTTCCCTGGCTGCTCTGAGGTGACTTTATTCACCACTATGACTTGACCTTGTTGGATCATTTACCTACATCCTTAATCCCATACTGATTGGAGTGGTCTTCAGTATTTGAATCTCAATGTTTCTAGTCCTCTTTCCAGTATCTTAAACCTTCTTATCTTCTATGGAAGTCCCTTGTCTTTTACTGTATTTTATAAGGCTTGTAAGCTAAAGAGTCTGGATGGAATTAAAAAAAAGATCAGAGAATATTACATTTACTGTGCTGGTTTTAGAAGGTGTTTGCTTTAAGTCTCATCCTGCTGTAGTTCAACAGTATGGAAGCATCAGTCAGTGACTCTGTGAATAAAAAAAGAAAGGTATCTTGAAAATGAAGCATTGCAATTCAGTGAGTATCTTCAGTCACTTGGTATAATGTTATAGCATTTCTTAATGGAGCCCTTGGGCAAAGTGAGTATCTTCACCACTTACTGCTTTTGCTGGTTATCACAGAAAGGGAAGAAATCTGATTATTTTTTTTTCTCAAATAAGAGAAATGTTACACTGAAGCAACTTCAGTAGCTTGTTCCTATTTTTTTTTCTGTTCTTCCCTTTACATTTATTCAGATGAGTTGGAAGGATCACCAAAATCAAGTTTGAATAATTTCCAGTACTATTACTTTTTATTCTGGAAGAGC
>NW_009953947.1:1543979-1562201 GCF_000747805.2 Chaetura pelagica
GAAGAGCGGAACACCCATTTTTCTCTTTATTTCATGCTGAGGTATACTGTATAAAAAGTACAATCTGATAAATACAAGTACAAAAAGTAAAATTGTCTTGTCAGCAGCAGAAAAGCAGAAGAACATTGGCTTTCAGAAGAGATAGATTATGGTCTAGGTAGCCCACTTCCCAAGTGTCAGTTCTTCCTGTCCCGCTACAGGTAATATTCCAATGCCTTATCCTTTGGTCTGGAAGTTTACTTCTTGAAGACAGTTTTATTTTGTTTCATCCAATTTTTACATCTATGCAGAAAGGTGGTGGGATACACCCCTTTCAAGCATTTGGTAAAGTCTGAGTTTTCTGTGATTAGACTGTTATTCACAGTGTAATTCTCTCTACCCATGACTCAAGTTTGAAGCCTGATGTAAACAGACATTAAGCACTTTATTATAGTTAATCTTTATATTCTAAGTAGCGGAGAAGCTTTTTAGGCATACTCTGAAACTTTGCAGCAAATGTTCCAAGCAGATGAACAAACCAGACCAATTTCTTTGAAAATCTTGCCTGTGTTATTCTCTGCCACCAAGGGAGGTCAGCTCTGATGCCCTACATAGTCTTCATGGGAAGTCATTAAAAATAAACAGTTTTCTCTGTCGTTAAGTTCTTTTTGCTGTGTGGCTTTAATAGTCTCTCTGTTACAAATGGATTAGTTCTTACTACAAGTACTACAAGCACAAGAGTGCATTTTTATTTTTATAAAAAAATCAGTGGCCTGTTAACATGACATCTTGGTTCAGTGTAACAGAACAATTTTTTTTTATACTCTTAAGATTGGCTGTGAGTTAAAATTAACAAGATCTGTGTTCTGCTTTTCACTCTCTAACAGCTTCTTCACTCCTCTGAGCAAGTCACCTAAACTTTAACTTTCTTCTCTGAGAATTGTGGATAATAATGAATACTTTTTTATATTCCAGGGTGCTGGAATACAGAATTTCTGCTGAATAATCCACAAAGAGAAGGCAATATGGCACAGGAAAAAGATACATTAATAGACATATTTTAAAAGCAAATGCTATTAAAATTAGCAGAAAAATCATGTGTGTTTCAGGAAAATGCACCTTCCAAGTAGCTAGTAATGAACAGCGTCTATGATACACTTTCAGGACAAATGCTAAATGTGCCATGCTTTGTCACAGTTCTCAATACACACGTCATGTGCTCCAGCTCTCAGATTGCCTTGGTGTCCCTCACTGGACTTGCTCCAGTGTGCAGATGTCTGTCTCGTGCTGGGGAACACAAGCCAGGATGTACTCCAGGGCTCCAGCTGTAGCCTCGCTGGTGCCAAAGCGGGGTGGGAATCACTTCCCGTGGGAAAGTCACATGTAGTGAAGAAATAGCTACTCCCTCCTCCATTTAATCTCTTCCAGAGCTTTGTGCATTGTTTCTGTCTTTAAAACCACTGAAGTGGTCTCAAGCATTTCAGGATTGGAGCTATATTAATTTAACTGTTTTGTGCCCGCAGTGCAGGGAGGAATCCTTAGTATTTTCTGTATAGAAAACCCTGGATGGGATTCTTTGCTGTTAACTACTATAGACCAGCCTCTCCGTGGAGCAATTTCGTTTTTGTTCTCTCAGTTAGTGTTCAGCACATCTGTTATATCAGTTGCCACAGAAATAAAAAATGTCTGACTCTTCTCTCAGATAACTTTAATTATTGTCAAGATTAAAACTAGCAGAGAGGAGGTGGCAGTCTGGTGTGGCAGGAGAGACGGGGCTATCCAGCTCCACCTGGTACTTGCACAGGAAAAACAGTTTGAAAGAAGCCACCTATAAAACAAAGGAAATTGCTTGGCACTGATAAATACCATGACAATTATGTAGAACTTAGAAGTGATAATGAAAGGGAAAATATGAAAATTCATTTACTGAAACGTCTAAGTCTTCTAACCAAAAATGTGATTAAGAACCTGTTTGTAATTGCTGTAACACATTTCTCTTCCTGGTACAAAACAACAGGGCAATGTTCCAGTGTCTAGTGTGCCGAATACAAAGGAATGAAATAGTCTATTAACTTTGCAACTTGTCAAACAGCTGGTTAAAATGTGAAACTAATCTAACAGACTATGTTTTCTTTTTGAGCATTCAGCACAACTGATTTAAAAATCTGCACATTTATATAAATGAGACTTTAGTTGCCTTAGAAAAATAACTACAACAACTCATCAGCTAAAATTCTTATTTCTCTGGTTATGTGGTGGTTTAGTGAAAAGCTGTTTTCATGCAAGGGGCAGCAATCAGTTCTTAAAGTACATAAGCAATCTGTTATACTTGACTAACATTTAAAGCTGTCTTATGGAATATGTTTCTTGTTTTGCTCTTAGCCATTTGAACTTTCCTGTTGTCAGTAAAATCTATAAAAAATGACAAGGGGATTCTGGTTTATACACAAGTGAGCTCATCTAAAACAGTGGTCACAAGCAAAACCTGGCCATCTCTGAATGATTATTATTATCATCATTATTATAATCATTAATTCTTAATAATTATTATTAATTTCAGAAAGCAGTGATGTCTGACTCTTAAGTGCACCTGATGTTCAGCTCATCCAGAATGATTCTAAAAATGAGTAAGCAGTCCTGCAGTACTGCAAAAATTACTCTCAAGTAACTATTGAGGTTCTAGTATGGGAGATAGGGTTTTATTTTCAGTTTCCTACTTATTTATCCATTATTATATTTTGGACAGTGAATTGTTTAAATAGATCAGGTGTAGCTGCTGTTTGGCAGTGCCCTATATGCAAACACGTTCAGTGCTTCTGTGGTTTTCAGCTGTAGAGACTGTTAAAATGTTCCAGTAGGAAAAAACATGATAAGCAAGTCATGGCTTCACCTTTGAACCTCAGCAGGATCTTTTTCATTTTCCGATAGAATGCTGAAGTCTGAATAAAATATTGCTTGTGTTTATCTGCATTCATCTATAATGCATTAGCTGTACTTCTATATAATTTAAATTTTATGCACATTTTGGAGATGATTTAGAATGATTTTTTATTATTATTTTTAGTGCATTTATTTTCCTAGCTAGGTATCAACTAAGGTATCCATCTGGGAAACAGGTATTCTGTGGATGCCTAAATGAGCACTGCATGGAGGTTTTAGGTCAAATTCTAGACTTTATTATATATTTGTAAGAAATTGCTTTCAAATTGCATATGACATATCCTTCAATTCTCAATAGTTTAGGAGGTGACATACAGTAAGAAATATATTCAGAGACCTCGGTATTAGATTTATAATAAAATTGCTTTCTTGATTCCATGGCATGCTTTACAGAAGCTTTATTAAAAAGCAGATGGCAGGTTTCCTATTCTATGAGGACTGTCTTTTGTTATTTGGAATTTCTTTTGCCTAAATGATCATCTGTAGCAGTCTTGAAACAATTAATAGATGGCTTCCTGTTTAGAAATCATGTTTGAGTTTTACAAATGTGCAGATTGTTTTTATTATGTAGGCTTTAGATTTCACGGTAGGTGACTGAAGGTACTGTTTAAATGGATAAAAATAAAAGCAGTTTCTAAGGCATAATGTGTTTTACTTATAATTTTTAAAAAATGTAAAATACAGTATTACTATGTTTAAGTCAAAATTAAATGTAAGACTAAAAGCCTGTATTCAGATATATTAATCATAATATGACATAATAAACATTGTTTTTCTTTAAATATCAATAAGAATAACCAAAAACTGTAAGGTAAAAAATTCAGATCTTTTGAGCTGGTATTAAAATCTCTGTTGAGTTTGGCATGCCAGGATTTCACAGTTGGTCTTGCTGAGCCTCAGAAATAAGTTTGTTTCTGGCAATGTCATCTGAGGTTGCAGTTAGCCTGGTGTCACTTCAGGTGCTCCTGGGATGCCACTAACAGGTACTGGCAGGCACTCATAGGATGTTATCAAACCATTCTATGTTTTTGTGATTCTGTGTGGTGCCTTCTGCCTTCACAACTAGACAAGTTCTGTCAGTATTTTGTGTACTTTGCTGAACATATACTATGAAAGAAAACCCTTCAAATAATAGATCTTTCAAAATCATAGAATCATAGAATGGGTTGGGTTGGAAGGGACCTTAAAGATCATCTAGATCCAATGCCCTGCATTGGCAGGGACAACTCCCACTGAACCTTTAAGCAACCTTGCTTAAAGCCCCATCCAACCTGGCCTTGAGCACTTCTAGGAATGGGACATATAAAACTTCCCTGGGCAATCTCTTTCAGTGTCTCACCACCCTCACACTAAAGAATTTCAAAATCATTCCCCCTGTGTAATATTGTTTGTCCTTCAAAATGTACCTGCTGCATGTTTTACTGCTTCTTGGAGCCTAACAGTGCTCTTCTGTGTAAGGGCCTTGAAGGAGTAAACTGATGGATGTTTGACAAGTAGGTTGATATTTATAATTTAGGATATATGCCAGCAGGAGGAAGTAAGAATGCCTTAATGAAATTTGGAAAATCCAAATATATTTTATTGAAAGGAAAAGTCACATTTAATTTTCTTGTTGGTCATGCTGCTAAGACTCTTGAAGTCCTTGCAACTTTTATGCATCTTTTTTTCCATTTTCTGCTCAAAAGAGAGTTTGATCCTTCTTCCACAACAAAAAAAGGCAGTCATTTGTGAAAAACATAAACAATGCAATGACAGAGAAAAAACTTTAGCTCTTTCAAAGACCTGTGTTGATAGTCATGGAAAGCTGTGCAACACAGATGACTGTGAAATAGTAAGGCTGTGAGAGACATAATACAAAAATAAAGATTTGTTAAAGTAGAGGTGCTGCAGGATAATGTAAAAGAAAGATTTAAGACTCTTTTTGAGAGAAAAAAAATATTTAAATCTTAATCCCAGTGTCAAGATGTAAATAGCAAGGTGAACTGTTTGCTGAGGTACTTTCTATCTCATTAATTAATTAAATATATATATATAAAAATTAAATTTTCAAAGATTTTACATTCTTTCTATTGCAAGACACTGCATCTAATTAAAAATACAATACTTCAATAGGACTGCCTCTCACACAGGGTTCAGTGTGGCAGGTAGGTCAGGCTGTGCAATCTCTTGTTCAGAGAGACATATACACTATGGTATATTGAAATTATTTGGCCTGAAAAATAAACACAGCAGTTTTTCTCCTTGAATCTCGACCTCTTTGAATTTGAAAACAGATTTATAATTTTGCCACTCTTCATTGTAATGCTGCTTGGGCAGTGCGGGAAGTGCCTTTGGAGAGGAGCAGCAAGGGTAGGTTACCCTGCTACGCGACTGGAGTGCTCTTCAGCTTAACTAGGTGGCAGGTTCTAACATAGGCCACCAAGGATCTCCATGGGTTTATAGACCCCCTTTGTTTAGAGATGTTATCTGATAAACCTTCTTATGAGCACCAGCTCAAGATGATGTGCAGGTTGTTAGTGACCAAATTTCCCAAGCACTGAGAAAGAGCAAAATAAAATTAACCTGATAAAGCAGATCTAGGCCAGCAAACTTCAGGTTAAAACCAGCTACTCTTATAGATGTCTATTTCATTGTATGGTATCCAGGTAGTTTGTTTATTGCAACTTCTTTATAGATTTTTCAGTATTCTTTATTACCAGGTAAGTCAGCTTTACTTTTTCACAGCTGTGTTTCTGAGCACATATGTAAACCATAGTTTAAATATATAAGCGCAACATAAAATATCAAAATAATGCAGCTGAACTGAGCTACAGGAACAGCCCAAGTCCTGTGCTAAAGAATATATAGTGAATTTATCTTTATTTCTGTGGTCACAGCAGGTCAAATAATAAAGCAGTTCAAATCCTCCAAACTGTATTAGTAGAAGTTTTTCTGGCTGTGCTCAGACAATTTATAGGGAATATATGACTGATGAAAAAAATATTGAGCAAGACAGAACACTGTAACAATGATAAGCAATATTTCATGTCCTTGCTAATTAAGAAATGCTGCAAAATATGTCACTTACTTTACTGTAGTAATAAGGGTAAGAATTAATTTTTAGTAGAAAAAAAAAATAAGTAAATGACAGCAAAGCAACCCACTTTCTTCAACCTACCCTTCAGAATAGCTTTGTTATAAAAACCCCTAAATATTTGTTTAAACTAAAACAAAATGTTAAAAAATTGATAATTACATTGCCACAATAAGTATCAGGCATATGTTTGGAATATATAATTTGATATTAAAACAATTATTTGCCAAGGCAAAAAGAGATGTTAATAATAACTATATAAAAGAAATATATTTAGAAAAGGAGTAGAAAAATACAAACTAAAAATAATACCAGTTTATTGAGGTTTTTTTCTTATTTTTTATGCAAAGAATAAGCTACAGTCTTTTACTAGGTTCACTTTTGAAGTACTTATGTACTTAATACACCTTAAATAGTTTTTAATAGGCTACCCCTTATCACAAAATGCCATTGTTCATAGGCAAGTGAAGACCTTTGCATGACCTGCAACTCAGAACAAACCAAGGAAAATTAGATCAAATCAGGAAAAGAATGGTTAATACTCTGAAGACAGATTGGCTCTGTATCACCTCCTCTCAAAACCAGTGTGTCTAAACAAGGAATTTCACAGGAGAGCAATGTAAATGATCAGGGAAGAAAGTTTCACATAAAAGAAGAGTGAAAAGTCTGAGATTGAATTTTTTAGAAAGACAATTATTAATAAATGTATGTTGGAGTTGAAGACCTAGTAATGTGAAAAAAAAAATTGTATAGATCTTCAGAATATTTATTAATAAATAATTTCAACATTTTTAAAAGGCTGTGATTATGTACACCTCAGGATTTATACTAATCTCCACTGTTAGGAATAAATACTCATCAAATGGAAAGAGTAGATTACCACACAGAAGTAGGATATGGGATTCTTGCACCTTTTCCTAAAACATCTGTTACTGTTAGGAGCAAGATACAGAGCCAACTAGAAATTTGTGTAGAAACAGGCTTGAATTTCCTTCTGGTTTTGATGAGCTCATATCAGTCAATGGCTCACTGCTGTGTCCAAACTGAAGCTATCAATCTCTGAGCAGTTTTCAGTATCTACAGTTTTGCATCCGCTGTTTATAAAAACAAATCTGTTCAGCTGGATAATTTTAGTTTCAGTCTTCCTAGTTCATCTCTAAGGAATTAATCTTACTGCCCTGAAGCTTTACAAATCCAAAGGATCCCTTTAGAAATTTGCTGATTTTTTTAGTTTTATTTAGTACCTCAACACAATCCAGTTGGAAGGTAGTAAGAGCCCTGAGGACTTTGAAGACTTTATTACTCTTGCTGTTAAGTTCTTCAGCAGTGGAATCAGTGTTTTGGGTTTTTTTAATTTGCATTGTAAAATGTCTCATGTCCTCTGTATTACAGTAAGATATCATATTAGTGTATTGGTTTCTAGAAAAGAACAAAGGCAAATTAAACTCTGAACTCTTTCATTTTGATGTTGCCATCTCATCATTGCTCCCATGCTTGGGACTGCGTTGGCACAGGAGGTCAACAGTTGAGGTTCAACTGTCTACTTGATATCAAGGTTCAACTATCTACTATCAACTGTCTGTCTACTTGACAGACCTGGGCAGAAAACTGACTTTTGAAGCTTTCTACCCTTGGAGGCTTTCTGCTCGTTTGATTGCGCCTACCAACAGTTGTTTCTGAAGTCCATTCGCTCCCCACTATGTCAGTGAAAAACAGAGAGGGACAATTCCAGATGGGAATCGGATCTTAACTGATTTGCCTGATGTTAGGTTGAAGTTGCCTGTTTCTTTTGTTGACTCTAGAGGCAGTTCACAGTAATTATGGTGTGATTAGGTTGACCTAATCTTAGATGTCTGCAGGCATTCATAGAGTGCTGTTTGTGTGGCATGTACTAAAGACCTGCTATAGGATGAGATGATTCATGTCTAAAAATGCTATTTTTTCCCCACTTACTATAAGGGAAATCTATATAAGTACCTCATAAGTAAATGTCTCTGGTTTCTGTGCAGGAGAATAATTAGGCTATCAGCAACTTTGTGAGGAGGGATTTATTCTAAATTCCTTTTGTAAGGGCTGCTCCTCTTGGCCTAAACGATTAAGATCCACTAGCTAAAAAGAAAGAACATTAATTAAAGTTAATGTGAAGAAGAAGACAGATGTGTTTGTTGTAGTTAATTAGCCATACGAATGAGGAACACATGAGTTCTGGTTTCAAGAAATGCTGAATGAAAAGGTACAACTAGGGCTGGAAGCCAGAACTACCACCACAGAGAAATGCCTTAAAATTAAGCCTTGTGCTGAATCTGTCTTTTACCTAGTAAATATTTGTGCAAAATGGAAAGCAGGATTGACTGAAAGTTGCCTGCAGCCCCTCTTAAAATACCCTATGGGCTTGTGCTTGGCATATCTAAGGAGGTGATTCTCCCCCTTTACTCAGCTCTCATGAGACCCCACCTAGAATATGTATCATTCCTTAGAGTGCCTTGGTGGAGCTTCAGTATAGTTTATATGTAGCCTCCATACAGAAAATAAATTTTAAAAACCCCAACAGATTCTGTCTAGAATCCTTTGCAGTTTGTGATAATTTTCTGTTTTTCTCAGAAATCATTGTAATTATGCAATCACTTTTAACACCTGAACGTATCAACCTGTTTAACACTTGTTAAATTGGCCGTAAGATATACTTTGTCCCAAGAGAGCATCTTTACCAGTGTCCTTTTAGATGGCCAAGGGCCAAACCAGAACTGTAGGTAGCTCTCAGCAGATGAGCTGACTGGTGTCTCTCAACTCCAAGCTGCTCTTCTGGAAAAGCTTCATACCCACCACTGTGTGCACTGGTGGATCTGCAAGGGCCTTTCTGCCCTTAGCATGAAGCTTCCTGACCTTGACACACAACCTCTCCACACAGCACATGCAGGGCTTTATCCTCCTGAAGCTCAAGCATCTCACTTGGCATGATGGAGCACAGAAAAATAGGTCTTCATCATTTGGCACTGATTTCAGGCTGCGTTGATCCTTGTAACCGTAATTTACAACAAACCAGCACTGAACTGTCATATTTTGCTAGTGAATGTTATGAAGCTGTACAGAAAAAAAGTCAATTTTTCTTACTGCTTTGGGACCTGTTAGGGCAAACATTTTGGAATTCATAATACAGACCATATAACTTACTGAGCCATACTGAGACACCATTGGTTGTCCAGTGGGTTTTAACTGTGTTAAAGGCTTTATTGCCTTCTGGAAAAGCACTTTGTAAGACTCCCTATTCTGCCCTGAAGAAAAATGAGTCTTTTTCACACTAAACATATTGTATTCCAGTGGAAATTTAGAAAATATGAAACTGACTCGATGTAACTCTAAATAATGTATGTACAGTTAAGACCTGAGTATTTGCTGTGTGCAAATATTTATTTTTTATGTCTCAAAAACAATGAGCAAATGTTGGCCTGTGATTCAGATTAGAGGACACATGAGTCAACAACATGCCATGAGAATATCCAGTTGTCAAATCAAATTTATCATTTGTGTTAGCAGACTTGTTAAAGTAGAAGTAATTGTTTCACATTGGACTTTAGAAAATTAGGTCAAAACTTTATTTACAAAACAGAAAAAAAATAAGCTGCCATTCTGTTTTATTATAACAATAGTTCCGACATTAGTGTTTTGAACGTCTGTCTTGGTAAGAGACACCACTGTTTTCTAAATTATTCTGAGAAAATAAGAAATTCATTGAATCATAGAATGCCAGGTTGGAAAGGACCTCAGGGATCATCTGGTCCAACCTTTCTATGTAATAATAGAGTTTAAATGAGATGGCTCTGTACCCTGACAGGCTGAGTCTTAAAACTGTCCAAGGTAAGGGAATCCACCACTTCCCTTGGGAGATTATTCCAGCATCTTAACTGTCTCATGGTGAAAAATTTTCTTCTGGAGTCCAATTGGAGTCTCCCCAGGGGTAACTTGCACCCATTACCCCTTGTATTTTCCATGTGTCTCCTTTTAAAAAAAGAGTCTCCCTCTTCTTGGTAGCCACCCTTTATGTACTTGTACATGGTAATAAGGTCTCCCTGAAGCCTTCTCTTCTCATGGCTGGACATACCCAGTTGTCTCAGCCTCACCTCATATGGCAGGTCCTCCAATCCTCTGATGATCATTACCAGATTCTTAGGCAAGTAAATAGCTTAAGAATATGTATCATGTGGAAAGTATAAATGTTCTGATTGGGAATAACGAGATTTTATTTGTATACATAAATACAAAAACATATCTCAGTTTGACTAGACCCATTACTAGCAGAAATATATACATACTGGTATTAGAAAATTCCAGGGAGACTTCAAGGAGATGTCCCTGTGGGTCAAACCTCTTCTTGCAGAAATTCTCCTTTTCTATCATGGCCTTGGTGTCTGTGCAGGGCTCTTGGGGCTGCCAGTGCCCTACAGTGAATGTTGTGGGCCTTGGGGGTGGCTGGTGAAGAAGAGGGAAATGAGTTGGACTTTGCAAAATCACTTCTCCAAAGTGATTCCAGTTCATTAGCTCTAATAAACAGTCTTTAAGATTGGCTCGTATACCCACTGCAGAAGTCTTTTGACTCAGATATACTAAGTAAATTGAAAACATCTCTTGAGAAAAGCTAAAGGAGCTGCGAATAAACTGCTTAGACTATATCACCTTATTAGCTTTTCTGAGCAGCTGCTTAGATCTTCATTAATTACATACATCTACAAAAGACTGTGGCTTCAGTTTGTTGTAAGGGGGAGTCTAAATTCAGTTCATTCACCCTCAATAGCTGAAATACTAAGTTATCCCTTGTCCTTGTGTCTCTTTTTAATGTATAATTGTGGTTTCTTACTGGCATTTTAATACCACCTGGTTTTTAATTCTACATGCTCTTCTAGGTACACTTTTATTCAAGCACAAGATGGATGTTTTAATTTTAACATTTTTGAAAATAGCTGATTTTGTTTGCTTAGTTACAAAATTTATTTTAAACTAAAAAAACCTCAACAAAACAAACCTAGGTCAATCTTTCATATGTGTTTCAGCATTGTCATTAAAAATACCTGATGCAGAAAGAAAAACAAAATCGTAAATTCCTTCTTTTAGATAGCAGCTCAACTAGTAATTAAAAATCATGGTTAAAAATTACAGCTTGAAATTTATGTGCCTCTGCACAAATTACTGCTACCAAGAAAATTCAGAAAGTTTATTTAATCTTAAGAAATTGCTAGAGTCAGTCCTGACTTGATTGCTTGTGGAAATGTCTGGGTAAAAGTCCTCCTCTTCCTCCTGTATTGCCCAGTTATGTTACCCATTTGGAAGCAGCCCATAGTACCTACCTGATCTCTCCTTTTTAAAAGGTATTGATCCTTACACATTACATATATTTGGCAGTTCCTATTACCTACATATGCAGCACTTGTACGCTTCTGTTGACTTCAGTGGAATTATTTTTGATACAGAATGGACAAAGGTGCTGTCCTGGATGCAAACAGGCTATTGTGGGAGTTCATTGTGCTAGAATTTAAATGTGACCTTTCCAGCCATGCTTTTGAAAGTAAAATATTGTCAGCAGAATGTCTTCTGCAAGGAGTGAGGTATCCTAGCAAGTGGACCTCCCATCCAGGAAAAACGCTTCATAGAAATTTGAGCAACGAACAAGTCTAGAAACCTTACTTCTTCTTCTTAGTGATAGAATGGTAGTGAGGAATGTCTGTTGCTTTGTGTTGGTAGGCAATTAGTTGTAGAAATGAAACACTGGAATAAAATTAGCCTGTTGGCAATGTGTTGGGGACAGGGGGAAAAAGGGGAGTCGTTCATAAACAAGTGGCTGAAATTGAAGGACTTACAGATGCAACATGAGAAGTTACTGAAAATTCTCAGTAGGTCTCTCTTCCTTTTGCAAGAACAAGCTTGATTAGGCTTGTTTAGAATCAGATTCGTTAAATGATTTAAGTGCTTGCAGGTTAAGAGCAGAAGTCTTCACCTTTTAGGCTTCTGGTTCTAAGAGGTGAATCTGAAGACAGAGCTGAACAGCCAAATTCTCTCCATTAAATATAAGGAGGAAGAACTACTTCAAGCAGTCTTTATTTTAAAGTCTAAAATGTGAAAGATGAAGGAGTGTATTAGGTACACCTCAGCAAAGGATTTTTGTTCTCATCTTATTTCTAGATCCAGATATAGTTTGTTTAGGATCTCAGGCTCCTTCTGCTCAGCCATAGCCACAGTGGCTGTGAAGAAAATGCTTCTGGGCTTAGGGTGATGCTTTTGGAATCTCAATTTTATATTTTTGTATCTGAAATTCACCACAATGAAGTATGTCAAATCTATTTTATTAATAAAGACCTGTACAGAGTTTACTGTAGTACTTTGATAGTGTGGGATGTAGTGTGAGAGATACATATGTTCTCCCTCTGGTAGCACCAATTAGCAAAAGGGACACCGGTGTAAGGTCAAGTGCTGTTAGCATGGATCACTGAGATTTAGAATTGGTATTTTACCCTCGTTCACAGGAGCCTGTCCTTTATGCATTAATGCATAGCCTCACGTATTTCTGTCTGACTTGGAAATTCTTTGCAACTGGTCACTCCTTTTTTTGGCAACTTAAGGAAGGTCTTCCATTTGTCAGTGTTTTGTGCTTCTGTTTTGGAAATGAAGATTTTTTTAGAAGGCATTCAGTTTAAAGTGTTTCACATGGTAAGCAATTGCTGAAAGAAAGGAATATAAGGTAGTTAAAGCACTGGATAGGACATACTATGTGGCCATGAATGGTCAAAATACGAAGACATGGCTCTTGTGAGTGTTTGACTATTCAGAAAGTAGAAAATAACAAATCAGCCTTCAACAAGTTATTTCTCTGTGCTGATATGTACAATAATCTTAATAGGTCTTTCTGGTGCAACAGGCCATGAACTGAAGTTTATAATATTGTCTTGTACTGTGTCATCTAAATCACCATATTCCTGCCAGAAGCACTCTGCAAATATAGCTTTGCAGTAAAAGACAAAGAATGATGGTTAAGTCATACATGGGTCACTACAGATTATTTTTTTTAAAATGCTACCAGCTAATGGTTGCAGTGCACAACATCTTTATTTGAAAGTAATTTTTTCTGCCAGAAACTTCTGTAAAAAAAAATAATGGGTTCTAAGGTTTGCAAAAGAGGTTAGAAGTTAAAGAACTGGAAAGATGGCTTACTAGAACTCATCCATATTTAATTTCTTTTAATACCTCACTTTCCAACCCTCCAAAACTGCTTCTAATGGATTCTCAAGTGACCCTTGAGTCTTTACTCTAGAGACAATTTTTATCATTATTTTTTGATAGGATAAAGTGCATCCATATGTCTGCTTTATTGAATGCTCCTAATGCTCTGGAAAATAGCACTTCTGTTGACAGAAGTTGCTTTCCATTTCTTCGATTAATCCTTTTGCAAGACTAATCTATACTAATTTAGGATCAAATTCTGATGTTGATCACACTGCTATATAATGTGGTATAAGCAGGTTTAACATTTTGATAGGTTCTTATCAAAAGAAGGAATTAAAAGATCCTAGTTCCTATGTCAGTCACTATTGTGTCTTAAGTCAGGCAAGGAATCAAAGTGATATTCTTATTGCAATATAAGAAAAACTTTAACAGCTTATTTGCTTCCTATATGGTATTCTAAAAAGAAGTTTAAAATGAAGCTTGACTGATAATTTTGAAAATTTTTCGTTAATACTTTGGCTATGAGACTAACTGTCCCATCATGAAATCTAATTAGGAATTATACCAAAGTGTTGGGGGCAGAATGGGTTGGCAGCAGAATGGGATGGAGAGAAGTGTGTTGGAAGAAGTGGTGAGGGTGTGGGTAGACAGTCAGGAAGCGGGGAGAACAAAAACTTCTTGTGAGCAGTCTTATTAAGACTGTGTGCTTTCTCGCTGCTAGTGTCCCGTTTTCCCGTGGTAGCACAGAATAAAATATTATTTTCTCTTTCTCCTCAGTCATCCCACTTCTGTTTCACCCCATCTAATGGCATGTCTACATCCAGGCATTGTAACTCATCCTGCCTAGCCACAGTTAGCTTAGCTCAGGCAGTTGAAGTAACACACCCCTGTTACAGCACTGGGTATACCCAGGCACATCAGTCCTTCTGGGTATCAGGACTTGCAACACGAGCACAGCTTTGTGCTGCTGTAGCTGCATTGAGCTTCCTTCTCCCTGTGTTCCACTGGGTGCTGCAGAGGTGCTGGGCAGGATGTTTCTTCAGTTCACATGTGTAAAAGCAAGGCATATGCATTTCAGCCCCTCTGTTGGCACTAGAAAGAAAGAGGCTGTCCAAACCAGCCACTCTCCCATCTTAGACATCTATTTCAGGATGTACCTCTTTTGCTGTCTTAACTGCAGGAGACCAGATGACGTAGTTCAGACTGGACATCTGACTATTGGAAAGCTAATGGTGAATCATATTTGTTCCCTGTTACCATTTAATTTATTCCCAGTAAGTGAAGCATGGAAGATTAGTGGGGCTGTGAGAGTCATGAATCCCTCAGCTTCAATGGCTTGGGTTGCTTTCAATTTTCACTTTCTGTTTCCAAAATTGGTAGCACTAATTTCCTGACAATTCAAAATTACATCAGGGAGACCTTTAGGAAATTAAAAGATGAAAAAGAATCAAAGTGAATAGAGTATGACATTGAAAAAAGGAAGGGGGATCAGGACCTCTAGAAGAACTGGGAATACCCAGGTGGTGCTCTGTGGGCTCAGGGAGCAGCCAGGCATGGCCCATCTCTCTGCCTTTGGAGTCTGTAAGTTAAGAGGATTAGACACAGATACCTTCTTTTGCATCAAAAAATACATGCCTTCAGGTTCGTTACTGTCCTAAAGGGATTTTGAGAGAACTCTGAAATTTATACCCTTGCAGAGAAAAGAGCCACATGAAGTTCTGTTTTTTTTTAGTATTAATATCAAGGTGAAAGATGAGAAGTGTAGGAAGAGGGGACAACAACTGGATAACAAGTAGAATAAAAATAATTTTATTTAGTGGCATAATTAATGCCTTTTCTCTATAACTGTCATTCCCCTGTTTTCATAGAATTACAGCATGGCTTGGTTTGGAAAGGACCTTAAAGACCATCTAGTTTCAACCCACCTAGACCAACTAGACCATGTTGCTCAAAGACCCATCCAAACTGGTCTTGAATAGATAAGTTATTTTTTTTTAGGATTATGCAGTGTAAGACCTACAATGCTGTCATACATTGGGAAAAATATAGTATGGGGAGGAGCAAAGCAGTTGATGAGGATAAGTGCTAACAGCCTAATACCTGTACTTTTATACAACTGAACCTATGAGATTGTAAAATTATTGCCTTAAAGAAAACCAAAGATTGTATTTCTATAGATATGGTAAAAATCCTATTTCAAGGTATCACTAAGATTCTTCTGAGACTCATCAAAACATTTTAAAAAGTCTTCCTGTAATAATGAAACAGTTTTCTTTTTGTCAAAATACAGCATGCTGAGGTTGAAACCTGCTGATGGGAAAACACTACTGAGATATTTTACTGCAATGATGTACATGTGCAAATCACAGATTTTGAAGCAGAGAGGCAGATTATCTGTGAAATTTGATCTTATATTTTCTTTAGGTACAGGTTGAATTAGAATTTCCAAACATAGTAAATTTAGCAGTTGCATGGTCCAGAATGCAACTTCATAAACATGGTGGTTTTGCAAATGCTTTTAGATGGTGGTTTCAAATGCAGAGGCTGGTGAATGATTTTCCAATATAGCACCTCAACAGGAATTTATTAGACAGCCTAGGAGGTGCATACTTAAACTGATTTCATTCTATGGATGGGAGAACAACATTATTCTAATTGACCTTCAGCACATAAATAAAAGTAGTTTTTTAAGCACCTAATATACCAGGGAAAGAGAACAAGGTTTTATTTTTAACCTGTATGTACTTTACTGGACACTTCAGCTTTTTGGCCCACTTAAAGTTTTTAAGGTAGCAATATAAAATAAAGTGCTATATTGATCTTTTTTATAGGATTTCATGACTTGTTAGCTGTACTTCCTTGCAGAGAAAAGTCATTCATACTGCTGCGAGGTAAGAAAGTTCCACTGGTTTTCAGCACGTCTCTTCTACCTCTAATGCACTTGCCAGCAGCAGACATGGCACCTGTAACAAATCTGGCTCCATTCCAGAAATCCCTGTTTAAATGAGTGTTTTCAAAGTCCAACATAATATGTGATTATGATCTTCAAGGTCTTTTCCAAACTAAGTGATTCTGTGATTCTGTGATTGTAATACATTGAAGACTGTTTCTAAATAATGTATTTTACAATCCAAACTTAGATTGCTTTTAAATAAAACATATAATTTTTTAAATAATTGAAGCAAACATGCAATATGTTTGCCTTCTTGAGACTTTTAAACAAAACACTTGAAAATTAAATCTGGTGCTTTCTTTCTTACTCCTACCAGCACTGGAAACAAACAAACAAACAAAAATTCCTGGTTGAGAAACAGGTTTAAAACCTCAAAAAGTCTCTCTCTCTTATAAGCTTTTTCTAAGGAGTGATAGTTCATATTTATTGCAGAAAGGACCAGCCAAAATTACTCTCTTTAAAATGCAGAAAATTGATAGCAGTAAAAAGCATTTTCTGTAGTACCTGGTTTGGAATGTAGAAGTAAAAATTAACATACCAGCAACATACTTCTGGATGCTGAAGAAAGGTATCTCTAGGCCTTGAATTATGAAAACTTTTAACTGCAGTGTTTATAAACAAGGAAAAAAAAATTACTGTAGGAAAAATCTGCCCCATTTAGAGTATCATTAATTTTTCATGTCCTGTTATGCCATAGGAGCAATTCAGAAAAGTTGCACTTTAGTTTCCAAGGTCAATAGTCTTTCAGATGTAGGAAGAAGCCAGAACTCTCATTATTCCTGGCAGAGATATCTTGGTTATGGAAAAGGTATGAGTGATTCACCATCCTCATCAGTATAGGCATGTACCATAATGTAGAACATGGTCTAGGAAAAGCACAGAAAGCTTATTGTTACTGTAGGCTGAGAGAAACTGAACTGATTGAAAAATAAGTATTATCTTTAGTGATCTATTTCTGAGGGCATTGACTTATATCTTCCTTTTTTTGAGGGATGCTGATCTGCAGAAAAAACAGATATGAATGTTTAATTATTTAGAAGAATCACACATTAAGTACAATGTCTAATATCATCATGCTATGCAGAGTGGTGTTGTCTTTTGTGATGTGCCAAAAAAAGTCAAGAAGTTTCAAGAACCATCTTGTGCTTGTTAGAGTGATTTTCTCGTTATTTTGTTCTGCTCATCAGCAATACTTCTTTTCCTCTATAAGCACAGCAGCTATTGAACTATCTACAGAGTGTCTTGGGGTGGGGCAGTGGGGAGTGACACACACCATCTAGCTATATATTCAGAAAATGTAATTTGCCTTAAAACATATTTTTTTTAAAAGTAATACTAAGTCTGTCTCATGCTCACTTCCATGTTTACAGACATATAAATTGCTCAGTGACATTTTCCTAACCCAATCATTGTCTCAGTAGCCTTTAGCAGCCTGTTTACTTTGAATCTGAAACTCTGAATAAATTATTTCTAATACCCTGTATGTTTAAGTAACATTTTTCTTGTTTGTGGTGTAGTAGATTGCAACTATCCCTAAATACATCCTTTTTCACCTTGTATTATTCTATTTTGGGCACAAATCAAGGCATTGATGAATAATTATTATAATAATATAAACTGAAAGCAGCAATGGTGTCAAGTATCTCTTCAGGTACTTGTTAAGACAACAGATAACTTCTATGTGTTGGCTGTAGAACAGAAGCAAGAACAAGAGGCATAGTGTATGTTAGTGTAGCATGAAAAGAAGGAATGCATTAAAAAAGGAGAAACATACTTGCAATGAGAAATTAATTTTATGTTACTGCCAAACAATTCTAATTTATTCATGGGTATGATTTATCCACAGCACAAATTAATATCGTGATTATAATCTAAATTCCTCTGAAATGGTACTGGAAAAGTTATAATCAAAATCTGCTTTAGTCATTGCCTTTATCAAAACACTCCATGAAACATGTATACACACATTATACTTTATATCTCCACAGCTGTTGGATGAGGAGATTGAATCTATTGTCATTGCAAAGTTTTTTCTTCAGAGCGCAGTGTACCAATGGCAATCAGCAGG
>NW_009953947.1:1562253-1675892 GCF_000747805.2 Chaetura pelagica
CAGCAGGAAAACAAATCTGGGTGCATATGCATTAGGGTTTCAGTTCAGATCTGAAATCAATATCCTGATGGTCCCTACTTTGTTGCATTTTAGTTCATCTTGCACATCAGTCTCACAGGGCATGAACTGTGTTCATTTTGGATCAGGATAACCCAAGAAGCAACCAGCTATGAGTGGTCACCAAGCCCAAGGGATTAGACTAGAACAAGTACTAAGCATCACCCATAAAGCATGTACAGTCCAGATGTTAGGTCTTCGACCAGTTGCTCTACTAGTCTGCTGCCACTGAACCACACTATTTGCTAATATTGATATATCCACTCTAACCATTGACAAAAGCATGAAATATTAGTTGGTGGTTTTTAGGAGATACTACAGTGCTGACAGTATCCTCAGAGGTTATATTTCCTCTTGGTTTTCCTTGATGTACAGCATTCCCTTTATTACTGAAATATCTCCAACCAAAAAAGCTGTGAGCTCCATACATTCTCTGTTCCCTTTCTGAATTAGGGCATCTGCCAGTTCTTCCTTAACAACTGGTGAAATAGTACATCTTTTATGTGTTCCTTAAGAACAAAAACACAGATAATTTTTTCCTGCTGTCTTTGGTCTTTTGCTGATTAGAAAGACAACTGTAGACTGCTTTACAGGAATGACTACTCTACTCAACTCAACTCTACTCAACATTTGAAATGTCTCTCCTTATTTGTTTAATTGAAACACCAAAAACCAGAGGTCTGTGGAATACCTCTGAATTCACTTCATGAATAAGATCACAGCTTTAACTGAAGTCTGTCTTGACACATCCAGCCAGTCTTGCTGATTATTTGCTTCAAGCTTCAACCAAGGTTACACATTAAGAAACTTACTGAAATGTTTTGGAGTTTTTGCTGGGGCACAATATTTATTTATTAATGGGGGCTCTAAATGGTATTCCATTTATTGAGTTCTTTAATTGCAAGTAAAAGCATTGTTTCCCCTCAATATTCTAGTCTGAAAGTCTTTAGACTGGTCTGCCTGTACTTTACTCATATAGACATATATAGATCTTTCTTGTTCTTCTTCCTTATCTCTGACAACTATTGCAAGAAATAGGTATAAGAACATAGATGTATTAGATACATGCAGATATATACAGACCCATCTAATATTTGTATATGCTTGCGTGTTTGGGACATGAAGAGCTTTGGCCCTTCAGGTATCTTTTCCTCTGGGGGAAGACTCAGTGTGACTGACATGGCTCATGCTCACTCCAGCACCCACTTCCACTTCAGCTATTATGCTAGAAAGTCAACAGGTATTGAGAGCACCACAAAAAAACAGGAGAGATGGGAAAGGCAAGATGAGTATAATGGGAAGAAAATGGGTAGAAGGAAAGGAGACTGGAATTCAAGGTACAAGGAAAGATACTGAGAAGTAGGGAGTGGTTGAGAATGAAAGAAAGGGAAGAAAAAAAAAAGAAAAAAGCAGTTTTAGACAAGAGTCTCTTTTGTGAATTGAAATCGCAAATATTTCAATTATTGAGGCTAGCTCACTAGCTAATTAATGCTAATGTCTGCAATTTTTTATGCAGGATTCTTCTTGTATTAGTATGTCCAACAACATGTTTCAAGTCAAAGCAAACCAACTCTTTTATCAGAAATGCCAATATATGGAAGGTCAAAAGGTTGGACATGCCGCCTATTAAGACTGATCCCCAAGGCACATAATCTTTTCAGATATTGATGCAAGTTCCAGGAACTTTGAGTAAGTCCAATACTGCCTTTCTGTTCTTCTGTCATGTAAACTAGCTTACAATCTTGGCAGTCAAGGAGCCTTCAGAAACTTACCTCAACATTCAAATTAAATGCTTAGCACATTTAAGTCTAGAGTGACTCTTGAAACAAAGAAATTGGTTTCTAAAGTGCAGTGAATGGGGTGGTTTATTTATGGCATGAAATATGCATGGAAAAGTCCTTGTTTCTTCCTGTGTTACTATCCTTCTTCATCTGTCCTCCTAAAGCAACAGACTTGCAGAGTCACTAAATATAACCCCCTGGGTACACCTCTGTTTTCTCTGTTCTGACACTTTTATACCCCAGAATCTGAATGTAGACTCACTCTGGCATAGGCATTATTTGAGTTTATGAGTGTAGGCTGAGTGAACAATCTCACTTGCATACTGGCGTTGTTCTACATATGAGGCCCAAGTCCACTCATATCTGTCCCAGAAGGCTTCACAGTAGTAACAACTGTGAAAATGTAATAAATTATGCATGAAACAACTAAGCATTCTTCTCAATTGAGTTTGGTCCAGTAGATCACAGCCATTGGGACAATGTGCCCGAATGGTAAAACGTGAATCTAGAACTCCGTCATCTCATTTATGTCTCCTGTTGTGACACCTCCCTGCTTCTGGGGATGCAGAGTGAGCAATTTTAGTCCAGCTGGAGTCCTATGTTTTGTTCTGTGGATCAGCAAACTAGGGTATTACAGAAGTGCAGTAGCAGCCTCTTCCCTGGAGGCTGAGGGCATCGCGTCTGCAGGCAAAGTGCATGATCTTGCTGGAGTACCCACCATCTGCCTGCCCAGAGCTCCTGGGAACAGGAACATTTTATTTTTCTGTTGAAACATATTATGTAAGCACAAATAGATTAAACAATGTAATTTTGCACAATGCACAGTGTCTCTGTGAGTAATTTACATTTTCTAGAGTGCTAATTAAATCAACACAAGGGGACTCAGCTAACCGAGACTGTCCCAGAACATAATGGCATCTTCGTGCACTGAGCAGCTGGTTTAGTGCTCCAAAACCAAGTGCTGTCTTTCATGCTAAAATACCACACTACAAAAAAGGTACTTTTGATTGCCTAAAGACATTGGTCTGTTGGCTGGGCTTAGCAACACACAGTAATTTGAAAGTGCTTATTGAGTGACATTACAAAGACTCATTTTTTAATTGAAAAAAATCAAACGTATTTTTGTTGCTTTTTTGAGAACAAGCTAATTTGGAACTACCTTGTCGTTGTGTGTTGGGGATCTGCTCTGTTGACGGACACAGAGACATGAGTTCATGCAGTCTGTGTGCCTGTCTGCAAATGTAGAAGTGGATTGTCACTGCATAGAAAGCACTGTCTGCAGTTAAGCACACAGCAATAATATGCTTGGTCTTCTGCACATCTTTCTGTTGTATGTAGTGTTTAGTTATTTGTTTGCCTTTTTTTTATGTGCTTTATTTGCTTTGCTCTGAAACTAGTAGAAATATTTTTATTTAGTATGTGGAAACTGGAGGGACTGCAGGAATTGCACCCTGAGTGCAAGTGATTCAGAGGCAGAGTTAGAGAGGATGTCTGCTCTGCCACATTGCAGCAGCCAAAACATCCAGGCTCTGATGGCACTTTGATTTTTCCTTGCCAGAGATAGTCTGCTTTTGCTTCTCAGAGATAGACTGCTAAGCACAACAGCCCAGAGCTTGACCTAGAGCAATCATTCCTCTGATCTGAAATGTCCTGCTACCTGTAGCTGAGTGGTTTTATAACTGTTGCTGAATTTAATTAACACATAAATAAAGCAAAATATCAAAGTTCTGGAGACACTGGACCAAGCCCAATGCATGGTGCTGCATGGTGCTACTGAGGCCTCAACAACTGCATTTTAATTTTTCATACTGAAGTATAACTCAATCTTTTACCAAAATTTACACTGCTTTGATTGTATTTTTACTGCACATCTTTGATGCTTGCATAGTGTGATGGATTGTGCCAGAAATTAGATTTAATGGGTTTGATATTAAGGTAACAGATACTATCTGTCATGCTGTTGTGCTACAATAGCTAATGTTTGTCATGATAAAAGATGTTTCAATGACAAATTAGTATTTTTCAACCTTACATCAAAACCAAGCAAACCCCTTGGCTTACTTGTACCTTCATTTTCTTTCCCAAACTAAAATTTCATCTTTATTCTAGACTTTTAGTTCTCAGTATCAATTATTAATTATTATTGTAAGATTATTAATTGTTTTATAAGACTTCACAAACAAAGAATGATGAGGTATTAAATGTCTTCAAGAAACAAAATAGGATTACTTATGCCTGAAATAAAATAGGATTACTTATGCTAGTTACGCAGTCTTTTAAACAGCAAATACATACTTTTTTATAGGTTTTTCTAGCTATATGTAAATTTAAAAAAAAAATAATTATAGTGAAATTGTACACTATTTCCAAGTTTTTACATACATTTTATCAGAATATTATTTTTTTTTACCTGCTATCTAGAGAATATTTTACTGACTTGGATGCCTTACAGAAAATGACAAGCCCCACCCCTGTCAGGGAAAAAAAAAACACTTTATAATTAAAGGCTGCAATTCCCGAGACAGCACAAAATTAAAACCTGAATAGTATATAGCCTTTGAAATACATCTGCTACACTTTGAATGAGATTAATAATGCAGTGTTCATACAAAACTCTAAATACTATGTCTACTGCTAATGTAGTTATTTACTGATTTATTTGTATTTAAGCCTAATAAGGACCCATTCAATTTGCACTGCAACTTTTTTTTCCAGAGAATCCCAAACAGTCCACAGACTTTATCTGCTTTTCTGTGTCAACTAAAATGCAGGTTTCTTAGTGTGTAGCATGTGTCACCACCTCAACACTATCCTACAAAAACTAAATAGTGTATCTGTGGGGGTCCTGTGGCCTCAAAATGCTGAGGCCCTTGCCCACACTTGGCTTAGAAGGAAAAGTGTAATTTGCCCAGTTTCCCAGATGACTTTCATTTTGTTTTCATGTGCTGAGAAATTTTTTGAAATTTAGTTATTGGGCACAGCCCTGGTGCACTTATGTAGTAACTGCAAGATGGAATCATATGGACTTCAATCTGAAAGGAACATCACACAGAAATGAGAGAGCGAGGATCATGTTGCTTAATTGTGCTGGGGATTATGTTGTGTATAAAGCTGAAGGACATCTTGACCTCAGGCTTATTTGGATGTTTTGTGTTGTCTTAATTTCCCATTACTGAAAAATAGCTGTAAAGCACATCCCATTTAAATTTTTCTCAGCATTTTACTATTGCTTTGGCTTCATATGAATGCTGTAATGCTTGAATAAGGAAAATAGTTTGTTGGGTAAGGATATGCATTTGATAACATTTATGCAATGCAGTCTCAGAGATTAAGAATAATTTTGTGAACTCTGCTTTCCAAGTTCTGTTTGTCTAGTGCAAGTTGAGTTTGCGTTTGAGGTTTCATGGATATAAACTCTGCAAAGCTGTGTGCTGCTATTAATGCAACAAGCTATTAGAAAGCCAGGAAGTAATGTATCATGGTAGTGATTTTTCATGGTGCATTACGGGCTGAGACTGAGATTCTACAGACTTTTAAAAAGTTGGGGTACCATGATTCAGATACGAACCTAAATAATATTTTGTAGCTATTATTAGAACTCATACAATGATAGCCACTGTGATCTTGCTTTCCTCAGAAATTTTGTGGTTTGGGGATTTTTTTACCCAGATAAATCTTTTGCTTTTTACAAAATGTCAGCACACAATTCACAGCCTACTAATATGGCAATATTATCTCCAGAAGTAAAGAAAGTAAGGCTTTATCTCAGGTAATTAAAATTGTGCATCTCTGATTTAGGTAAAATACATTTAAAATAATTCAAGTCTGGTAAAACTATGCCACAATTCTGATCCAGTCTTTCGTATTTTATTCAAATACTTGTCAGACCTCAAAGTTCCATCACAGTTGTCTTCCATGAAGAAGATAAAACTAAAAGAGTATTAGAGAAAAAGAACATTTGTGTCCCTAGCAGAGGAATATTCATATTAACCAGAACAGTAATTTTTCCATTAAAGGTTGAGGAGCAATTGCTGTCTACTTTTAAGAGGAGTTGGGTTTATCCGTTACAAAGCAAGGACAGGATGATACTTGTCCACAGTAAGATAATTTTGAATATGTTCTTGTAAATTCTGCTTTTGTTTGAATAAGACTTGTAAAAGATTCATCTTGAAGACTGACTGTCTATGTAGTTCTCAGTGCAGGGCTTTAGGAGGGTAGCACAGAGAGGACTGTAGAGGCTGTGTATGTGGAGAGCTGAGGTGGCTTTGAGTATGAGTAAGATGTGTGTGGTTGATTCCTGAGAAATACTGTCTGAACATACCCTTCTTGCAGGGAGTCTGGGCATTAAAGTTGCTGCTCCACCAGATGACCCCAAGAGAGGCTGCAGGGTTTCAGTGTTAGGTGACTCACCCTTACAGCACAGAGAATTAAAGTGACGCAGTGAGGCATAATTTGTACCCAGCCTGAATGAATGAGCCTCACATTATCACCATTATTATGTATCAGAGATTAACGCTACATTTGAGCTTTTCCAGAGAAGTCAATTTGTAAATGTGTTTTTTTTCTAAAGAGTGTGTCAGTAAGCAGCACACAGGGAGAATTTTTTCCAAGTATATATGTGGAAAAAAATTTCTGCTGTACTTTGATTGAAAAATAAAATTGTTGTATCTTTTGAGAACCTGGTATAGCAGGAGGTGTCCTTGCTCATGCAATGTGGTTGAAACTAGATGAGAAAAGGTCCCTTCCAACTCAAACCATTCCATGATTATGACCATTTTTTTTTCATTTCATTAACTTGTCTGTTGGACATTTGTGGCTAATGTGGATTTTCCTAGAACTCAAAACAGCTTCCTGGCAATATATCCACCCCACATAACAATATAAATGTTTTTCTGAAACTAAAAGCAGCCTTATTAGTTCTGTTCAAATGTATTAAGTATGCTAAAGGCAATCTCTGTTAAGCTTATTCTGTGAGTTTCCGTCTTTATATGCCAGCAAATTTCAGAGGTTTTTTCTTTTAGAAGAATACCAATAAGATATTTTATTTCCCTTTACCAACTGTTCTTGTTGAAGTCAGTTGGGACTTTTCTATCATTTTCTTTGGGAACTGTATCTGGGAGTTAGGTCACATAACAAACATAGGCCTTAACAAATTTCAAGCTCTGTCGTGATCCACATAGAAGGAGATTCTATGAGTGGGAGCATCTGAATGCCAGATAGCAGTTGATACGTTCACATTTCAAGAGGAGAAGTCTATCCTTGCAGATATTACTGGGCTTTATGTGACTGCACAGGCTGAGAGTAATTTTTTACATTCTCACTTTCTAAGTATAATCCCTCACAATTTTGTGTTTGTCAAAAAAAATATAAAGATAATTATTTCCCTTGTAGTAAGTCTTGTAGGAACAGTAACAGTCTTTTAAATATCTCAGTAGCAATTATTAATGTTTATGTGTAGGTTATCAGTCAAATCAACGATATACTGGAGGCACCTACAAACAGCTGTTTCATAATTAGCTTCCAGTGGATTTAAAAACTAGAGTAAAAGGCAGTTCGTTTCCAGAAAGACTTTGCAGCGAAGCAACAGCAGTATTTTTACTTTATTTATGCAACTACTAACTAGAACACCAAATAAAACATAAGTATTCTGAAAGCAAAGTGCCCATAACTGTCCTCTTCTGTTACATGAAGTACAGCTTAACATTTTTTTTTACCAACCCGTTAAAATCATGGTATTTACCAGTCAAAAACTGTGCTGGATGGTCAAATAACTGGAGAGAACAGAACAAAGTACCTTTAAATAGCAAAGCTATGAAAGAGTTCTACTACTTAAATGGCAGTTTTTTGAGGTTAACTTGGGCTTGCCTATCTCAAAGTCAATGTTGCATGCTGCCAGCAGGCTCTGGAAGGTGCAGCAGCTGGCTTCAAAATGGAAGGTTGTTTCTGTAGCCATGAGGACTGGAGATCTACTATTGTAGTAAGAGCTGAAGTTCAGTAATCTGAGATAGGGTGTAAAATGCACATGTGTTTGGGTCAGCTGACTCTCCTGCTGACACAGTCATCCGGTGTCATTACAAACCACATTTTTGCTTCTGGCACAGTGCACAATTGAGTCTCATATTTCAAACAGAAGCTTAAGTTTAGCCAGAAAATTAAAAATAAATAAATAAATCTGGGGCATGATTTACTTTCACAGTATTCCACGTATCCATTGCTGGTTTCATCTTGCTACTGCTGCAGGTTGTCCTGTTGATCTAGTCTTTACTCAGGCTTCCCCAGTAGAAGGTAACATAAGGGCATGTGTAGCACAGTGGTGATTTGAACCCAGGTTGTCCTTAAGCAGTGAGGAATCCACCATTCCCAGCAGCAGAGAAAGTGGAAATTTCCTCCACTCTGAAGATCAAAGAGCATACAAAACTCAGCTTGTCTCCTGGTCTGAGGAAAGCAGGTGAAATACATCACCAACAGAGATTAGGTGATTACATATTTGTACAGAGACATGCATCCATATATGAATGCTCATTGGGCAGAAAATTATTCATTGTTTGCCTACATTTTGTTGGGTTTTTTAATACAGTCTGTAGTCAATATATAGTACCATCCCTATGCAATTTACCCTATAAGCCCTACATTTCTGTATTTTAAAACATTTAATTTAAAATGCTACAAGGGAGAAATTAAAGGATTTATCTAAGAATTGAAGTGTAAATGTATGATAAATAAAATATACATATATATGACATATGATCATGTATCTGACATACAATATGAAAGATCAATAAGCAAAAAGATTAGTTATATAATCCATGCACAAAAAGAAAAGTCTACAAAATAGGATATTAAAGAGAAAGCTGTTTCCCCATCAACAAGCTAAATCACAAATGACACATTTAAGAACCACAAGATGTACATTTTTCCAAGGCCTTTACTCTTGAAATTTGTTTAGATCTCCAGTAAAGGATCATGAAATATAATTTTTTTTAGTTGTCCCAAGTATGAAAGAAATTGATTTTCTTCCAAAGGAGTCTAATTTTCTATCAATAAGTCCCTCTTGGTTCTCTGTCACATTTTATCTTACCACATATTGCCCAGTGATGATAGTTCAACCCTGATGGTTTGAAACTTTGCAGATAAGTCTGATGGTGGACTTGGCTGAGGGTAAGTGGTGGAAGGCAGGCAGAAATTAAAAGAAGACACACAGATTTTAATCTAGGGATAGGAGGGCTTTAAAAATAAAACGTAATCTTCAGCTTATTACTGGAATGTAATACATGCTTCTTATAATTTACTAAAGTTTTGTTGAATTGTTTTCAGACTACTGTTAAACTGTTTTTTCTGGAATTCTGAAATGAGCTCCAGGACTTAATGTGCCAAATATATGATGATTGGTGAAATGCCAGCATTCATCTTTATACTTCTCTGAGCACTAGATAGGTTTGTTGAGAACAATTTCCCTTAAATAATAGGCTTAGCTGCAGGCTGTATTTTAATAACAAATCCTTATAGAACCCAGCTAAGTGTTTTAATATTACTTGGAATTTTCATATTCTCTCCTAAAAGTGATTTTTTTTTTGGTTACTCTTGCCAGTTAAAGGAACTACTAAAGCAAATAACCTCATACTGGTTCAGAAATATTAAATGCATGACATCTTTATTAATCAAGTACTAAGACAAGACATAATTAATTTGTTTATAAAGTATTGTTTGTACTATGAACATTAGCAATTAATATAAGTAATGGTAATCATCAGTGCCTCTTTAATTAGTGCCTCTTTAATTAGGGTTAAGGATATTTTCTTGAAGTTTATTACAATGAAATATCAATAGCCCTGTGGAATAAAAAAAAAGTCTAGTGATCTTCTCCTGAGAGGACCATCTGGAGAAAGAAACTTTGAGGGAAGAGGGGATGTGGCAGTTAGTATTTTTTTTATGTTTAAAAGCTTTTCAGCTACTTTAGGGAGCTCATAGTAAATAGTGTGCATTGGCCTGAGTGTTCTGGAGCCCTGGCTGACATAGGCTCACTCACAGCTGAGCAGTGCCAGTCACTGCTGCTCAAGCTTGCAAGGCTGATTTTTGCGGACACACCAACCTAGAGCTGTGTGGGTCTGGAGAACAGGACTGGAAGAAGGGAATCACAGGTCACTTCAGGTTAGGTGTGTATGCCAGAATGAAAAAATCCCAGATATGTTTATAGGTAAGTGGGCATGGTGTTACTGAAGTGATGGGAGTGACTGAGAGGTGTTGTATACAATGATTTCAAATATTCTGAATTCTTGCTGGACCATTAAAAAATATTCATAAATTAGCAATTAAACCCTGTTCACAACTTTTTATTTATGATGGCTATGATTTTCTAGTTACATCCCAGAGAGAGTAACACACAAAAAATTAATAATAATAATAATAATAATAATAAAATAATCTTGCAGCCACTTTCATGGGCAAAAGATATTTTTATCTCATTAGTAGAGAACTAATCTATCAGATATTCCTGATACCTGTTTTAAATATTCTGAATTCTTGCTGGACCATTAAAAAATATTCATAAATTAGCAATTAAACCCTGTTCACAACTTTTTATTTATGATGGCTATGATTTTCTAGTTACATCCCAGAGAGAGTAACACACAAAAAATTAATAATAATAATAATAATAATAAAATAATCTTGCAGCCACTTTCATGGGCAAAAGATATTTTTATCTCATTAGTAGAGAACTAATCTATCAGATATTCCTGATACCTGTTTTAAAGATGTCAGACCATTATGTAGGCTACTGATTGAAAGGTCAGTTAGATCATCTGTGAATGATGAAAGATAAGTTAGTCTACTATGCACCAAGTCAGATGTCTTCTACTGAAGAGGTCTAGAAGAAACTTGTCAGATGTCCGTGGAGGTGTACCATAGTATTCATAGTATTTATATAAAGTTCCAAGTAGCACTTGAGTAAATATTTGAACTGACACTCAAGTCTGAAGTGGAAGCTTGTTGAAAAAAAGGGGAGACATGCCTTGATGCAAGTAGGGCAGTAGATGAGAAGAGGTCGTTTATACTAAACATCTTCTTTCAGAGGGTGCAGATCCTAAGGTATTTCCTTTATTTTGCTGAGGCACAGGTTATATTCAGATGCAATTCTAGATGTTAGAGTCTTGTTTACTCAGATATTTGTAACCAGGAGTACATACAGAACCCAGGGAAACTGAAATCCTTTAAATTTTAATCCCAGCAAGTAAAATTCCTATGGTAAATTGTTCTTAGCTGAGATGCAGTTGATCATACTGTTAGAAAACAAATAATTTACCACATGAGATTTTGGGAAGTCAGTTTACTGAAAGGCTATGATACAAAATAAGAAAATACTAAGGTGTGAATAATAAAAAATATTTGCTGAGGACTTAAAACCATAAAAATTATGTTATGGGTAAGAAAGAAATTATTTAGAGCTAACATTGTGGGAACAATAGGGATGTTTTTGTTTACAAGTAGTTCTTCATTGAAAAACAGATTTCAAGAGTAGACTCCAGCTGCAGCATCAGTGGGTTACCAAATAGGAAGTTACAAAAACAGAGTTACAATAGTTAGAGAAAATGAGAAACCTTTCTCCCTGTCATTATCTTGGGAATGGTAATTACCTTCTTCAGTTTTGAATCTTTCAATGAGCTGCAAACTATCTAATACCCTTTTGTATGTGTGTTGTTTAATGTATTTCTTTTCTGAATGGACTTTGATACTACATTTTATAAAGGGAAGGAAGCTTGACAGAAATACATTGAAACACTGTAAAAAGATATACTTTGCTTATTAAATTATAACATGCAAACAGAATATTTTTTAGCTCATCCAGTGTACCTAATTTTATAAACTCTGGAATCAAATTCAGTCATGGTTGTGAATTTGCTATCATGATTGGTAGCTGTACCTAAACCAGACATACATAATACAAGAGAATGTTACTGGAAGTATTTAATTCATGTTCAGTATTTCCCAGCTAGCAAAGCAATGGGATTCATTGGAGTGAAATGAAACTGAAACAGAGTCTAGGCCTCAAGCCAGGAAAAAATTTAAAAAAACAAAGCCTTGTATGACTGCAAGCCTGTGCATGCTCTGTCGCACAGTTGTCAGCCTCCTCCCATGGCAGTGGCCAAAGAACATTTTAAATTATGGTTTCTGGGTTGTGTTTCTAAAGCTTGTGCTGTATAATACCTCTGACACACAACAGTTCTTCCTTTTGTTGTCATACACAGTGAGATGTGGCTTTTGGGAGCTCCTTCTCCCTGAGCTCCTCCTGGTGAGTTGCTGTGCAGCTGTAGCAGAGCTGGTGGTATAGTGCCAGAGGCATCAGCCATCCCTGAGCATCTTTCCAGGATCGTCCTCTGTGGGTTGGCTGGGAATAATAGAAAACCAAGGAGTTAGATTCATGTCAATAATTTTTCAACCTCTCGATGGCTTTCAATGTATTACAAAAAAGAAAAGAGGAAAGTTGAATTTTATAGACACCCAGTCACTTGTCTAACTGGGTGGGATGGGACCACTAAATACTGCAGTATTATTACTTTCTGTAAAAAGTTTATCTCTCATTGCTTCTTTGTCTATGAACTTACAGATAATGTCACCAAGTTCCTTTTTTCCTTCAAAGGGAACCAACTGACAATATTTTATGTCTTTTATTTCAGCCCTTTGGAGGACATAGTCCTAGTATTATTACTCGTTATTCTTGATTTATATAGTCTGTGACACAAGATCTAACTCATGCTGCTAAATCAAGGTTGGTTTCCATACTTCTGAATCACTATTTTTCTTGCAAAAGTTTTATGGCCCCATACTAGCATACTCAAGATTTTGTTCTGCTTATACTTTAAAAGGATCAGACTGCTCAAAAGTTCAGGTATTTTAAGTATGTGAAAAGTACATCTGCAGTCAAGTGTGCTTTTGACAGGCATTAGGTAAAACAACAAAGCTTTTTAGGGGAGAAAAGCAAAAGAATGTCATTTGGAAGGATGATATAAAATATTACATCTGCCTTTCAGACTCTTGAATTTATTAATTTTTTTTACATTTCCCAGGATGTAAAATTCACTGTTATTCCAGATTCAAAATAAAGGTAGCTTATGCCCACAGAATTTCAGTTAGGTCGGAAAACAGCCTCAGTTTCAAAGAAGAATACTTGCCAATTGCATTTGTGCTGTCTATAGTTCATCTGACTGCTCTTTAAAATAGACTTTGCTAATGTCACAGTATATACTCAGATATGAAGAAAAAAAAAAATAGTTTCCCTTGTGCATGGAAGCTGGCAAGTTTTTTTCCTCTGCACCATGTACAGGTTTTGTTTCTGTTACAGACTTCTGCTTTTGAATCTATATGTAACAAATGCAAGGCTGTAGATATATCCTATTGGAAATATATTTTTTTATACTCCGGTTTGGAATATGCAGTTTGCCAAAAATATCAGGTGACTTTATGAAGTACTTAACAGGCCTTTATGCATTTGTTAACATATGGTGAAGTAAATGGCTGTGCTTGAAGCAAAAGGCTGTAAATAAAAAATGCACCTTGAGGGTCAGAAACTTGTGTAGGTTCCTAAACTTACTTATGTTGTAAGTTGAAGGATTCAGGTTTATGTCAGTGGGCAGACTACAGCTGTTGTATTCGAGCTGGCATTTTCTCAGGCTGCCAGAAAGCATCTGCATCACTGGGCATGTTTGGTATATTAGAGTGAGAAGAGCAAGTGCTGCAGGACCTTTACTCTCTGCAGCCGATCAGAAAAGACAACTGACTCCAGTCAGGAGTGGACGGTCTCTCTGTAGCTTCCTCTAGCCCTCCTCTCCTCTGAAATCTCATCAGAAATTAGCGGAAGTAATTACGATCTGGTCTGCAAACAGAGCTCCTTGCTAGAAGCAGGGTTAGTGGTATTATAGTATACTGGGAGGCTCAGCTGGGATCCTGAAAGAGCAGAGATCTGTATGGAAGTTCTCAGCACTTGGGAACTGGGCATGCAGGTATTTCTTTGTGTCTGTTACGAACTGAAGCTTTTTTCTTCTTCTACTTCTTCCCTTCTTTAGATTATAAAACTCTGGTGGGTTTTTTTGCATTTGGGTAAAGGTGACATAAGTTATCTCTAAGCTTTTTATAAACCTTGAACAAAAGGTTTTTAAATCATTGGCAAAGAGCAGCAATAATAAGATTATGGACTTGTAATTGGAAGATATATAGGAAAAGCTGTAAGGAGAAATATATTTGAATTTATAGCCAGTTGTGCTCTGCAGTGACTTTCAAATAATTAAATACGGATGTTATTTGTTACTTTTTACAGGAAAATATTCATATAGTCCAAGTCAATAAGACTTTTGGTGGAGGGTTCAACAGCAAATACCATTTGAAAAAAATTATTTAAAGTTGAATGTGTAAAGCAACAAGTTAGGAATCTATCTTGCAATTTTTCATTTTAGGAATATATGTCAGAATTCAGTGCAGTAATGGTTTTCTGTATTTTTCTTATGTCAGAATTTCAGAGAAGAAAGAAATGCAGTTATTTATAGGGATTTTTTCCATAATTATGAACATGATACATACTCCAGGTTAAAAGAAATGGGAGGAACAGTCAGGAAATGTTTATTAATCCTGTCAGATTAGATTTACAGGTATTCCTGTGATAGTGGAAAATGATACACCAGTCAGTGGCTAAACAATTATTTGTGTTGTTTTATCCTTATTATAGTTATAAGTGACAAATACAGGTTGTTTGGGTTTTTTTTCCTTATGTGTACAGCATTATGCTGATATGTTTTGTTACTAATGATTCTTCTCAGTGGTGGAAATAAAACATGTGCCCTCATTTTCTATAGTATCTTTTTCAGATGTAAATGCTATTAGAAATAAATAACACAAAATATTATATCATATGATCATGAAGTACAGCTGCATTTTATTCTGGTTACATTTGGACTGAAAACACCGAAATTACAGAGACATTTTGAACCAACATTTTTTTATGTAATAGATGGGAAATTGGTACACAGTCATGGGGAATACAATACCTAATAATGTATTGTTTAGATACATATTTAGATAGTTGCATAATAACAGTATGTTCCATTTTGTGGAGAAGAAAGTTGGCACCTTTGTCTATAACCCTACTACTTTACAGTTATCGATTCTCAGTAATATTTATACCAACGACATGCCTTAACAAGAAAGCTCTCTGCTTGTGTCATCCATTGTGAAAGAAACATGAAGGAAAATGAGCCACTGAGACTTTCTGAGTAATTCACTGCTTCCATCAAAGCAATATATTTTAAAATCATGCTTTCATTTGTCTTTTTCTTGACAGGAGGCATTGTTGATAAGGACCTTCGTCACTACCTCAATTTACGGTTCCAGAAAGGTTCGGTGGACCATGAGCTCCAGCAGATCATAAGAGACAATCTCTACCTCCGCACAGTGCCATGTGAGTAGGGTGGAGATGAACCAATCTGTTTTCTTAGTGGCAAAAAATACCTGAATTAATGCTGTTGAAGCCATTTGCAAGGCATGAAGAGGTAAACTGTAGATGAAGCAATCTTCTTGTGATTAGATTTGTGGTTTTGTTTCATGTTTTCGGTGTTCTTACTGAAAATCTGAGCTGCCTAATGCTGAATTAATTTCTGAAGTGGCATGATCTTGTCAGAGTTGAAGTTTTCATACACTGTGGTTCTAGAATAATAATATTTTTTCTTATGTTGTTTTAAAAAGCACAAATATAAAGAAAGATGCAGTTTTCTGAGCTGGTTACATTGATGTTCAACAGAGAGAGTTTTATCTGCCCCATATATAACAATATAATACTTTACATAATAATAATATTTTGCATAATAATACTGAGGGCTTAGAATGCAATAGGGCAATGGAGGAAGCTAGGAAATTTTGTTGTTTGGGTGCAGCAAACATGGCAATGAAAGTTCATATTGTTCATGCTTGCATACATGTTCTTTTGTTGTTGCATAAGTTCATGGTACCTGTATCTGAAATATTCTGAAATATTATGAAACCTCTAAAATAATTTTGGTAGCTATTGACATGATTCACCCAGTTCTGCAGTAGTCATGGAATTAAGCAGAATAACATAAGTTGAGACTGACTGTAAGGACCATGCCTTTCAGAGCAGATCTACTTGGCTCATGGAGAATATATAGTTTAAAATGAACTCAAGTTCCAGTATTCTTCCCTCATATGATAGTTGCTTAGTAGACAAAAAAAGGAGAGCTTCTGATTTTGTAAAAAAAAGGGTGCACCTCTGACCTTGCAGGCTTGAAGAAGGTAAACTGAGTAAGTGACTGTGCTGTTTATATGGTAATGAGTGAATGCTCTCTGAAAGCTGTGTTGTTTTGAATGCTACTGTACTTTTTTTCCTTCATTACATTAAAGAATGGAGCTTCGAAAAGCTCCACCAAAAAAAGACACTCAAGCATTTCCCTATTCTTTTGGAAGCTGGAGATAAACAATTATAAAGTCTTTATTTCAGGAGTTTCATTCATCCCTGCTTAAAAAGGAAGGTAGAGAAAAACATAAAAAATTATTACCTGTATGCAGAAAATAAAACCCAGTACATTTATGTGAGATTTGTTAGTTAGGTTTGTCTGAAGGTGCTGACAAACATCCCAGCTGAGATGTGAATGCAATTGCAAAGATGTTTTGAGATTAAATCCCACTTAAGATGCCTGCGGGGTCATTAGCATTTGAATATACTTATTACAGCCCCAGCACAGGCTTGTTACTGACAAAGATCCAGATTAAAAAGAAAGGAAGTGCAACAATATTGCAACTACTGCACATGTGTAACAGGTACAGTCTGTTGGCAGTATGGACATGAGGAGTAGCTTTTGCTTTTGTTTTTAATGAAGGCAAAAATAAAGTGTTCTTGTTTGTCAAGTGGAATATAGTGCTCATAGAAGGAAATTTATCTTCCAAAAAATAGCACTGCAACCACAAAGACCACAATTTAGAACCTATAAACACTTAATATTGCCTTTCCTTTCTGCTGTGACTTACCCATCTTCTGTGTCAATTTATGTGGTTAGATTCTTAGATCATTATTCTAGTACATATTGAGCTGCTCTAAGAACAAACCAGATTTTCAAAAATAGTATAGTGCTGGATGAGACAGCTGCTGAACTGCTAGGTAAGCAGGCTTGTTCTTGGATAGGGTGGAAGGCTCTTCAATAGTAGTTGTAGGAAAAACCCACAGTGCATGAGTAGTATATTTTCTGTGAAATTTCTTGGAGATCCTATGAAAGTAGCCCTCTTGAAATATGGGTATTTTAAAATAAAGAATTAACAAATGCAGACTGGGTAATAGGTACTTAGCTAAAGTATTTTCCATAATCAGGTAAATTAAAAGGACACCATTGCATAGATTGCAATCCAGATTTCCCCTCAATCAGAATCGAGGAAAATCTTTCTCAGGGCAAGCTTGTTCTGTTTCCTGCAATCATATTTACAAGAGAAAAGGTTCTTAACTGTTTTCTTTTTTTCATGTAACCGAACTAATTTCTTAATACTGAGCTTACACTTCAAGCCTGCTTTGTGCAGGACTTTTTTTGTGTGTTTTGGGTTTGTTTGGGGTTTTTTGGTTTTTTTTTTTAAAGTTCTGTCCATAGGCTGAGAGTAATGGTTACCCATCCAAACAGTGTACTTTACGACTAGTAGGGAGGTTTATTTAGTATGCAGCAGTAACAGTTAACTGATTATACCTACAAGTTCACTTAATGAGTACAAGTTATTAATGTACTTATTGCAAATCTTGCAGTGGATTCCAATATAGCAAAAGCAACACTCAGGTTGGTCAAATTCTTGTGCAGAAGAAAGAGAGAAAGCCAACTGCATTCAACGTACTCTTTATTTCCAATGACAAGGTCATCACATAAAGAGGGGGGAAAAAAATTCTGAAAAATAGATGGCAACCTTTTCCCTTTAAAAAGACACCTACAATCTTTCCTCAGTTATAGAGGTATAATTGCCAGTGAAAGCTGAAGAACCTTCATAAAGGAGTCCTTGACCTGATGTTTTTACTGTTCCTTGCTTTTTGTTCATGGGCTGCACTGGTCCTAGCTGTGGAGAGGGCATGACCACTGGTTTCTCAACCTTTTGGGTCAGATTAAGACATCCTTTAATTATGTCAATTTAAGTGAATATTCTCTGTGAAACTAGGAAGCTGAGAACAAAATCCGTACTTGTTTTGAATCAGGGTGAGTCAAATGTCATTAAAACAGGTAATCTAGTATTTATTGCATAAGAATTTAAATTGTGCATTATACAAGGGTATGCACCAAGGCATGGGTGGGCCAGAAAAGCGTGACATGAGGGTAATGGATCAATTCTGCCCTCAGAAACTGTGGATCCTGTGGATGGGTTGAATTGGTTGGTTTTGTGATCCTTGCTTTTCTCTATTTTTAATAATGCAGCGGCACTTTTTACCAAATTAGAAATGACTGTTTAGCCCTAAGAGTCAAATGCTGCCTTCCACACGTGGCTGCAGTTCTCAGTGCCATATGAAATTGATTTTCACTGCATTGTCAACAGGAATTACACACATATATCCCAGGGCAGAACGTGCAATTGTATTTGCAGCAGTCGAGATGCAGCAGTTAACTAGCTCTGTCCCCAGAGCCATGTGACAGCAGTAATGAAACTGATACATAAACAAGAAAATAAAGAAAAAGTTCTGTTAATTTGAAATTGCATTAGAAAAGCAATAAAGCTTTCAACACACAAGGTCAAGAAACAAACTTTTTAAAAAATACAGCATTGCAAGTAATATAAAAGAAAATATGCAATCTTTAGATGGAGGACTGAGCAGTGGACTTCTTTCAAGGCACAGGTCTTGTTTTAATGGAAGCAGGAGGAGTAGAATTCAGGTGTTGGGAAACTAAAAATAATACAGATGAGAAATATGCTGAGCAGCTCAAAGGAAAAGAAAAAAAGAAAAAATGCAGTTTTGGGGCAAATAAAGGTTCACAGGTCTCAAACGTCATCCATGTTTTCTGAACTCAATCTCATGCATGTTCTTTTTCTGTTGCATGGGCTTTTAGCATAGTTTCATAGAATCACTTTGATTGAAAAGGACCTTTAAGATCCTAGAGTCCAACCATTAAGCCCACTCTGCCAAGTCCAGCACTAAGCCATATTCCCAAGCGCCACATCTAGGCAACTTTTAAACATAACCAGGGATGGTGAATCGACTACCTCCCTGGGCAGAATGTTCTGATGTCTGACAACCCTTTCAGTGAAAAAGTTCTTCCAAATGTCTAGTCTAAACCGCCCCTGGTGCAGCTTGAGGCCACTCCCCCTTGTTCTGTCACCAGTTGCTTCTGAAAAGAGACTAGCTCCTTCTTCTTTACAACATCCTTTCAGGTAGTTGTAGAGGGTGATGAGGTCTCCCCTCAGCGTCCTTTTCCTCAGACTAAACATCCCTTGTTCTCTCAGCCACTCCTCGTATGACTTGTTCTCTAGACCCTTCCCTAGTTTGCTCCCACTCTTCTCAACATGCTCCAGCACCTCAATGTCCTTCTTACAATGAGGGGCCCAGAAATGAACACAGTGCTTGGGGTGCAGCCTCACCAGTGCCGAGTACAGGGGCAGGATCACCTCCCTGGTCCTGCTGGCCATGATGTTGGCCTTCTTGTGCACACTGCCTTTCCTGGGCACACTGCTCCCTCATGTTCATCTGGCTGTCAACCAGCAGCCCCAGATCCTTTTCTGCTGGGCAGCTTTTGAGGCACGCTTCCCCAAGCCTGAAGCGTTGCATGAGGTTGTTGTGACCAAAATGCCCGATCTGGCATGTGGCTTTGTTGAAGCTCATGAAGTTTATCTCAGCCCATTGATCTAGTCTATCCAAGTCTCTCTGTAGAGCCTCCATATCCTCAGGCAGATCAACTCTCCCTCCCAACTTGGTGTTGTCTGCAAACTTACTGAGGGTGCATTCTATCTCCTCATCAAAATCATTGACAAAGATGTTAAAAAGAAGTAGTCTCAGTACTGAGCCGTGAGTAACCTCACTTGTGACCAGCCACCAGCTGGATTTAACTCCATTCACCACCACAATTCACCATCCAGCCAGTGTTTTACCCATGGCCCATCCAAGCCATGAGCAGTCACTTTATTTATCAGAATGCTGTGGGAAACAGTGTCAAAGGCCTTATGGAAGTCCAGGTAGACAACATCCTCAGCCTTTCCCTCATCAACCAAGCAGGTCTTCTTGTCATAGAAAGAGATCAGGTTCATAAAGCAGGACTTCCCTTTCATAAACCTGTGCTGCCTGGTCCTGATTGCTCCTTTTCTTCCTGACATGCAGCCAAATCTTTCTATTCAGCCCAGCCAGGCTTCTTCCCCAATGGCTTATCTTTCAGCATTTGGGAACAGCTGGTTCTTGGGCCTTTAAGACTTCCTTCTTGAAGTATGTCCAGCTTTCCTGGACTCCTTTGCCCTTTATGACAGTCTTCCAAGGGACTTTGTCAATCATCTCCTGAAAAGATCAAAGTCTGCTCTCTGGAAGTACAAGGTGGCAGTTTTACTCACCCCTGTCTTTAACATTCCAAGAATTGGAAACTCTAAGTTCATGGTCACTATGCCTTAGACCTCCTCCAACTGCTACTCCCCCCACAAGTCCTTCTCTGTTGGTTGGCTCTCTCATCAGCTGCATTAGGAAGTTATCTTCTGTGCACTCCAGGAACTTCTGGGGCTGTTCTCTCACTGCTTTATTGTGTTTCCAGCAGACATCTGGGGAAGTTAAAGTACCCCATAAGAACAAGGGTTAGCGATTGTGAAACCTCTCTCGACTACTTATAGAATATTTTATCCCCCTCCTCATCCTGGTTGGGTGCTCTGTAGCAGACTCCAACCACTATATCACCCTTGTTTGGCCTTCCCTTGATTCTTATCCATAGGGACTCAACCCTGTCATCACTTTCCTTAATTTTTAGGCATTCATATGTCTCTCTAATATAGAGGGCCATCCCACTGCCTCTTCTTCCTCACCTATCCCTTTGGAAGAGTTGCCATTGATTGCAGCATTCCAGTTGTGTAAATCATCCCACCAGGTTTCCATGATAGCAACGATGTTATAGTTTTCTTGCTGCACAGTGTCCTCCAGCTCCTCCTGTTAATTGTTTTAATACTCTAAACTTATTCCTGAAATTATTTAGGAATACTATGCTTTGAGGTTATCCTACAACACTAAAAAATAGCCATGGTAAGAAGTGGTAGTTGTTAAACACAGGTCAGCAGTATCTGAAAGCCTCTGTCCAAGTCCAGAGATCTGGAGAAAGGCCATGAAACACCTCTAAGACTGTGGATGTTACAGGCAGACAACAAATTAGTCACGCGGCACCTTGTGCTTGTTAGTGCTCTCAGCAAATTGCAGTTGCCATGTGGACAAGCAGCTTTCCAGACTTCACGGAGGTGAGAAGAGAGAGCTCTAACTTGTGTCATCACAAAAATAAAGCTTTGGGGACAGTATGTGACAGGATAGCAGTTTTAGTACTGACAGTCATGGTCAGACCTGTCTCTTTTGATATGTCCTTCCAAGCAATTGCAAATTCCATTTCTTTAAGAGCTGGAAAAGTAGTGGTTGAAAATAGAGTATGTATTATTCCTTCCCAGATGGGGAATATGAAGTGATAGCAGAAGACATTGGGATTGAACAGCCCCGGAAAAAGTCAAACAGTGACAAGCTGATTCATAGAAGTAAAAAATAATCTATTAATTTGAAGCGGTTGCCATTGATATCCTCTGGGATTTAACCGCAGATTGACAGTAGCTCAGGTGAATTGCTCTATCCCACTGCACTGATTTACAGCGCTGGAGGATACAGCCCAGAAGTGAATCCTACACTGGCCACATATCAGAAGTGATAATGTGAAATAGTTTAAAAATTAAAAAACATGTCATGGGGATGAGGAAGTTTCCATCCTAGTGTTCACATTTGGAAAAACAACAGTTTATTAAATAATGGAGAGGACTGTGTGTGTGGCTCAGACTTATTGCATTGGATAATGCAGTAATACAGTTAAAACAGAAGACTTGGAGGAAGGATGGTTTATTTAAGACATTTGTCAGCAACACAGGTAAAAAGGTTCAGTTTGTGACTCAGCCACATGCTATATGTGAGTGCCCACAGGCAAGAATGTAATCATTATGTGCTGTAGCTCCCCACATAAGGAATAGTGATAAGTCCTTCTTTTACTTAGTTTGCCTATTGGTGTTATAATTGCTGTGTTTGGTGAATATAGGTGATACACTGAACTGCAAATATAAAACTTATGAACACTTAATAACATCCTTCCTTTCTGCTGTGTTTTCTTATTTTTTTCTATCTTCTGTAAATTCTTAGATTCTTGGGTCATTTTGAGTGACTTTAAATAAGACCTTCATTTTCAAACGTGCTTTTGCTCTATTCTAGTATAATCTGGTCTATATAAAAATATATTTAACCTATATGCTGCAGTATTGTGTGCATATTGTTGAAGTCATATATTATAAAGTGCTTCATATTATGAACTGCTTCTGTTTATTGACTAGTCCTCTTCCCAGAAGAGAAAGAGAATGCAGTGATTTTTATTTTTTTTCTTTCCTTTTCTGGACTTGCTTTTGTTTGTCATATATTGCAAAGGTAAGTGCCATTAGCCATTAGAGGAAATTTCCATCTCCAAAACAGTCAGCATCTTTCCCTCTAACAGAGAGGGAAACAATGTAACAGTGTTACATTAGGAGACCATAGGCATTCATAATCTTCATCATGAGTACTAGTCAGAAGAAGTGAGGCACTTCTGGTTGAGCATATACTGAGTTATGATGAGACTTTACTCTCCTGTCCCTCCTCCCTGGGGTTGGATGTAACAGGTGTTATCATGGAATAATAGTTTATATCAATTCTAGTACCTTTTATATTATATATTGGGTAAATACTGAAAGAAATACCAAATATACATCCAGGTTTTCATCTGAAGTTTCTGAATGTAAAGGTGAGGAAACAATAGCAGGAGTCAAGAGGGCAATAAATGTATGTTGGGTGAGGGATCGACCTGCTGAGAGGCTCTGTGTGTGTAATTCTGCTGATCTGAATAAACATGTGAAATATATTTAGCTAATCTGTATTTGGAGAAATAGAAGGCCTTTCAAATTTTTAAAATACTTTGCTCCTCTTCTAAAAAGTATGTAGCCAGGAGCATTCAAAGGAGAATGTATGAAACAGACTTGCCAGTGGTTTCATTTTTTTTTTTTTTCTTGTAAGTTTATTCAGTGACAAAAGTATCTTTCAAGAGTGGAAATTCAGTGCACAGCTTTGTTCTTAAAAGAAACAAATTAGAAAGTCTAGATATTGTCAGTTAAAAGACCTGCCAGTTTGACGTCATACGGAAGTATTCTTAGGATAAAATAACCTGTGCTTAGCGTGCAGTACTGCCAAGAAATGTCTGCATCACTGGAAATAACAGTACCTAACTTTAATGACTGTTCTTTCAGACAAGTGTTAGTTATTGCTTAGATTTGACTTTGATGGCTCAGAACAGAGCAATGCAGAGCCCTGGGGAAATGTTCTTGCTGTTGTGTATCTAGTGGAGCACACCTTCGAGGTGTACTTGAAGCAGACGCATTGGCAAGCATATTCAGCCTTTTTTGTATCTCAAGGAAATTAAACTGAAACAGGTAATTCTGTGCGATGAGAGTCCCACTGGGCTATGCAGCACAGCCATGTGTACCAGAAGATGATGAGGAGGTCACCGCTTAAAATAACTGGCAGCCTAGATAGAAGGGGCAAAGAACAGTCAACAAATAAACTCATAGCACAGACAGTGCTTGAGTTGACTTGCATGAGGTGGAGTGGTGGTTAAACTGGTTCCCTGTGGACCATGAGTTCTTTTCTGCCAGCACATGCACTATTCCTAATTATCTCCTGGAAGTGCACACGGTACATTGACCTGTTTCTCTGAAGACACTGGGAACATCTGGTTATAAGAGATAGACTTATGCATCATCGTACTGACTTCTTATGCAGTTTTATGGGATTTTTGTCTGTTTCAGATCTGAGTGGAAAAGGTTACCATCAGCATTGCTCTGCCTCTCAGTCAGTAGACACAAAGCATTGCTGGGACTCAGAGGGTGTTTAGGCTGTGGGCCGTGCATTGTCATCAGTGGGAAGCCCTGAATGAAAAGAAGACCAAGGACAAAACAATTTTTAATTTCTTTTTTAATATATAAAAATTAATTATAATTTTTTTTAATTAACATCTATCATAAATGAATGCCCAAACTTTGTCTACAAATAGCAACACTGATAGAAAATACTGTACTCTTTGTTAGTCATGAGAGAAAGCACACATCATTTCTGTCACCTTTTCTCAGACACTTCTCAGCTCTATATATTGAGGACACCAATTCTCAGTTATTCATTGCCTAATACATCTGTTTTAAATAGTCACCTTAAAATAACAGGTATCCAAAGAAAATAAATACTGTTGAAGGGGAGATGGAATGTGTCTGATGTTGTATAACTGTAGTATGAGGTAAGAAGAGATGCAACACAATAAAGAAGAGTAGTTATATACCACTTTTATGGGACCTTCAAGCCATAATATTATAAGATCATATGAAGACATTAGGAAGATTTCATTTGCTGTACAGTGACAAAAGCTTGTGCCTCTCTCAAGCCCTGCACCCAGATCACATTTATAAGAAAGGGAGACTGCTAATTCTGCTCCCAAATCCCACCCTTTCCACTTCTTCATTCTCTCCTTTCTGCTTCCTTAAATACCATGCTTTTCTCATCCATTTTCAAAAATCATCTAAAATCAGTTTCTTGTTTTTTTAATACTTCATGCCAATATAAATTACTTGTCTAACAGGTAATCTGATGCAGTGCCAACTGAAAAGCTCATACCACTAGAGATGCTAGAAGTTTTTGCACTGCAAAAAAGCAGGGAAAAGTTCTGAAATTGCAAACCTGACCTTTTTTAAGCAGTTTTTCTGAAAAATAGTATCACCTATCTTCCTTTTGTGATGTTAACCATCATGTGTTTTAAAGATTAATGTGTCTGGCAAGCACCTTGGGTTGCTAATCATGTCTGTCTGTAATTATTTATATGTGATATAACACATGCATAATGCCAGTTGAGAAGTTTAGTTACAATACTTGCGTCGATTGGCCCCAATAATTGATCCATTTTCCGTTTAACCTTGAGGAAGCTTTCTAGTATTGCAAAATAGGTTCTCAAATTCACATATCAAAAGGAAAAAGGATAGTGACAGTTTTAAATGAATATTGATGATAACACTAAACTTATTGATTACTTGAGAACTAGCAGGAAACTAGAGGGGCAATAACATAAATCTGTCTCTGCAGAACAAGAATAGCAAATAATAGAAGAGGCCACAATGAACTTATTTTACAAGTACAAGTCATAGCTCTTGACTTGCCTAAAGCAGCTTGAAGTTTGGATAGAGACTGTATTTCCTTATGGCAGCAGGCTTTTCCAGCCTGAAGGTCTTAGATGTACTATTGACTCCCTTCCTGAAGTAACAAAACTTTCACCAGTGAAATTATGAAAATTCCAAATATGATTAACAGAAGTTGCAGCTGTATTTAATGTAAGTATTCCTATAATTTCTAAACAATTTTTAATTTACTACATTGTCTTTTTAAACTGCCTTCTTGGAGTGAGATTAATTTATAATTTACTGGTGGAATACTGTTATGAGGAAAACTATTTTCTGCAAGTCCTTTCCTTTTATTTCCCTTTATCTTGAGGGTACCACTGTCCTGTATTTGTCCTATGACAGTTTGTCACAACTTTATATTCATCCTTATCTCCAGGTTTTCATTCTACACAATGCAATTTTCCAATATATTACTGTAATTAATACACCAACCTCTTGACTACCTGTCAGTCTAATATGGATTATTCAAATAATTCTGTCCAATTTACCCTGAATAGGGAAATATGCTTACTACGAAGATGGCAAAAATATACTTTGGGGTTGTTTGTTGTTTTTTTTAAAAAAACAAAACAAAACCAAAACAACCAAAACAACAACAACAACAAAACCCCACAACAACCAAATGCAGAGGTTCCAGATTGTATTTCAAATAAAAGCAACAATCTGGATTTAAGTGCAGAACAGTGTTGTAATTTCAGATTTAAAATTCTCTTTGAATTTTAAAACATTGGCATGGACATATATAAAAGGGTCTAAAAAACAATATGCTTTCAGTTTAGAGATTAGATATTTTACTATTACATTTCATAATAGTAAATTACATGTGCTATTATTTTATCAACATATTTACTTTTTAAAAAATTAATTAGTAATACATGTGATGCATTGGTGAGATATTTTCACATTGTTCATAAAAATAGTGGTTTGTTTTATATGTGGAAAAGAATGAAACTCATTCTACATTGCTGATGGTACAGGCTCTACCTGCATCCTAGTGGCCTTTTGCTAATGACAAAATGTACCCCACCACTCATTTAAAGTCATCTGTATTATCCAATTCCCATTTTTTATTTTGATTGACTGATAATGTAATGGACCTCTCCAGAAGGAAACAGGAGACCTTGTCACACAGGATACAGAGAAAGCTGAGATACTGAATTACTTTTTTGCCTCAGTCTTCACCAGTAAGGGCTCTGGATACACTGTGCAAGTCATAGAATGCCAAGGCAGAGACTGGGAAAAGGAAGATCCTCCCACTAGGAAAAGAGCAGGTTCAAGAAGATCTAAAGAGCCTGAAAGTGCAGGAATCCATGGGACCTGAGGAGATTCATCCACAGCTCCTGAGGGAACTGACAGATTAAGTTGTGAAGGTGCTTTCCACCAAATTTGGTGGCCTTTCATGATGGGGTCACAATGGTAGTGGACAAAGAAAGATCAAGCGATGTAATCCACTTGGACTTGTGCAAAGCATTCGACACTGTTCTGCATGACACCCTAATCTCGAAACTGGAAGGAGATGGATTTGATGGATAGACCACTTGGTGGATAAGGAGTTGGCTGGATGTTTGCACTCAGTAGTGATCAATGGCTTGATGTCCAGGTGGAGACCAGTGACAGTGGTGTTCCTCCGGGGTCAGTAGTGGGACCGGTGCTGTTTAACATCTTTGTTGACACGCTGGAGGAAAAGGAGGCCATCCAGAGGCACCTTGACAGGCTAGAGAGGTGGGCCCATGTCAACATCATGAAGTTCAACAAGGCTAAGTGCAAGGCCCTGCACCTGGGTTGCTTTGAGCAACCTGGTCTAGTGGAAGGTGTCCCCACCCATGCAGGGGGTTTGGAGCTCAATGATTTTAGGTCCTTTCCAACCCCAAGCATTCTATGATTCTGTGATAAGCTTTATTTTTTAACTCATATTGGTACTGACTTCACTGGATGCTTGACCTGTCATTTGACATTTGCTAACCTTAGAGAAGCACAAAAACATTATTTTAAAGCTTTGAATCCAAAGTACCCTACCCCTTCTTACAAAAATAGAATCCTTTTTTTTTTTTTCCTTTTTTTTTGCTCTGCGGAAGTTGTGGAGCAATTCCTGAAAAATTTGGTTGCAGATGTGTCAGAAATCATGCAGCAGAGTTCTGTCCTGGTGCAATTCACTTGTCGCATAAGACTTCATTTAACTGGCAAATGCACATTGCACTGTATTCCTTCTTGAAGACCTCTTAAAATTCAGAGAATAACCTGTCATTTAATGACCTTTAATTCACTGAAAAATGTATACCATAGTGACATATGGTGATTCTGGAAGATTTCCTTTCCAAAGCCTTTTTAAGACAAGATTTCCTGGTAATAGTAGCAGCATCTGTAAAAAAGTCACCTGTTCCTTTAGAGATATTCTGCATTGTCTTCCAATAAAATACATCAACTATTGAGCAATTCTGAGTCTCTACAAGTTCTGCGTGCTTGTAGCAGGTTATGAGCACCACCTACATTTCCTGACTGAGTTTGCCTTGCAGGTGTAGCAGCCATCTTCCCTGTGCTGTTTTGGGTACCACATGCACTGAAGAGCTGGATTGTTTCATTCTATCCATGCAAATCCTCAGGAAATCTGTGTAGCTGTTGTGTGAAGTTATATATAGTAAAAAAACTTTCCCGCTTTTCCCTGCTAGAGAGAGTGACTGAGAAAAAGATGCCACAATGAACACATCCTTGTGTAGTGCTATTACACAATTGTTAATAGTATACAAAAGTAAGTACAAAGTCATGCAAAGCTTTGTGTCGTACAAAGGTGATGCAAGTTGGTGCAAACCCCCAAAAGTTAGCACAACTTGGTACAAAGCTCTTCTGTTTAATGGCTTCAAGGTGCAACAGGGTAGGTTTAGACTAGACATTAGGGGAAAAAAAAATCATGAAAAGAGTGGTCAGACACTGGAATAGGCTGCCCAGGGAGGTGGTTGAGTCGCCATCCCTGGATGTGTTTGAGTTGTTTGGAGTTGTTTGGGTGTGATGTTGGTGGATATGGTTTAGGGGAGAACTCTGTAGAGTAGTGATGATGATTGGACTTCATGATCCCAAGGGTCTTTTCCAACCTGAATGATTCTATAATTTGGTGATTCTATGTCTGCCATCATTAGTCAGCTTCTCCTCGTTGTCCCATGCTTCATTCAGTTGCAGCTGATGAAGCCCAGCTGGCTGCACTATTTGTTTCTAGTTTTCATGTCTGAGTGCAAACAGTTTATTTGCAAAAGGAGGCAAAATAATTTCATGTGTATGAGTGCAGGTAATCTAAAGCATTATGGGCAGGCTGAAGCTCTTCCAGTTATTTTACAGCTTTTGGCAAAGAATTAGTGGTGCACTAATTGAAATGTACTTGCTTATACCAGGTCTGTGGAGTACACATTTTACAATTCCTCATTATACCTAGGTACCCATATATATTGTCAAGGTTAGTACCTAATCATTCTTATTTTCCTGCTATGAATAGCTTTGTATGGTTTATGAAGTGTAAAGCAGAATAAAGTATTTTGTATGTTAATTTCACCTCTTACTGTTATCTAATCAGAATAGCTTAGAATTCTATGGTTTGTGATTACATTTTTCAGAAGGAAATTTAAAAATAAAAAAAATATTTTTTAACAAGAGGGAAAAAAAGTCAATCTTTGATTAAAGAAGGTGATTGCAATACACTACAGAAATTTGGGAGTTGCTAGAGTAAATGAAAAATTGGTTAAAAGCACTCAAATTCTGCAATAGTGTCTGAGTTGGCATATCAAATTTGCTTAGTGGCCAACACTACCAGAATATTGCTATGAGCAAGCTGCTGTTGTTGCACCTAAAACAACATATACAGCTTACAGCACCAAGTTTTCATGTGTCTGAAGTAGTTGCTTGTATGTCAGGAACTGCCACAGGAGCCTGAAGTCATTCTTATTCACACTCCAGTTACTTTATATTTCCATAGCAATGTAAAGACCTCAGGGTTAGAACCACAGAGGGACATAGATAGGTTTAGTTAGACTTCTGCTTCTTTTCTAGATCTGTGATCATTAAAATCTGTGTTCTTTTGCCATCCCCCAGTTGCTTACATTTTCATCAGTACAAGTACTTAAGCACCAATGGCATTCATCGGGACAGTCATGTGAATGTCCTAGATCATGTCAGGGTTGATTCTGTTAAGGCAAACATTCAGGTCCCCCAAGAGATATGTTTTCTAGGTGTTCACATAAATTAAATCAGGTACCATACAAAGCACTGTAGAAGTAATTGCTTTTTGTTTGACAAGTTTGCTGGTGGAGAGGAGAAACAAGCCATGTTGTTGACTCCATATTACTAGACTTTGACTGACTCCCTTCTCAGGAACCTGGTGGCTTGGTGCCTGACTGCCAGCCCTCAGCACCTGGCCATACAATAGGCAAGGCCCTCTCCCAGATATATACCTCAAGGTTTATGTCCTTTAGATAATCAGCTGTCTGCTCAAGGGCAGGACAAAAATCAGGCTGGTTTAATTTTTTTCTCCTCTTTCCATCTAAGCCCTGTGAGGGATGGTGAAATGTACAGCTGGGTAATGAGTCATTCTACTCTTCAGGGTTTAATTCAAGAAATATGGGAGATAATATAGAGTTTCCTATTGATTACCAAAGGCTATAGGACAGGGCTTTTTATCCCCTGTGTATCAAGTAGAATGAGTTTAGCTATAATATGTATTATCTATTTTTTAGTTTATCTTTTTTTGTGTAAAAAATAATTAGAATTTCCCACAGTGCTTCAAAACTTGCCATAAGATCATCAGTCACTTTTGTCTACAATGTAAATGCATCTGGACTTGCATCAAGATTTGGGCACCAGCTCACTACTATTTAAACACACAGTTAAAATTGTACTGACTCAGAAACATGGCAATTAGAGCCAGAAACAATTTAGTAATCTGGACTTTAAAGCTGTCAGGGAATAGCTGTCATTCTGGTTTTGTACTTCATAATGCCATGTCCAGGAAGATGGTGATGTATTTCAGAGAAAATCTTTCCTTTCATCATCTTCACAAAAAGAGTATTTAATTACTCCTGTTCTTTCCTGTCATTATCCTCAATTTGCATCTCCCAACTCTGATACGTCTGGTGGGCTTTTGTAGAGATTTTTACGTGCAGACTCTTCTGAGTAAGATGCAAAGTTGTTTCTGGCCTGGATCAGAGCTGTTCCTTCTGAACAGTAGAAAAGAAGTGGGAGTAAGGCTAGGATATCTGAGGGATTCAGGGGGTGACCATGCTTTATGCTTCCACTAACCTCCATTTTTTCCAAAAAATATTTGAAGGCCACATGTTTCTAAGGGCTTTCTTGGCCTACTAAATTTAGAAAAATATCCAAGCTTTAAAGAATTTATTTCTATCAAGTATTCGTATAATATTGACATTCTTTTAAATGTTCTGAAAAAACAGTGAAGTCTAAAAGAAAAGAAAATGCTTCTGCAAGATGCAGTTATACTGTCTCTCTTTGCCCCTCTGTTTTTAAATGTGATGACTTGAGCAACAATAATAAACATAAGAAAATGTTAGTTCTTGTATAATCCTCCATTAGCATCATAAAAGAGAATTCTGAATAAAGATTAAAAGTTTGTTTTTTAAAAAAAGTTCTCTTCTCTTTGCTTAAAAAAAAAATCTATTTACTTCTTGTGTCTAATATTTTTTGTCCATCAGACAGTGGAGTGACCTGAAATGTAGGGATATCATGGGGTAAACTGAAGTGCAAGCTTTGTCTTGTAGCTCAGTACAGACTTCAGAAGTGACATTATCATTTTACAATAGGGTTTCATGCAGCGAGCAGGGTGCACATACCAACTTTCCCATAACACTGTGGCAATGATATATCTTCTTTGGTGACTTTAGGTCAAGTGAACCTAGTAATGGCTTCAAAATCAAAATATTCTAACTGGAATTTTAGAAGTAAGGTTGCAGTGTTTTGGACTGAAGGAACAACCCCTACAGAGTTGCCTTTCAAGGTCATGAGTGAAACTCAGTAAAAATACTTTAAACTTTCATGTACCACATATATCACTTTTATTTTTAAAAAGCAAAGCTTCCCTTTTAAATTCCTTACAGCTCATTAGTCATTGCAACTTTCTAGCAGCATTTTTAAATGAGTTTGGAAAGATGGAGGGGTTGCTGAGGGCATGTTTCTGAAGGCATTATGGCCAGAGGTCAGCTCATGCTCTCATAGAAAGCAGTCATCTTCTTGACTTTGGCAATAGTTTCCTGAGGCTCACAGCATTGTCGTTGTCATTAAGGATGCTTAATGGCATGGACTGCAATTCAAAGTGCAGTAACAGGCCTTTTACTCTCTTTTGGAAACATCTGTTCTTATAAACAGTTACCAAAGACTAGACTTTAAGCGTATAATTATGGTTTTGGAGAGACAGTGATCTCTGAGCAAAAAATGCACCTGTTATCCTCCCAGGCCTCAGGGTACATGACATAGCTAGGCCATGTGGCAGTTGTCTGTGAAGCCATTTGAGTGGTGGAGGGAATGTGCAGGCAACTTGTGAAGATAAATTTATACATGGTTGAAAATACATTGAAAACTTTCTATGGTTTCCTGAGTTTTTTAATGATCTGAAAACAGACCATTGTTTTAGACTGAAGATCACCTTCAATCAAGGGTATGCTATCCATGCACTTAAAAAAAAGGTAGAGCAAGTTGTGTTTATTTCATGAAATCTTTTCTGAAGTGATTACTATTTGTTTCCCCAATTCTACTGTGACTGATCTTGAGGAAGAACACCCTTTAGCCTGGCCTAGGTGTTGGAAAAAAAACCAAACAAACAGATTGCTTGAGTGGTGATTTTAATTTAGCAGGTAAGAACATAAGCAAAGTTATATAGGACATCTACAGAGGTACCGTTATAACTTGGAGCACATTTTTTACTGCTTGAGTGAAATATCATAATGAACTACCATTGAATTGAAGTGAAAATTAATTTTGTTCTCTATGTCCCTGGTAGAATTTTATTAAATTACTGCAGGCCTTAACTTTCTGCATCTAGTAAAATAATGCAGCACTTCCCCAGACAATACAGTGGTGTTTATAGAAGCTTAATTTTCTTCCATTATGTGATTCCATGTAGCTGCTCTAAAGATGTGATCTCCGCAACTCCAACAACCCTTCAAAGTTAAAGCTTACACAGATCAATGTCATCAGGTTGATTAAATCAAAGTACAAAGCACTTTAGTCTGCTGGCCAGAAGGATTAATAAAGGTGTAAGAGTTACATGCAAATAAGAAAACTGAGTAGTTACGGAAACTAGAATCTCAACGTGATTATTTCAGAAGTCATTCACAGGAGGCTCTGCAGTGCTCCAGTGCTGCATTTTCCAGTCCACATCTGTTCTGGTGCAGGATCACGGCATGAGGTTGAATACTGCTAGTAAGTCCTTTGTAGGTGTTAAAAATATGCTTATAGAAACTGCTTCTAATTTAGTGCAGAAACAGAGGAGGAGACAAGAAGGGGAATTTGCTAGGGAGAGAAAGGAACATTTAAAATGGGTTAGTCTATATTTTGGTTAATACCATGTCTGTACACCATTGTGCAGAGCTGCTCTTTTCCCCCTAGTTGTGTACCGTCCCTGCTCAGGCAGTATTGTGCAGAACTGCAGCATATGACAGACAGAGAAACACATGCATAGTCTCCCTTCATATCCCAATTCTCCTTTCATACCTCAAGGAGACACCACAGAAAATGTGGGAACACTTAAAGATCAATTTACTTGGCCAGTATGGGGTGGCCACAGGTAACACCACAGGGTCCTGTCCTTTTCAAGGTGATGGCTTTGTCTGTGCTAGAAAAACTTCATAGAAATTAATACAAAATAGTGACCTTGTGGACTGATGGTAAGGGATTTCTTTCCCTTCATCTCCACTTATAAAAATATATAACATAGTTAAATGTTCCATTAGCTTTGCCTCCACAGCTCCATGAATCTCCCACTGAAGTGTACTTCTAAACGTATTTTCCAATGACCCGTGCTGCCAAGTTTGATATGGGAAAACTGATTCTGATTGAGATAGCCCTATTCTCACTTCTGGGAGCTGAAGAATAGCACATTATCTTGGCAAATATTATTCTGCAGCTATGATATCAAAGCAACCATATTACTTAAAAAAATATGTCCCTTAGCACACATGTAGGGTTTTGTTTGTTTGTTTGTTTTTCTTCTTCTGCATAGGATTATTTAAATAATTAGGAGTCAGAGTTTGGGTGATGTTCTCATTGTCCTCAGCTAGATTCCTGATTCTGGACAGCTGTTTTGTTAAATCTAGGCCATAAACTACTCATCTTTCTATGCCACTAAAAAGCTTGAAGCAAGGAAGATACCCACACTCTTTTAGCATGGGAGGAACTAGCAGTAAGGAAAGTTCAGCCTTACCTTCCTGTCACTCTGCAGCTCCACTAATGAGTTCTGTGATAGCGTAGGGAAGAGATGAGTGTAGATAATCAAAGTCTACTCTAGGTTCACTCATCAAGCCCAAAAATAAGTGATAATAACTTGTGTGTTCATTCTCTGCAGGCTGCATGAGGACAAAAACCACTCTGTTAAGAATTTGGGCTTGTTTGCCATCCATAAGGACAAGGATTTTGTTATCTGTATTTCACTCTCTCCATGAATACAGTAGTGTGGCAATAATGGTGTTGATTTGATATAATGCTGCTATTGTGTATTGTTCATAGAGAGCACTTGAATGATGGGTTAGGATTCTGCAAGATATTTCAGATGAACAATCTCATAAAAGTAAAAAATAATTTTTATTAAAATTGTTTGGTGATTTGAGGAAACAGCCTGTTTTACATAAATGCAAAGAAAAGGAGTTGGCAACTAAATTAACGACTTCTTTAGTTCTCAATCTTCTTTTCAGTTTCATCTGTTTTATTTCTTTCTCCTTTTCTATTATTCAAATGAAAATTCAGAGCATGACAACTAAAGCATAATGCAACACAATTCTGTTTATTTCTAAAAAAGACTGAATTTATCTACTGGTGTTGGAATCTACATAAATGTCATATTAACTGTGCTGTATGTTGTTGCCTATTCATACTGCCTGAGGTTGTTGTATTCATACATGTAGAGAGTGGGTATTGCCTGCATGGACTGCAGATGTGTAGGGATTCACATGTCCCTGGTGAGCCACACACAGCAGCCTGGGAGATCAAGGTCTGAAGTGTAGGACTCACAAGGACTTTGGTGGCACAGGGGACTTGGAGCACATCAAAAGCTGTACCTTACTGATTCAATAGCTGAATTAGGTCTGCAGCTAGAAATCTTATCATCATCTTTTAGTACTTATTCTGTATAATGGATTTTAAATTAGTATTCTTAAGAGTTTCTGCAATTCTAAATATATACCAGCAGCCAATTTTCAGCTGATGTCAATCAGTATAACTTCATTACTGTTGGAGAGTTTTGGAGATTAACACTGTCTCAGGCTTATAACTTTGTTATGGTAGCCAGGTCCAAATGGTTACTGAATGCTAACAGCTCTCTTGATTGTATTGGTATAGGTTGGCACAAATAGCTCTAATCATTGCTGAGCTAAATATGTTCCTGAAATATCAAAATAATTAAATTGGTATTTTTGCAGGATTTTTCTGTAGATATTTGTAAATTGCTTTGTTCTCCAAAGAAATTAGACAGAAGTTTATCAAAAGAAATTAAGTAAAAGTTTAATCATAGAATGGTAAAAGTCTGTGAATGTGAAACGCAGGAGCTTTATTATTTTCTTTAAATAATATGTTGTTATTGCCAATTCTGTAGTTAAAACAGACAAACAAACCACCAAAAACTCACCATCAAGGTAAAATGAAATGAGAACTAAGAATCAGTGAAGGGTGAGATGAGGCTCTGGGGACTTGTGATCATGGGTTCAGAGATGACAGGAGGGTTGATGGAGGAGGTGACCCTGAGGTTCTCTACAGCAAGTGAAAACAAAAGTGGGTGTAATTTTCAGAAGACAGACTGAAGTGGCAAATCTTTGGGGAAATTCTGTGTGACAGGATCATTAAAGACTGCATGATAATAGAAATCCAAGATGAGATTAATTTAAAAAGCTGCTAAGCTTTGACGTTTTTTAATTTGTGCACGCTGTGGTTTACAAGTGTACTAATAATCTTATGTCGTAATGTGCAGAGCAGAGATAGTCATAAAACAATTATTTTTATTTTTTTTTCTTGTAGGAATCAACATTTTTAGAGAAAAAAAAATAGATTTTAATCTTACTTTGTTCCTGCTCGTAGAGCTGGCAACACTAAACAGTACTCTGGAAAAAGAATCATAGAATCATAGAGTTACCAAGTTGGAAGGGACCTCAAAGATAATTTGGTCCAACCTTTCTAGGTACTGCTGTAGTTTCTGTGAGATGTCTCAGCACCCTGTCAAGCTGAGACTTAAAACTGTCCAATGGGGGGGTATCTACCACTTCCCTTGGGAGACTATTCCAATATTTGATTGTCCTCCTGATGAAAAATTTACCTTGTATCCAATCAGAATCTCCCCAAGAGACATTTGTGCCCAGAAAGATTTGAAGCTCATGTTAAAGTAACTGCAGCTCTCAGTACATATGAATCTTTGAAACAATGTCTTAGCCAGAATACCCATAAATTTAAAAATACTAAAAGAAAAAAAATAGTTGACCTTATCAGAGAGACTTTCTACAAGATTTACAGTTTATTCAAATATCTTATTAGTTTTATGCAATCATTATGACATTGTTGGAGAAAAAAACAGTAAAAAAATATGTGATGACAGTTGCAGTTGACAGTCTGGAGTGATACATAAAGATACTGAAAAAGTAAAAGCTTGTTTAGAGCATGTCTAGCCCAGTGTTTATTAAACTGAGATTATGTTGTTTAACTACAGTAGCTGCATAAATCTTATGTGAGCCATGAAATAATTAATAAAATGTGAGAGAACTAGTTCATGATCTTTGTGCCAAGCAGGCATTCATGTACCATCTGGGGAAGCCAGCAGCATTCTTTAGAAAAAGTACAGCGGAGCTATGGTGAAGGAAAAGAAAAAAAAAGAATAGCAATTAGTATTTTCTGCTGTCAGTTAATGTAAATTGTTCTCTTCCAATCTCAAACATTTCTCTAGGGTTTCTGGTAAAATCAGAAACACTTGAAATGAATTGTGGATGCTGGGGAAGCTCAGAAATGCATTGCAATAATATGCTGCTTAAAATGAGAAATGTTTTTTGCCTAAATGACAGTGGAATCTGAGCTTTCAATGAGTTTTCTCCACACAGCAGCACTACACAGTGTTCTTTCTCAAGGAGTGTCCATGAACTGTGTTACAGTTACTCAGACATGTCCCAGTTCCATACACCTTTTGTGGTGACTCAAGAATGATTCCAAAATCTACAGGAGGGAATGGAGCAGGAACTAAGATGATGTTCCTTGGCAGTATCACACTAAAACATGCATGTCAGTTGATGCCATTCCACTTGTGAGACTTAGCAATGACAAGGAGAAATTCACCATGAAGTTTTATACTAATATGCTTGAAGGGATTAGAATCTTGATTTTTTTTTAAAAAAGAGAGAACTGGAATTGAAATACTGAGTTTTAGAATAAATGAGCTGATTAAAATGTCCATAGTAGCTTTTAAAACTTGGAAACAGGTATTGAATGCTATGTGTTTTTAGTCAGGGCAGCTAGAAGAGGGTCAGTGGTTGCTAAGTCATTGACTGAGTGGAGGAAAAAAAAGTACTTCTAGCAAAGATTCCAAAATGGAGGTAGTGAAAGATTTTGATAGTCATTTGTGTCTAGAGAAATTAAATGTGTTGTAACAGCCTTAACCCACTTAACAGAAGTAAATAGAAAGGCCTACAAGAATTGACAAGGTGAGTCCCTGGCTAAGCTTAGCACAGAACTGACTATGTGGCTTCAGAAAGGCTTATGGACAAGATCTCACAACATGGAACTGGGAGGGAAATTAAAGACCCTTCATAAAACTGCATATTATTTTTAGCCAACACTTGCAGTAAGGGAGAAAGTTACATGCTGCTGCTACAGAGAAAATGTCTGTATTTAGTTTTTCTCTTTAGAGAGTTACAGGGTTCTAGATTAACTGAATATTTACAATAAAATCAGTGTTGAAGGTTATTTATTACTCAGCATTCACCTTTGGTCTTATTCTATGTGCTTCTATTATCCTTGCTTCAGTATTGTACCACTTGAGCAAAATAAGAGTGTATACACAAATCATTTCTTGGTTAATTATCGAGAGTTTGGTGGTTTTTTTCAACAGCTGATTCTTTATCACACTTTCAGAGTAATAGCCGGAAGCTGGAACAGTTTCTGTAAGTGAGTTATCAGAAGGCCCGATAGAAGAATGTTTTTGGAAAGAGAATAAAAAATGCCCAGGTAGATTTCAAATAATGACATATTACTACACACAGTCCTTTTAGGTTTTTTGGTTTGTTTGGTTTTTTTCCCATCCCCTCTCTGTAATAATACCTCTCTGTGTGATTTAGAATAAATCACAAAATCTATGTACTGGAATCCTTGAGAAGGGTGTTAAACCCTAAATTTTTAAGACTTAATAATATTGTGTGAGGACTTGAATTTTTTATTATTTTTGGTCTAAGAACTTTTTTTTTTGGTCATGGTTATGGTTAATAAACAAATTATTTCATCCCTTTCAAGAGGAAAACATTCTTGAGAAAAATGCTAAAACATTCCTTATATGGGCAATCTCTTTAACTTCATGGTACCTTTATATCATGAAGACTTAGTCTTGGAGAAGAAGGTATTGTAGCACTGTAGGAGTTAATTGATTTTGATTATTTTTTTTTTGTGTGTAACAATGGTAAGAAAAGATAAAAACAAAAAGAAATCAAAACTTTACAGTTGCTCTCCAAATACTGCACTTTAAATACAGACCTAGGTCCATGAATAATCAATAGCTTACTACTAGTTTCAGCTTATAGAAGTGCAAATTTTGCAGTATCTATGACTGAAGCAGAAGTCCTGTTCTTATCTGTTACTCAAGATTTGCAATTAAATTTCCTGGTTTTAAGTTTATAATAGGCCTTTGCACATTTCTGGTGCAGCTGAGAGTATTATTCATTAAATTTCTTATGTATCATTTTAAGTATTTTAACAGAGGTTGATAAAGCTGTTTAAGGTTTCATAGCCTAATGTGTTCATCACCCTGAGAACTGTTTAGTTAAATATCTGTTTATGGTCACTTGCACAGCTTGCGGGGGCAAGAAATAGTAATTTTTTTTTTAGGAATCCATGTTGAAAAACAATGCTTATTCTGTAGATCAAAACATCTCCAGATGACCTTTTGCAAAAAAAAAACCGTTATAGCAACACAGTGACTCAGACATCAAGCCTCTCAATTACACATTTATACCATAGATACTTTTATAGGAGAAAGTAACAGCTAAGAGAAATGTGAAGTATCATTTCAATGGTGTACCACATATATGTGAATTAAGCTCCAATCATCCATTGTCAGATAATGTCTCATAGCTTTCCAGTCATTAAACACTGAGCAAACATTCAATGTTTTGATCAATGGGGTAAGGAAAATGTCATTCACTCCCACAAAGTAAGTTTGCTTTTCATTTTTTTCCGGTTTATTTTCTCTTTTGAAAAAAATAGATAAGTAGTGTATGAATCAGTTGAATATGAAGAGAGCAGGTTGAAGGATGCTTTGACAAATAGGCAGCAAAACAAATACGTACTCATTCAAATATTAAAGTGTATACTTTTATTATTTACAGATTATATTCTAAGATTTTTTTTTTTCTGGAAAAGTAAGGAACTATACTAACTCAATTAATCTGGGAAATTTCATAGCCAGGGGATTGAAGCTTCTGTAAGATAAAAATGTAAAACCAACCAGCATTTTCTTCCAGGCAAAAGCAAAAGAAAGTCAGATAAATATTTAATCTTTATCCACTCTAAAAAATACTAGCAGTATGTGAAGAGTGTATAGGGAACAGAAAAATATTAATCAGCTGAGAAAGCAAGCTCTGTTCTAGAAGTTGGAAAGTAAGGTTGAGAAAAATAAAGATTAATTAGACCTTCCAGAGAACTGAACAAAATAGGAGATTTTTCTGACCACATAAATACAAGTGTAATAAGGAAAGAAGACAAGGGTTTCATTGAGCAGGGGGAAGTAAGGAATAGCTATATTCCAGACTGAAAAAGGGTTCAATGTGGATCATTCAAGTGATCATTTGGATGTGGAGGAAGAGTAACTAATGAGAAAGTGTGTAAATGTATGGATTTGGATTTTTTTGTTTGTTTTGTTTTTTTTTAAAAAAATACATTTACTGCATCTGAGGTAGCATCAAAACCAAAAGCTTGACTTGGGATGTAGGGGAGCAGATTATCTATATATCAGAATATCTGAAGAATTTCAATACGAGATTGGAAGTTTAAAATCAAGGATGCTTAATGCATTTATAACATCACAAGTAATACTACAAATAGCAAATATTGCCCATTTTAGGATAAAACACTTTTCAGAAAGCTATGTTTTTGTTTGTTCAGCTCTATACAAAGCAAAACTTAGGATAATTTTCAAGTGTTGACAAAGCAAAGTCATAGAGATTAATGGAAAAATGTACAAAATGCAAGAATACATTTGTAAAGGTTTTAAAATGTCAGACTAATCTGATAGTTTAATGGAATTATGGATTTTGTCACCTAAGGAAGTGCACAATAGAATTAATCTGTCTGTAATTCAGTGTCATGTTTGGTATGGAGAGAGTAAAGAAAGGAGCAGAGCTGCCCTATAGGAAACTAGTGAAACCTCATGTGAAATTCTTTGTACTATTTTACATGCTCTTGTTCAGGGAAGATGTAAATTGGAAGAGGCGCGCAGAAGATGTATGAAGATGCTCAGTAGAGCAAAGTGCCTGCCTTACTGAAATAACCTAACTTAATTACTTTAGCAAAGTCAAAATCAATACATTAGAGGGATTTTATTCACTCTCTGTAGATAGATTCAGGAATGAATAACAAAGTGAAAAAAAAATATTTAAGATAAAAAAGGTTAAAGAAATGGGTAAAAACTGAATATGAATCCATTAAGGCTGGAAATTAATGGCACTTTTGAAAATCTCATGGGTTTTGGTTTTAACGGAGCAAAAAGAAGCTAATTTTAAATTTATGAAAAGACTACACTTTATTTTGTAACTGTAGACTGAACTTGATGATAGAAGGAGTTTCTTTCTAGCTATTCTTTCTTACACCATATGTGATACAGCCATTCATCTGCAATTATGTGTTTGCATGCCACAGCTGCATTGACAGGACTGGGATTCTTCTTGATTTGAGTTTAAAGTTTAGTTCAGATTGGCAAAACATTGCATGATGTGCTTAAACCCCAGTGAACTCATGGGCAACTTAATTTAATTACTAAAACATACATCTTTGTGTAAGAAATGCTTAAATAAAGGAGCTATGTAATTATTTTGTTCAAATCTGGATATAGATCATTCCAGTGATACTTGAACCCAATAAAGATAGAACTTTATCTGTACAAACTCTGAGAGACAGTGGGACATATATCAGCCCTTCTTAAGAAAAAACTTTTCTTCAAATCTAATCCACAGTCTTGTGGCTGTCATCAGTTCATACCAGTCAAAAAACAGTGCTAATGTTTATCTGTAATGTAAAGCCATTATTACCACATCAGAAGTGTAAGTTGTTCTCTGAGAGGGCTGTTTATATGCTGAGGTGATATGTTGATTGAATTATGACTGCTTATCCTAAATGTAGTCACTACTATAATGTTGTGTGTGTGTGTGTGGTATAAGTGAGAAATAGAGAAAGCAATAGACAGGTGTATGTATGTTTATCTTAAGGAAACATCTATTAAAAACAGGTATATCTTCAGGTTAACATAATCAGTGGGATACTCATTAGTGAGAAGAAAAAGCATAAATGCAACTGTTTTCACTGAAGCCAGAGGAAATCCAGAAGATAAATATTCATAATTAACATCTTGCAGGTGAGGCAACTTCTTAAAGTTAAAATAAAATTTGTAACAACAGTTAATTTATTTCATTTTTTTTCATAGCATAGTGATTTTTTTTAAATTTTCAATCAGATTTTTATTAGTTTGCTCATTTAATCATGGTGTACATTATCTCCATGTTCAAGGTGCCATGCAAGCAGTTATTTAAAGACAGTTGTTGATTTGAAAGTATCTTAAGTAAAATAGAATATAACAAATCTGGTGAATGGAGTGGAGGGCATATTGCAGAATGAGGGAGTGTTCATAAGCATAAACACCTTTTCAGCCCCACATCAACTCTTTCTTGTGAAGAAGGGCCTTTACAGGTGAGGATAAAAATGTGTCAATCCAAAATTGAAGAGCAACTTGTACAGCACAGTTTGGCACCAAGAAAAAAATGAGTGATAAAATAAACTTGTCCTGTTACCAGAGGGTAAATTTTGGTTATCCTGTTCCCCTCCCACTCCCTCTAGTGTGTGTGTAAATTAATTTTGAATGTATCTGTACAAATTAATCATTAATTAAACAACTGTTGTTACGAGAAATGAGCTGTACAAAGCAGATAAATTGGACTACTGCACTGGTAGTTTGGGTTTGTTTTATTTCTGATTGTATCCCAAATAATGTATTTTATCTATTTTGACATCTACCTGGGGAAAAAATGCTCGTTTCTTTTCACTGACTATATAAATAGGCCAAATAAGCATCTTAGACAAAGATGTCGAGGCACACACAGAGGGGATGAATTCTGACCCAGTGTTACAATTCTGTTAATTCACCCTTTTCCTTTGTCGTACTAATTTCATTTTTGCTTGGTAAATGTTTCAGCTTTTCATTCAGCAGGTATTTTAAACTCCTTAGCTGTGAAAAAGCTGTTTGACAAAGTTTTTTCATAAGCTAAATTTTTTTGTCAACAAAATTGTCAAGAACACTTAATTCACTTTGAAGTACAGATGAAGAAAACTGTATTACAACTGATTCTTCTTCAGGACTTCTTTGCATATAAGGTGAGCTTGGACAGGCAAAAGAAACTCTGAAGCAATGGGATCCCAGGAGTGCCTCACTTGTAGTGATTTTTGCATCCAACTTTTTATAGAAAATCTCTTTTATATATTATGTAAGTGATCTTCAGCTGCTTCCGCTAACTCTGAAGGGGGCTGAAGGAAAACCTTTGGAAAATGAACAGAACTAATTATAAAAAATGAACAAGTACTGAACTGCATTCAGCACTACTAAATGCAGCCAGAGAGCAGATGGAACTGTTTTGTGGCTAACTCTTTCAGTGGGTGAACAACTCATCACCACTGCCCCTGCCCCAAATAAGGTGTAAAAATCTGAAAAGGTCTGTCATTAGTAGTGCTGCTGTCTATTGACTCTTACTCCATGGAAAGTGAAACTCTGCCTGCAGTAGGAGTTTGCTCTGACACGCATCCATTCAAATTATGTGGACCATACTTATTTCCTTACCTCATTTTACTTTTCTTCATCACTCCCAAAATGTGCTAAACTTACAAAGCTATAAAACCCAAGGTAAACATTGCTTTGAAGTCTGGCTTTTCTGAGGTGTGTTCGTTGCCGTCATCCATATTGGATCTCAGAAAACAGCCTACAGCTAAACAGACATTGACAAAACCGTATTTGTCCTAAACAAATAAAAAACAGTTATCCTTTTGCCATGAGTTAGGAATGAGCAGGAGAAAAAGTTGAGATAGGTGAAGCATTTTCTTGTATGCTAATGAAAGCTTGAGATTGCAAAAAAATTCTTGTGACAAGTCATATTTTTTCCTTTCCTAGTGAAGAGGTCAAGGACCTATCAAGCTTCTTCTAGCGAACTGAATAATTTTTGTGTTCATACAGTACTCAAAACAAGACATTGACACTTATCAGTGCTTCTGAAATGCTACTGTATACAGCTTATTATAAAGATAACACTGCAAAAAATTGTAATGAATATAATCCTAATTTAATTAATGTGCATTCTCTGACTTGCTGCTGCCATTTTCTTTAAGTCAAAGGCAAGGAGATTGCTTGATATAATTTAAATAATCTAATGTCATGTACAGCTGTTCTTTATTAAGTGTTTGCCAGCCTGAATGATGACATGCTTTCTTTGACATGTCATAATAATGCAGTGGTAGAATATATACTTTATGATTACATGAGTTAGTAACCAAGGAAACAAAATTGGTGTTGTACCAGTGTCCTCCAGAACATGTATAATTAAGAGCTTGTCAGGTTTCCTGAAAAAGATCTTCAGTGTCTTGGGATTTAACAACAACCTTGTAAAATTCTGATGTACAGACTGAAATGTAAGAGGTGAGAGAGCAGGTGCTACATCACTGTAATGCACTTTTCTGTGTCTATGAAGGTGTTCAACAGCAAACTGTACATACAGTTTCTGTGAGCCTTTTGTGGTGTCTTTTCAGTTGCTCACAGGAAGAAAATGCCCCAAAAATAAAGCCTTCATTTAAGTTTCAAGCCATCTATTGCATTGAAATCAGTAGCTGTTGAAGATATTGGGCAACTTCTTGCAGCAAAAAATTGTAGGATTAGAGTTATTGTAGATGTTATAGTTGTCTACTTTGAGACTGGCATTCCTCTCACCTAACCTTAGTTGAAAACATGTACATAACTTGGATTTCAGTCATACAAATACTAGTGAAGACATAAGGCAAAGGTACCTCATATAGCCATAAAGGTAATTTGTACATGTCTTTGAAGACCCGCAGAGAAAGATCGTATCCACTTGAGTACCAGCACCCTAATTAGTCAGGGAGACTTTTAAAGACATCTACTTCTTCCTATTCACTACATTGCTCAATAAGAATCACAGAATCATAGAGCTATTCAGGTTGGAAAAGACCCTTGGGATCATCGAGTCCAACCATCATCCCTGCTCTGCAAAGTTCTCCCCTAAACCATATCCACCGACACCATATCCAAATGAGCCTTCAACACAGTCAGGGATGGTGACTCAACCACCTCCCTGGGCAGCCTATTCCAGTGTCTAACCACTCTTCTGTGATTATTTTTTTTCTTAATGCCCAGTCTGAACCTACCCTGTTGCAGCTTGAAGCCATTCCCTCTTGTTCTGTCACTAATTACCTGTGAGAAGAGGTAACATCTCTACAATGACCTTTCACATACTTGTAGAGCTTGATGAGGTCTCTCCTCAGCCTCCTCTTCCTCAGACTAAATATTCCCAGCTCCTTCAAGCGTTCTTCATAAGACTTATTCTGTAGGCCCTTCACCAGCTTCGTTGCCCTCCTCTGTACTTGCTCCAGCACCTCGATATCTCTCTTGAATTAAGGTGCCCAAAACTGGATGCAGTACTCCAGGTGTGGCCTCACCAGTGCTGAGTACAATCACCTCTCTAAGGTACTCAGAAAAACTTAATCAATAAGTGCTTAAACTTGAGGCAAAGCTGACATAGCAAAGATGGGCAGATGGGATCCCATACATGCCTGTCACAGGGAAAACATGGTCACTTCATATAGTTTAAATCAAGCCAGGACTGAAGCAGTTTATTAGCTTATTAGCGACATGCAATTTTCTGGCAATCCGTGGACTACAGGATCAACCAGTGACCACCCTACGAGGTCCCAGGCATGCCCAGGTGCTCTTCCCCCCAACACTCACTTCTCCAGTGGTGTTCAGGTTCACCACTGCACCACTTGGGCAGGCAGTTAACGATGCCATGCTGGCAGTGACAAACTCTGTTTTAGCTGCTGCTGTCACCACTCCCAGGTCTCTCCTCAGTGTTATAAATTTCAATATTCAATAAGTTGATGCCTTCCTTGTTTTCAAAGTCTCCTTAAAACTCCCCATTACTGTTTAATATGCTAGTGATCTATTCCTCTAAGAAATTTTTTTGAAAACAACTGCTAAGACATTCTTAACAGCCCTAGTTACCTAGGCCATTTTGCTAAGGGTTGGCCGTGGAAGCATCCCACAAATGCCCCCTTGTTCTCCTATATTAGCTGGGTGGGACACACGCTGTGTATGGAATGGATCAGGCCCTAGGTAATCTGAACAAATTTGGAAACTGAGTCTTGTTGGACAAAAGAACCTTTGGCATTTCAATATTTGGACGCTGATATTGAAGAGGACCACAGCTGATCTCTACGTGGTGTTCCAGCCCTTTGAATTTCATATATATGGTTCATCTTTTTTCATTTTGGATTCAGGCCAGAAATGTAGTATAATTTGCACATTTTTCATAGGAAGTCTTAAAAATTTTATATCACAGCAGATGCTGCTATTTCTAAACATGGAGTTCTTAAGTTTTGTTGTCTTCTAGTTTTGGTCTATGCACCTTGCAGTCTGATTAAGCTTTCCTTTTTTTTCTTTTTTTTTCATTTTTCTTTCTACAAGAGCTCTATACTGACAGCAGAGTTGAAATAATGACTTAACACTTCCCTCAAATCAAGCAGCTGAAGATTGACAGCTCAATAGTATTTCTGATAATTTTAAAAGATCACCTACTGTAACTCAGAAGTATTTTGCTGTGACCCGCAAGTAAAATATTGATGAAATGTGCTGATAATAAAAAAATCTTAGAACATATTTTTTCCTTGACTGTCAAACATGGTGATATTCGTTCATCTTTATCACTACTTGTTTTTGAGGCCATTTAGGCAATTGGCTCTGCTCTGAACTTTTTACTGTTGGCTAACTGGCCATGATGTGAATTACACAGCTGAAATCAAAGACCATAAAACAGAATCAAGGTCACTTCTAGCTTGCATCAGACACCAACACAAATCCAGGTGACTGTTATTGGAACACACACTATAACGGAAAGATGCAGGCACTTTAATATTTTCCTTGCAGCAAGCTGCACAATTGCATGAAAATAACATAGCACAGCACAAAAATTGTATCATAAAATTGTTCTGAAACCTCCTCCAAGCCGTTGTCATGGCAAAGGAATCTATTGAGAATGCTTTTAATTCAGCAATATTTCAGTTGGCCTTAAAATATGTGAGCTAGAGCCAGCTAAAAAATGTTCATGAGTGAATTGCAACCTGGTGTCATATTGTGTCTGTCTTGTCTCTGTGTATTTTAGATTTTGTTTTTCATCATAACCTCAGTACTAGGAGTCTGGAAGAGTGTGATCTTTCTGCTTTTTGCATCTGTCAGAGATAACTGCTTGACAAGTTTCAGTGTAATAATAGTGAGGCAGGAATCACTCCATTGTTACTCCAGTCCTCACATGGTGTGTGGAAAATGTCACCACACTGGGAGGCCCATTCTTCAGATCTCTGAACCTGAAAGATGTAAAATTACCCCTGTTTCGAATCTTCTATAGCACAACTGAAGCCATCTCAAATTACTTCTGCTTGTGATTTCAATTTAGGAGTAATTTCAAAATAATCTGTTTGGAAAAAAACAACATTCATTTTTCTCAGTAATTTTCACCGTTTCCAAGGAAGAAAATAAAAAGATGATTGGTCATTCATCTGTTGAATGTGGTGGCTGGCATCTGTGTGCCAGTGAACACAGTTAGGGAACAGATTTATTATATGAGCTTTTCAGAATCAGTAATAACACTAATTAGTTTTCTCTTTTCCTGGAGGGAAACCTCAGTAACCCCATTTTGTGTCTGTGGAAAAAAAACAGTACAAGATCCAACTGCTTGAAGTAGAAATTTGAAATATTCAGATTAGAAATAAACCTACCTCCTAACAATGAGGATAATTTGCCACTGAAAAGTTGCTCTTAGAACAACTGAGAGAAAACAAGACATTCATCTTTATTTGCAATCAATAAGCACAGAATGACAGAGTGACTGAGGTTCAAAGTGACCTATGGAGGTCATCTGGTCCAATGACCCAGCTCAAGCAAGGCCACCTAGAAGCAGTTGCCCAGGACAATATCTAGGTGACTTTTAAATGTCTCCAAGGATGGAGACTCCACAGCCTCCCTGGGCAACCTGTGCCAGTGCTCATTCACCCTCACAGTATCATAGAATTGTACAATAGTTTGGGTTGGGACATTAAAAATCATCTAGTTCTAACCCCCCTACCATGTGCAGGAACATCTTCCACTAGAAGACCCAGACTGCTCAAAGCCCCATACAGCCTGGCCTTGAACACTTCTAGGGATGAGGCATCCACAGTTTTCCTGGGCAACCTCTGCCTGTGTCTCACCACTCTCACACTAAAGAATTTATTTCGAATATCCAGTTTAAAGCCATTTCCCCTTGCCCTGTCACTCCATGCCCTTGTAAAAAGTTGCTCCCTAGCTTTCCTGTAGCCTCTTCAGGTACTGGAAAGCCCGTAGAAGATCTGCTCAGAGCCTTCTCTTCTCCAGGCTGAACAAGCCCAACTCTCTCAGCCTGTCTTCATAGGAGAGGTTCTCCAGCCCTCTGCTCATCTCTTTGCTCTAAAGTGAAAGGAAAAGAAGGAAAGGAAAAGTTGTTTCCTTAAGTTCTGAGAGAACAGCTTGTGTTTCAATTTGTGTCCATTGTTTCTGGTCCTCTCCCTGTGCAGCACTGAAAAAAGCCTGGCTCTGTCATCACTGCACCCTCCCTTCAGTTATTTATAGAGACCGATGAGATCGCTGCTGACGTGAACAATTCCAGTTCTTTCAGTCTTCCCTCAAGGGAGAGGCTCCAGACTTATCATCATTTTCATGGACTCTTCCCAGTATGTCCGTGTCTCTCTTGTACTGAGGAACCAAGAAGTGGGCAAAGCACTCACCAGTGCTGAGTAGAGGGGAAGGATCACCTCCCTTGACCTCCCTTGACCTGCTACAATACTTTGTTTAATGCAGCCCAGGATACCATTCACCTTCTTTGCCACAAGGACACATTGCACATGTTCAGCTGGGTGTTCACCAAGATCTCCAGGTCCTTTTCTGCCAAGCTACTTTCTGGCTGGGTGTCATTCAGTTTATATTGGTGTGTTGGGTTTTTCCTCTTGCACTTATCCTTGTTGAACTGGCCATCCACAGAAACTGAAAATATTTTTATTGTCTTTATTTACAGGGTTATATTTTTATTTCATAATTGGGAAAAATAAATATTAAATGTTTTGCTGGGGCTGCAGTAAGATTTATTGTTCTGACTTTAAGAAATGCCAAAAATGTGAGACACTTAACATGAGACTGACTTGATCTCCACCCAGTTTAGAAATAGTGGGTGTTAGTCTGCTGCTTTTTAACATATAAGAACATATAACCCACCCTGAAGCAGAAGGATGTCAGATTTTCCCATTTTAATAAAAACAGAAATGACCAGAAATGTTCTACATGTTAATTACTGATGACCGCATTACTGACCTTGAAACTAATTGCAAGAAAAATAGTATTCCACTTTCTGCTCTGAGCCTTAGCTGAATTGGAGCAGAGCTCCTGAGAGAGGAAATTGGCAAGGTTGCAAGGCTTATTTGAACAAGGAGCTGGATTTTGACAGCACCTGTGACTCTTCCAGGTCAGAGAAAGATGTCTACTAGACATGTAAGAAAGATAATCCTGTCACCAGGAAAGTGAAAAATAAATATGAACTGAATGAGCAGCAGGACAGTTTGAAATCAAATGCATGTTCAGTTAAATCAATGACAGGATAGGTAAAGGCTGAATTTAAAAAAAAAAAAAAAGCAAATATGCAAAATTGAGTTAATCTGCTTGAGAGGGAAAGCAACCTGTAAGTGTGTTTAGGGCATTATCTGAGATAATTTCATATCAAACACTTCTCCAACTCCTTGGTACTTCTTTTCTTGGCTTTCCATTAGTAAATCACCAAGACATGAAAGAAAGGAGGGGAGCTAAAATGTATGCACTGGAAGATTGTGATGAAGTGAGCATTCCAACAATGGGTGTAGTGAGCAACCTATGTATGTAAAGTAGTAACCTTTGACTACAAAGTGAACAGCAGGATCAGATTAAATTGTAAAGAAGCAGTACTGAGCTAAGAGGCTCTTTGTTGTGAAGAAATAAAATTTCTTAGTGTGGATGCCTATGTAGCTGTGCCTATGTGTATAAAAATTAGAAGGATGCATGCTCCCTGCTACCCCAGTTGTGTGTTAATAAGAAGGATATTGAGGGTGACCTTGCAGGATAGCAAATTGGTGATTGAGTTGAGTCAGGAATGGTTTTGCTTCGCTGTGTCAGAGCAGTTCCAAGGTAAAAAAGTAATTCTGTCACGCCTTAAGTGACTTAGAACACCAGATTTCTAGAGTACACCAGAAGAAAAATTAGTATTGACTTAATCCTAATAAAAATGCAGGCCTTGGCCTATTAAGTAACAATAATTAAGTTCAAGGAATGGTATCCATAAAATAATTAACTTCTTTTTATGATGAATCACAAGGAAAACTTCCTTTCTGTTACCTCATTTTTAAAAATAGAAATGTCAAGGAAATGGGGGAAGAATAAAAAAATATTCTAGAAATGAGAACTCAACTTAGACTTTAGTTAATCATAGCAATAGAAATATCACAAGCAGGCTCTGAAACAAATGGTCATGAAGGCAAGAACAGAAGCCCACTCTTATGGAAAGGAAGACACTTTTTTGGTGGAGATGCTATTTACTTTCTCTTAATTTAAAATAACTTAAATAAGCTCTAAGAAGAGCTGTACTGAATAATTTATTATTTTGAGCTGTTGCCCTTCAAAAAATGTTGAATGAAATGGTTATCAGTTTTGAGATGATACAATGTCTTGTTGACTAACATCTTCATATCATTGGTTTTGCATTTCTGCAAAGTTGTTGTCTACTTAAACAAAAATGTATGGTGAAGTCTTTTATTTGTCATGTCCCATGTTTCAGTAGTGGGATATGGATATTTAATGAAATTCAACAAGGGCAGGTGTAGAGTTTTGCATCTGGGGAAGGACAACCCCATGTACCAGTTCAGGTTGGGGGCTGACCTGCTGGAGAGCAGTGTAGGAGAAAGGGACCTGGGGATCCTGGTGGACAGGAGGATGACCATGAGCCAGCAATGTACCCTTGTGGCCAAGAAGGCCAATGGCATCCTAGGGTGTATTAGAAAGGGTGCAGTTAGTAGGTGAAGGGAAGTTCTCCTCCCCCTCTATTCTGCCTTGGTGAGGCCACATCTGGAGTATTGTGTCCAGTTCTGGGCCCCTCAGTTCAAGAAGGACAGGGAACTGCTTGAAAGAGTCCAGTGCAGAGCCACCAAGATGATTAAGGGGGTGGAACATCATCCCTTATGAGGAAAGGCTGAGGGAGCTGGGTCTCTTTAGCTTGGAGGAGACTGAGGGGTGGCCTCATCAATGTTTACAAATATGTAAGGGGTGAATGTCAGGGGGACAGAGCCAGGCTTTTTTCAGTGATGACCAGTGAAAGGATAAAGGGTAATGGATGCAAACTGGAAAATAGAAGGTTCCATGTAAACATCAAAAGAAACTTCTTTACTGTGAGAGTGACAGAGCCCTGGAACAGGCTGCCCAGAGAGGTTGTGGAGTCTTCTTCACTGGAGACATTCAAAACCCACCTGGACACGTTCCTGTGTGATGTGCTCTAGGTGACACTGCTCTGGCAGGGGGGTTGGACTAGATGATCTTTCGAGGTCCCTTTCAACCCCTAGGATTCTGTGTGATTCTGTGTGATGACTTCCTGGTCCTTTTCATTTTCCTCAACTCACAGGTATTACCAAGATGTATACTAAGTAGTAAAGTGAATCTTCCCCTTCATCAAAAATAGCATGAAGCTTCATTTAAGGGAAATAGCGTCACAGAAGCAGTGATGTTATCAGGGGAGAAGATAATCAGATTTTAACAGCTTGAATTCTGCTTTCAACATCTCTGAGAGAACCCTATTCAGAGGTACTGTTACATGTATGACAGCTGTCTCTTCCTTTTCTCAGTAATTCTTAAATAGCCCACATAACAAACAGCATTTGATCCAACATTATTTGAATGAAAACAGTGTTTAAAGCCATAGTTTTCCAGAAAATTCTGGAGTCCTGAATTGTAGAATGTAACACTTGTAATATTTTTTCTCTTTAAATGTCTCTTAAGTTCAAGTGTTTCAATTGCAAAAGTGCTTCTTTGATTATCCTGGTCAGACTTAGCTAGAGAGATGTGAAATGAATGGTTCCTCCATAGTTTTTCCAAGTGAATAGGGGTGCCTTGTTCTTTTCTAGATGAAACATGACAGAATGCTGATGCCAGCAGATAGTTTGCATGTCTCTAGCTTTTAGTATCCAAATAGTAAAGTAAGTTATGCAGGCTGATTGCTACCATCTTTAAGAAAATACCAGATCCAATGCTACCATAATCACTGTGCATAAAGTAATGCAGGTAAAAAAAAAAAAAAAAAAAAAAAAAAAAAGAAAGAGAAGAATTAAACTTGTGAGCAATTGGGAAAAAAATCAGGATTGTACCAACAATACCTTAATTAAAACCAGTGGAATAACTACAGAGCTTTTTTGAAAGAAAAAGTAATATAAGAATTTAATTCCTAAACTAGTCTTCAATAATGTCACTTTTATTTATTTTTAAAGTGAATGTGTTTTGAATAGGCTCCACTAAATGCTGAAATTAACTGTTCCATATAAAAGTGCTTTTATTAAATGTTTACTTTGGGACTAGACTGCAATCTGTTAAAAAGAGCAACCCTTCCAAAACTGTCAGAGTAGATCATGTAAGAATTTAAAAGATGCAGAATATTTACTTAAGAGGAAATGGCCTAAGGAATTATTGCTAATTTTCATTAGGGTTTTTTTGAACACCCAAATGGTCTGCTTTATCTAGATGTCTTTAGAACTACTTGTTTCCTGCAGAACTCATTGCTTCATGACTACTGCATTACCATCTGCTAATTCATTCACAAAGATTGCTTGTCACTTGATCTTTATTAATGCAAAAGAGTAAAGAACAGAGTTATTTTTAACAAGGTTAAAAAACCCTATTTGGTGAAAAAGTAATTATGTGTGATATGGTGCCTTCGGAGTACTTATTACATTCATCATTTCTCTCCTTTTCACTCTGTATTGAATGAAATACCTAAAAATTCCCCTGTAAACGCCTCTGCTAAAGCTATCTTTCAGTCAAGGTAATGATAAAATAGACCAACAGTCCAAGCTGGGCTGTTGTTTTGAGTGTTTTTTTCTGAATATGTGCATACTCTGTACAGTAAAAATCCCTAATCCAAAGAGCTACAAAACCACAGTTGCAGGATTATGAGAAGTCTCTGGCTAATCACCTGAGACATTGTGGCTTTTTTTTCCCTATTATCTTTATTCAATGGCTACCATTAGGCTGCTTATTTTACAAGAATCTCTTTAATGAAGTTCTCATTCCATTTTACATGGCAGGCACCGAGTTTACCTCAATAGATTTCTAATTACCTTCAGTGAGTTGAAGGGAAGTGACTTGCCAAAACTGCCACTATTCTCTTACCAGGGAACAACTTTAACTCAATGAAGAGAAGGCATTTAGAGATAAAATTCCTTACAAGAGCCTTAAAATTCAGCAGCTACAAATGACATTTCCTGAAGGAGAGGAGCCTTTCCTGGAAGCTGGAAAGTTGCTAGGTATGTTGTAGTTCCTCACAGCGTTACTGCAAGGAGTTTATTGCCTTAGCAATCACCAATTTTTTTTTCCCAAGTGAGATGGTGTTTTTTTATAGCCTGGTCCTGGCAGGCAGGGAAGGCTGCTTCAGAGAACAAAATGGGGCTTCTTGTGTAGTCCTTTGCATATACTGCCTTTGACATAACGTCTTTTTCTTCCCTCTTCTTCTTCAACACCTTAGGTGGGAAAACTTTGTTTCTTTCAAAGAAATGTATTTACCTGAGTGTCCAGAACTTGTCCTGTATTATTTCTATTTGAAAAACACATATCATTGATAAAAGATGACAACACACATTGGAAGGCCTTTACATCGGAAGAAAACCAATCAGCACAAGATATTTTGGGGTAGAATACATTTGTTGTGCAGTGTTAGGTTTCACTGTGTCTGTGACGGTATAGCTTTTCTGTGTTTATAGGTATAGGTTTTCTGTGTTTATAGGGATCTGCCTGAGAGACTTTGAAAAGGCCTGTCTCCACTTGACTGAATAACTGGGCCTGCAAATGCCAGTCTTCCACAAGAGGTTTTACTTTGGGTAAAACAGCTGTGGATGTTGGCAAACACAGCCATGTGTCCACTCCAAATGAATCACAATAACCACAGATGTCAGCTTCACTGAACCTGATACACCAGCATTCCACCACAGGAAAAGTAAAATCCTGTAGTAATAACAAGTCATTAAAAATGCTGTTCCCTGGAAACACTTTGGTATTGAGTCTCACATCCATCCTGAACCCTGCAGCAAGGTTGTGGTGGGCACTTACTTGTGATCAAACAACTCAGCACCATGAGCGAAAGTTTGGCTGTTGGTGCTTGTAAAGTGTCTTTTTGGATAGAGTGGCCTTTTCAGCAGAAAGCTAGACACAGCAGGGTATCTATAAAGGGGGTATTTTCATTTGAAGAAACTGCAGTTTTAGTAATGAAGATTTTTTTACCCTGATGCAAAGCTGGGTGACATTGACAGAGATCTGATAACATTGAAATACAAGCTTACCCTTTAAAACAGAAATGCAGAATGCAGAGAAGGTGGGTCTGTCCATGGGAAATTTATTTCCATCAGTCCCATGGATCACAGATTGCTTAAATTATGCTAATGTATATAGTGTTAATAAAAACGAACAGGACAATGTTGTCCACAATCTTACTTTTACTTAGAGAACTTGTTAGATATTTTCCTGAAGGATAAATCCTGATGCATTTTACTGTGGTAATGAGAAATCATGGAACCATTTATGAGGTTAATCCAAGCAAGGCACACAAAAGCTAGGGAGTAACTCTTGGTCCTGCCTCAGTGAATGTCTCTGAGAAGGGCACTTTGGATAATACCTTTTGTCTGCTTTTCTGTCTGGTTACATGCAAACACAGACACACAGACACTCATATTCATTCCAGCATCCTGGCCACCACTACCAAGAAGATGAAGAGTATTCCCTTTGAAAATAAAAAATAGGAGTAAGAGTGGCATTCAGATTTTGTCTGGACCTCTGGTCCAGTGTCAATTTTGGCAATTCTAAATCTAGGTACAAACCTTGTCTTGTCAAAATACCACAACAGATTAAGGCCCAGGAAAGCCCACTCCCCCATACACCCCACACACCCCTCCCTCCCCTGGACAGGTGAGACACCAGGGCTGGTTATGGTGTGCTTCTGCCTTTCAGCCTGTGTGTAGGCAATCTGTGTGATGCACAGGCTGTCCTGCCCTCCATGGGATGTGTTGGATGGCAAACCTGCCTCCACAGTACCCACACTTCTGTGAGGGCTTCTTTCATCTTCTGGTTCTTACTAGTGAAGGATTAAAAGTCTTTGAGAAAAAAATAAGGTCATCTGAAGGTTCCTTTTTATGACTGTACTCGAATGTGTGAATCCTTAAATCAAGAATCTGATTTGGGATGAGAGTTCAATGCCACTAAAATTAACATCTGAGAAATACATTCATGTTTCCTAAGCAGTTAAGGGTGCAGTTGTAATTTCTTTCCTTTTAAATCTAGGTCAAAAATGTCAGTACCTATCAAAGAGGTACAGACTATAAAATAAAAAGAAAAAAGAAAGAAAGAAAGAAAAATTCCCACACTACAGAGTGGGAAATACTTCCAGAGAGATCATCACTGTCACTTCTAAGGACAGAGGTCCTGCCATGTGCCATATACAGAGTATGTGCATATGTCATAGAAAAGAGGTGTTGTTTTGTTTTTTTTAAAAAAAATACAAAGAGTAGAGAGAAAATGCAGAGGTAAAATTTACTATCCATCCAGAATTTCAATATTTTTTATTTCCTGAGAGGAATCAGTTCAAGTTCTTCATTCCAGACAATGGAATCAAAACAGCCTAAAAGCCTGCAGTAATTACTCATTATCAGAATCTTCACAAGAAACTCCTCAGATGGACATGAGTGTACCTGGGGTTCTTTAATCAGATTGAATGGTTATTTTCCTCTTACTAATTAAAGCTAGGAAGTTTGGTGTGAAACAAATTATCAAAACCTGGCTGTTCCATGAAATGATCATTCAGTACTTTATTAGCACATCTGTCTAATTGAAAGCCAGTATATCATGCATCATATTCATTCTCTAGAAACACATGCTGAAAAATAACAACTTTTGGAGGACTGTGAAGTATTAGTTGTTGTTGGAAAGTCATGCTGATGTTGCAGGAAGCCATGTTTTTAATGGATCTCAAAAATACTCATATTTCATACAATGCTAAAAATTCCATTTAATTATTTTTACTCTTTGTGGTTATATTCAACATAGATTTTCCAGGAGAGTGATTTCTAAGCAGCTGTAATGCCTTCTCCCACAGCCATTGGCATAAAAGGCAACAATACTAATCAAAGGATGCCAAATGCTTTGGGCCTGTCTCCTCTGTAGGTCAGGAACATCTGCAATGGAGCTGGTTTTTGGTGCAGGTATTCAATTTCATTTTTTTTTCAAATGTTCTACTACTTAAATGTTTAGACTATCTACCATATCCAAACCTGTATGTATGAAAACTCAGTTTACCTCTGAGTTTACCTCAGAGTTTACCTCTGCTTTTTCTTTTGTCCCTTTTTTGCCATAATCATGTATAGCAAACATTAGCTTTAGGCAGTAGTTTCATTTGAGAAACCTAAGCATCAAGATGAATGAGGCAAAGGCTTTTTTTTTTAATGTTAAAATGAGTGTTTCCTTAGAGGACTGTGTGAATTTAAATCCACCTGGAACAACAGGCATATCTGAACAAGATTAATTCAGCAGATAGGATTAACATTGTCATTTAATTCATGTCATGGCTATACTAATGTTAAGGTCAACCAAAACCAGACTTGTCATATTTCTAATACTACTGTAAAACCTTTTCTTCCCTTCGTTTTACATGCTTTCATTTATGAACTTCCTACCATAATCCTATGCTTTTGTTTTTACCACTGTCATATTATTGGAGACCCAGGTCAGCAGATTCACAGCAAAAGCAGTTGTTTGATGCTGTCATTTTATTGCCTATCTTTTCACTTTTCCTCCTTGTTTAGCTAAAAACTTGCATTTTTTACATTTAGAATTGACAAGGAGTAGGAATTCAAGGGTGTAGAATTTTACTGTGCAAGAAGTTACTGACAAAAATGTTATATTTCATTTAAAGCTGGGTCAGGTACCTTGTGAAGTACAGATGAGTTTAAGAGGGACAGGCAAGATTATTCCATACTTTCATTTCTTTTAATTTTTAGAAAATCTCAATTACTTCAATTTTCATGATGAAAACAGTAAGTTTAACTAACATGCAAGTAATTTAATTCTTCATTTTTTTACAGATCAACTGTATCATTTAGTGTCATTGTCTCAATGGTAGATGGCTTGTATGCAGAATGAGTGCTTTTATAGATGGGTTTGCCAAATTGGGCCTTGGCCTGGCTCCTGTCCTTCCAACCTCCTGTTTTCTTTTTGCTTTATCCTTTCAAACACTCTGTCTATGTCTGTGTTCAGTCACCTCAGCCTGTGAAGGACTGCATTCTCATAACACTGGTCAGTCTGTCTTATTTTAATTCATGTGAAGACACTGCATAGACTGTTTTTCTTTGCACCTATTTGAAAAGAGATAATACATGAAACTGCACAGTAACTTTCAAGTATAATTTAATCTTGTGCAAGTTTATGGAATTGACATCACTAAAATACATCAATCCTTAAAAACCAGTTAAGGCTTTGAAGCAGTTTATTGGAGATTTAGCTTAAATCTGTGAGTTGTTCTATTAACATTAATGAAGCTGCATACAGGTACGTGGAGGATATCCTTAAACAATTTTCAAGGATAAAATCTTAAGAGAGTTATCTTTTAAAAATATCTGGTTGTGTGTACATTATACAGCCACCATGCTGTTGACAAGGACTGAATTTAAGATCCCAAAAATTAAAAGCCTTGCATAATATAATAATTAAATATTCTTAAGATATGAACTCTCACCAGTGACGTAACAAGTCAGGAGAGAATGATGCAGTTGCAGATACCAGTGTAATGTGTTACATTGGCATCGTTTGAGCATATAACTCAAATTGATTTGGGAATCTGTTGCAGTATGTAATTTAACTCTGTAAAATCCAGTTAATACTTTGCTAAAGCTTTGCAGATGAGGGGTTTCTTTTAGGTGCACATTCAGTCTGGGGCAAAAATCTGAATATGTTTAACTTTAGTGACCTTTCCTTATTAAGACTGTCGGAAACACACAGCCTCAGTGATGCTGTGCAATTGTTTCCATGCTGATCTGTAATTCATATGCAGTTCTTTCTCACCTCCACTTCTCCACATAGATACTTGACATTCAAACTGTGTGAATGTCCTCCTGTGGAGGATTTGGACATGAAAGTACATGAAGCCCTCAAATTAAGCAACAATATTCAAGCTCCCAAAGACCAGGCAGTAGATCTCAACTAGTATATGAAAGAGAAGTCTATGCTAGTTTTGACTGTGGATTTCAGTGCCACATGATAAGTTAGCATTAGAAAGAACCTCATAACTACTTGACATTTCACATTTTTCCAATAGTTAATATTCAAAACAGATTATTTCCTTTGTCACAGTTAAGTAAGTGGATTTTTCCTGCTGGTGTGGCAGTGGTCCCCATATGTCTTTGAAAGTTATAAGCATGTTCCTTTATTTCTGTGCTGTGAACATTCAGGTACCAGGTGAAATTCCAAGAATTTTAGTAACTCATCCATCAGCTTCAGGCGTAATCAACAGTGATTCAGGAAGTAATGAATCCTGCAAAGCTTCCAAGTGGCATCTGACTCACTCTATTCTGAGTTCCAGAAAAAAGTTGTCACAATACGTTCTGAAAGTGTATTGCCCCTCAGTCTCCTCTTCTCCAAGCTAAAGAGACCCAGCTCCTTCAGCCTTTCCTCATAAGGCAGATGTTCCACCCCCTTAATCATCCTTGTGGCTCGGCACTGGACTCTCTCAAGCAGTTCCCTTCTTGAACTGAGGGGCCCAGAACTGGACACAATATTCCCTATGCGGCTTCACCAAGGCAGAATAGAGGGGGAGGAGAACCTCCAGAACTCCCAGTTTAGTGTCATCAGCAAACCTGCTGAAGGCACACTCTGTTCCCCCATCCAGGTCGTTGATGTAATTATTGAATAGTACCAGTCAGTAAACATAGTGAGTAAGGTATAAGTTTACTTTGCAACTTCTTAAAGAACAACTTCAGTAACTCGGCCAGTAGAGGGAACCCTAATACAGTGCATGGCAGGTGACCTGGAACTGCAAAAAAGAGTAGCAGCACAAATGCAAGACAAAGTGTAAAATGTATTTATGTCATATATTTTGTGTAAAGCAAAGTACCTACCTTATATCAATCATTTATTATTTAGTGAGTTTATACCTGTTGGCTCATTTCCTTTCCATTTCCTTATATCCTATATCAAATTTAAGAGATGGATTGCCAATAGCGATGTCACAGTTCTGATAGTTCATAGATATTACAAATCACATACCATTGGCCATTTATTTGAAACGCATCCAGAATAAATATTAGAATTTTGAATTTATTCTGTGAATCTTGTAAGGTGTCATGATTATGTGACATAATGGCAGATAGTAGTCTCTCTTAGAATAACTGGCATATATCCTTTGGAGGAGAGCAGAAAAGTTTAAAACCCTAAAACATAGCACACACACATACAAAGAAAAAAGTTGAATGAAGCTGCCTTTTATGCAAGGCTCCCAAAGTGAACTCACTCTCTTTTATTCACCTTTACACACCCGAATATACTTTTGGTTGGTGTATCAATGTTTTGTTGGTTTTAAGGCTTGATGCCTTCACTCAGTCATAATTCCATCATTTACTGCTTTGGTTTTTTGCTTATCCTTAGGGAAAATTGTCACCATGTAGGTTGATCCCTAAATAGGTTTCTTACAGAAATATTTTTTTGTCTCTTCTGAACTCTTTCAAGTCAGCAAGTGCAAAATAGATATAACATTTTTCTGTTGCAACTTGAACTAAAGATCCTTCCTGGATCTGTTTTCATCAAACAGCCTTATTTTGCTCCTACACTGCATTGGGACATCTTGTTATTTTTATACAATGAGGTATTCTGTAGGCTTCTATAAAAGATAGAGAAACATTTAAAAATGCAAAGCCTTCAGACATCACAGAAGGTCTTTTAGAGCTTTTCTAAAATATGTGTTTGTAGGTTGCAGCATTTATGAAGATATTGCATGAAGATGGACTGAATAAAGTGGTTTTAAGGACTATTGATTGTCAATGAAAGGCCAAACATCCCTGAGCATATGATATGTTAGTGCTTCCAGTAGTTGCTTTTCAGACTCTGTGCACAGCTGTGAAACAACAGAGCAAAAGTCTAACCCAGCATCTGTTGTGGACTTGGCAAGTCCCTTGGCTATGACTACTGAAGCACGGTACAGTTGCCTCTGCTCTGCTTACAAACATTTCTAGAATGTTTCAGGTTTGGCATACTGGCTAGCTGTTCCTGCTCTTTCATGATGTGCCATACACTGCTGTCTCTTTCACATGAAACTCAACCATCTATTATTATGGGTCATCTAGAAATGATTGATCATAAACTTCAAGGAACTGGGTTTATTTTGCTTATGTATTTATGTAAAGCCTAGTCTTTAGTGCCATTCAAGTCAAATACAAATACAAAGGTATTCTTTAGCATCTGAAGAACCAAGATGCAAAAAGGTGCAAATATTAATATAATTCTTATCAATAATATTTTGGAATTCCAACAGATGATAACTTTAGAAGAACATTTGAACCAAATGAAGTATAGATGAGTATTCACATTTTTTTTCTGAGTTTGGTTGAAGGAGATCCTGCTTCCATAGGCATCATTCTTAAAATGCTAATTCTAAGCTGCAGCACAAAACCTAGGAGAAAATGCAGCCACACATTCTAGAGGTCAGTTCAGGATGTCTTGAGGATGCCATAGCTAAAACTGCCAAAACCATAAGAAGGAATAAACTTAATTTTTATCCTTTACTTCATGAGCATTCAGAATATGTGTTGATTTCCAGATAGAAAAGCAGGTGAGATGTGAAGCTATGGTTAGTAATAACCATGTTGTTAACCATTTCTGTTAAGTTCCCTGCTATTCTGAATTGCAACCAGAAGACACCTTGGACACTTCAGGCTCTGTGCTTGGTCATAAATTCCCTGTACTAAGTGGTTTGTGTTAGCTATCTGTAGAGTTTCCTCCTATTTGACAAATATGTTAAATAATTTAAATCCTCCTTTTTAAATGTGTCTACAAGCAGGGGGGTAAATAGATGCCTCAGTGAGACTGGAGACCTTAATCAGAGTTCTGTGGTGGTGTGACACTCAAGACCAACAGTTAGGATCTCTGAATTATCACACTAATGCCAGATATTTCGTTGTATGTGTTACACATCTATATCAGGCATGAAGTGGACACTCAGAATATCACCCTTCTTCAGAAAACTTGTGCGTGATATATTAGTCTCAAGTCAGTTTTTCTGTTCTCTGGTTACTCAGGATGGCAAAGCAGGATAGCTTGCTTTGTTTAGAAAAGCAGTTTCACAAATAGAGAACTGTATATGCATATTTATCCACCTAAATAATTTGAAAGCACCAGTCTTGACAGATATCTCTGTCTGTTGAAGTACAAATGCTAAATGATAATAGCTGTGCAGCCTTGACATACCATGTCTTGTGTGTATTTACTTTTGTTGTTTGTTTCAGGATACTTTTTGCTGGGTTGTTTTTTTTTTTTCCTCTGTGTTTTCTGATCTATGTCTGGAGACAATTAACAAGCACCAAACATTTCCATTGCATCTTTTTGATCAAATAAGTAGGATTTTTCTGTAATAAGAGACTTCATCTGTTACTAGATTCAGTGCGTCCAAGATACTTTGCACTATCAGTTCTGATTGGTACTGACAGAGACAGGAAAGCAGTATGTAGTGAGCAGGATGGTATGGTAACAATGAACCAGAAAAGGTGTGAGGACTTATTTTCATGAAGTGTTCATAAACAGATTGTTCTTTGTGAGAAGAGTGCTGTAATGATGCAAGATCACTTGTGTAGCCATTGCATTTTCTAGAGAACATTTCCCTTTTGTTGGCACTTCCAGCATTTGCATAGGAAGCTTTTACCATTTTTGTGGTAAACACAATTCTGTATATACAAGGCAAGGTGAGTCTGCAAATAGACTGTTAGTTTATGCTCTAGTTTCCTTGCTACTGCTGGCATCTAAAATATTTCTCATCTAACGTGTTATAAATTGATTTGGATTGTTACTGTGTTACTCTAAGTGATAGAATGGATAGCGATTTCCTAAAATAAATGCAGTGCACATCATACAATATTAAAGGAAATGTGTAGAGGGCCACATGTACATTTGATCTCTGTGAAATTATTTAGAGCACATTTCCATTTAAGTAGGAACTAATGATAAGCAACCAGGTGAAGCTTTGTACATCGAATTATGGATTTGTATTAAAGATTTCACATAGTGGCTTACAGTTCAGGAAGCCTGCAGGGTCCCTCCTGGATATGGAGCATTTTATACTCTGCATGTTGAAATGAAATTAGGGTTTGTATTTAATGCTTGCAGTGCAAACGTGTGATAGGATAGACTTAGGACAGACACTGAAATAACAGATTGTGTGTGTGTGTGTGTGTGTGTTATTACTTCTGTGATACACAGTGTTAGGATTGGATCTCAGGAGTAATAGAGTTCCTTAATGAATTTTGTCAGTATGTCAATATGCTGTATTTGAATAATACATTGGGGTGTTTTAAAAATTATTACTACCTTGAGTTGTTTGGAATGTTACTAATTGGCAGATTATCATATACCTAATATGCAGTTGATGCCATTGATACAGACAGCAGGATGGCTGAATCTGATTTTTTGGGAATTATGCAATAGGCTTTTTAAAGGCTACTGCTCTTAGCAGGTGATTTGCCAGTAATCAGAGGCTAAATCAAATGAATTTATCAACAGTATAGTTTTATATGAAATATACTATTGCTAGTTTGGAGAGGGTTTGTTTTCTACATTTGTATTTGAAATGTTATGTTCTCTGGGTGTTCTGCGTCAGAAGATAACTGACATTCTGAACAGAGAGGAGGTCCCAAAGTCTTCTCTTTCTGAAGTCCAAAAAGAGACAGAAATCAAATGTTTCTCTGGTGTGGCATTTAAACCTTTGTGACTGTGGTACATAAATGTGACTGACCTAATTTCTTGATTAAGTAACAGTTTGGCCTGTGATCTGCTGACCTCACTTAGACAGTTTAGACTGGGTGTTCCAACCAGTAGCTCAGAAGCAGCGCTTGCCATTTGGCATCCATTTCCAGCAATGTTTAATCTTCACTTCCTTCTGTAAATCTTCCCCTACACAATTGGAGCCAGCAAGATGCACTAAAACTGCAAGATAATTTTGCAGTGCTTATGAGCTTATGCCTTGAGAAATGTACTTGCTCCAGAAGAAAATCTGGAATGCATATCTGCTCCCTAGAAACCCTTAAATAAATAAAATTGATAGAGCTAAAATAGCACTGTGGATCAGTGGGTCTAGGACTCTTGCAAGTGCCACTTGATGGGGAATACATCACCAGAATGTTCCAGAAGCTCTAGCTGATGTTAAGTAATTGTCTTTAACCATTAGTGTAATCTTTTTTTTCCCCTTATTCATGTGAAACGGAATTACTCTTTTGAATAACAGAGGACAATTAATTCAGTCATTCTTAACCTCTGCTAGATAGTTCAACCAAGCAGCATGAAGAGGTAAACAAATTTCTTATGTATAAAATAGGAAGAAGAAAATCAGCATTTGCTCAATGAAGCTTGAAAGTCAAAAAAGGTGTTTGTAAAAACAGCTATTGTTCCATTTACCGTATCTGCTTGCCAATCTACTTGTTCCAAAATGTTTGCTTACTGAAAGAAGATAGAGTGAATTTTCCCTGTGAGCTATATGGGGGACACTCATGCCTTGGTGGGAAGCAAAAAATCTGAATATAGAAGATATAAAATGTTCATTTCTGACTTTAATTTTTTATTATGTTCAGGCTCATTTTAATGATATAATACAGAGGATTTATTTAATTCAGTTTTGAGGCCATTCAGCACCTTTCCAAGATCATATACTGGTAGTGTTGCATACAGCACCTCTCCGAGCTACATATATGATCCCATTATCATGTCATCTGGGTCCTTCATTATTTTTATTGTGTAAACTTATCACATCCTTGCAAGCAAGAAAATGTTATTTGCCTCATTATTCAATTGGAAACTCAGGCACATCATCAGGAAATGGTTAAGGAATTAATGGGTAGTGTCTCTAGCATGTTTCAAAGCAATTTTTTTTTTTTCATTTTCTGGTATGTTTTGAAGTAACTTTTACATTTTTTCTGTCAAATTAAAATAAAATAGAAATTCTTTTATATCCAGTGTGTCTAGTCTAGCCAAATATGTAACACGGAACAAGGTTCTTCCCACCTACCTTTGCACATTTATAATGCAAATTTTACATTTGAACTAATTGTTAGACTTCTGTTGTAGCCCTCAGATAGAAATGGGTGGTGAGGGCATGAGTCATCTCATCCTATTAACCACACAGGGAGTCTGGATAACTAGCTGAAATATCTACAGAGATGATTAATTCAGCTGAATCTCACTCAAATCAATTAGATAACTTGGCCAAGAACACAAAAGAGCAAAATGGCAAGTTGAAATAGTGTCTCCCTATTCCTAGATCTGTGTCCTAAACACTAAAGCATCCTGTCCATTCATGACCTCGATTACATTTTTATATCCTGATCTTAAGGCCTATCACAGTACAGCCGTAAATTATATGGTGAAGTTCATCACACTGAACTTACGACACCTGTGATTTTGCCACCAACAGAAGCACTAGTCACTTTAGATTCTGCTTATTAAAAATGTGCTGTAGAGATAGTTATTCCATTGATTATCAGTAGAGATTAGAGGGTTATCTCAAAACTAAAAGTTGACACAGTCTTATTGACAAATAGTGTGAGCTTTTGTAATCATGTGGAGTTCATTTAAGACAGATTAGATGAACGCAACTGAGAAACCAGATATTTGAAGGAAGAAAAAAACCCCACACTACTTGACATTTCCAATATACAGAGAAAAGAAATAAACATGAGACTCTTGCCATGATTTTTGTCAATATTTCATTGGTGATTCTGCTGTTTGTGTTTTGATCCTGAGAGCAACAGTTGCTATGAGGAACCATTTGTGTATGGATGTTATACACATCATGATACACATTCAAACTGCATTCTCCTTATTATAAATTTCTTGATGTCACAAGCTTAGTTCTTTACCTATAACTGAAGCACTGTGATGAGGTAATTGACATCAGAACCTATATTCCTGGAGGAATTTTGAAAGAAGTAGAGTTTTGTGTACTCTTGACAAAATTATCCTAATTTATCCAGTAAGAGTAGAATTTGTAGCACACTACTTTACACAGAGTAGTTTATGGAGTAAAAGGGTTGTTATTTTATTTTGTGCTGTATTGTTTGAAAGTAAAAGCTATGTAACCCTGATAGGCAGGTAGATTTAATTTTCTTGTGCTCCTGTCTTGTTACGGAATCTGCTGAAAGTGATGCCAGCTTTTTTTTTTTTTTTGGTTGTGTTTGTGGTTTTTGGGGCTTTTTTTGTTGTTTAGGGGGTTTTTCTTGGTGGTTTTAGAGGTCATATGTGAAGCCCTGAGACAGGAGATTTTGTTGTATTTCATGAGGGCCCTTAAGTCAACCAAGATGATGTATCATGTGACCAGGAAAATCTCTGAGAAGCCTCTGGTTTGCAGAGATTTACAACTTAGTCAAGGCTGGTCTTGTACAGTGAATCAAAGAATCTGTGAATCAACTAAAAGATTTTGGTTCCAGTGTCCTTTTCATTCCTTTAAGCCCTGAAAAAAAGCAGAATTCTTTCTCTGCATGCCATTTCTATCCCTGAGTTTCAGTTAAGTTCTGAGTTGAAATTTTTGAGATGTGACCTGTTTTTTTAATTCAGAGTATCCTTCTTTTTCCCTGCTCTGCAAAGAGCATAACAAAGAGAGCTCATAGAAGTTCAGGACATTTTTTAAAAGTGTGAAAGGGGACAACAGAGAAAACAGCGATGAGTGGAGTGACTTTCTGCACCTAGGGTTTGTGTTAAGTACTTATTAAACGTTATTACTCTCTTTGCCTTCTGAAATCAATGAAACCATTCAGCTGACACTGGAACAGGCTGCCCAGAGATGTTGTGGGGGCTTCACCCCTGGAGGTGTTCAAGGGCAGGATGGGGCTCTGAGCAGCCTGTTTTAGTGGGAGGTGACCCTGCCCATGCAGGGGAGTTGGAACTTGATGGTCTTTAAGGTCCTTTCCAACTCAAAAAATTCTGCAATTCTGAATAGTAGTGAAACTTTCAGAAAGACAGAATGGACATGATAATGAATTCAGATAAGCTATCATACCAGTGAGTAGAAATTTGCAAGTGTCGATTGCAAGGAAAATACATTAAAACTAAAGGGAAAATTATATTAAAAACAACAGAACAGGTAACATGGAAAAGTATGTGGTCAGGAATGATGCTCCATTAGCACAGTTTGAGAATAAGCTTAATGCTCATTATCAAAATATCTATTTTATGAAAATTAAAGAAAAAATGTGGAATTTGCAAACTGAACTGTATTATTTAATATTTGAAGCCTTAAGGTGTCCCTTATTTATTTTATTGGTACTTTTTCACATGTCACTTGCAAATGAAGACACAGATACTTGTGTTTCTAATGAATATAACTGTTAGATTATTGTACAGTTGTCTCAATAATTTTATGTCTGGGTTATGAAATAAGGCACACACATGTCAGGTGCAAATGGGAAAAGGTATGGCAGAATCCAGAGATTTGAGCATAACTAGAATCTCAAAATAAAGAGTTGATAGAGTAAATATATGGTCATTTAAAAAAAGAAAGTTTTACTAGTTGCTAAATGTCATGCCTATTGGGGACTTGAATTAAGAATTTGATTCAGTCCTGCAGTCTTAGGAAATCTTTATGTGAAAAAAAGTGCTCAATGTTGAGGATTCAAAGGAGTTAAAGTATTCAGAGTTTGCTGTACTGCAATACTGGTGAAGCTACAGCAAACAACAGTATTTCATATGTGTAGTATGGGCAGAGAAAAAGAAAATTATGGAAAAGAAAATTAGATGTAAACTACAGCATAAAAATTACCATACCTTCTATTTAGGTCAGCTTCTATATAATATGGTGCAACCATATTGATTGTTTAAACACTTTTTTTTTGTGCGGAATTTTTACATTCATGAATAATTTTATGACTTGGCTAAAGAAATCATGTTAAAGGATGCAGGTCTGAATAAAGTGCAGTAATGCTAAAATGTTAGTTGGAGTCAAAAGCTGTATTGTGGTGATAGGTTAATAACAATGTAATTATGATATGTAAAAGTTTTGGCTTACATCCCAATAAATACAGCAGTAGTAAGGTTTGTTTATGATTCAAATAAAAGATAAGAGAATTAGACTTGATCTGGGCAACTACTGGTCTTGCATCCTCTTCATGGAGGTCACAATGTGGGATCCTCACGTTTTTCCTAAGGAAGCAAACCAAGGCCTTGCACTAGTAGTGGAAACAGGAATAGCTGCAGGTTTTTGTTTCTATGGAAACAAACTCCTACTTTGTTTACAAGGCAGAGGAAATGACTTATAATGCATGATTTAAGGGGACAAAGCATTGCACCAAACAGGTGAGCCTCAAAAAATCCTAGGACTCAAGACCTGCAAACCCAGCTGTTGGAAAACCAGGGCTTAACAAAAGTTCATCTGAGCACTTTGCTAGTTGAATGGAGAACAAAAACATCCTCCCTGCTTTAGGGAGGATGGATCGCTGCTATTATGCCAACGAGTGTTTCAGAGGTTCCTAAATTGTCTTCAGCCTCACAACCAAAACTGCCATATTTGAACCCTGAAAAATATTGTTTCACTTCCAGCTAAATGCACTTTAATGGCTTCGAGACAGCCATAAAGCTGTGCAGCAGGCATAATTCTTCAAACAGGGTATAACATCTAGTGTATTTCTTGATTATCCAACTCAATCTGATTCCCTACAGATTTCCAGTGCTTCACACTTTTGTATAAAATATATTTCTAATAGAATGTGTTCATTTACCAGCTTGGATATCTTTATGTTGTACTGTGAGGATATATCAGTCCTCATCAGTCGGTGTTTTATCAACCTACCCTCTACATTTCTGTAACAAGAAATGGTTTTATTTCATTATCTTCCTTCCCTGGAGGTCATATTTGGCTTTCTCCAACATTTTTTCAACCCAGCAACTTCAGAAAGTTTGGCTGCAGGTCAGTAATTTGGTCTAAAGTGTTAGGCACAAGTGAAAGGCTGGATGATGAAAATTCTGGAGGGTGTAAACTTCTGTAGAAAGTATTTTCTTTCTTAGAATTATTAGAAAAAAAAAAAAAAATGAGTCAAGCCTATGCATCCACAAGTCACAAATTTTACCTCCAACAGTCCTCAGAAATCTGCACTGATAAAGTGTAATATCATAGAGTATCTGAAGTTGGAAGGGACTCATAATGATCATAGTAATTCTAGGTATTTGGTATTTTACTTTGCTAGTTACATCTCTGTAGTAAAGGAATATTTTTGATTGACATTAGGATAAATGCTCTTAAATAGAGTCTTACTTAAACTCATTGCTCAAAAGCATTTGCATATATTCTACTTATTAATATTAAAGTTAGAAATTCTGGAATTTCTGTGCTATCTGCTGCCCTGTGAGCTTCAGGCACTGTGATTTTCTGGTTTCTTGGCTGTCGTTCACATTGTTTATTCCTACATCTTAAGTGAATTGATAAACTCCAGTGATTTTAGAGGCTTTAATGAATGAGGTTGGATTTTTTTATTTTCTGCAATAATTTGGAAGAACACATAGCTGTAATGTATGATGAGGCTTGTGCATGTGACAGCAAGTATGAAAGGCAGAAGGTGGACAAATACCTGAAGGAATGAGGTTAGGATTAACACTGAGGATTTTTGTTTGAGTCCTTCAATCAAAGATTGATAAGACATTGATAAGAATAACTTATGACTGTTTTGTTTTTTTCAAAGTTACCCAGTAATCCCAAAGGCAGTAGCATTTTTGTTAGGTTCAAGTCCAGTTATATTGCAGTTCATTCCAGCTCTCTGGCTTTTTGATAGTTAAATAGAAGAAACCTATAATCTTAGTCATCATTGCAGGGTCATGCAATTTTGAGAAAACAAGATTGGATAAAAAATTAGGTAGTCTTATACACATTTTTGTTTCTCTCAGCCTTACACTTCAGCCGACAGGTCTTTCTGATGCCTTGTGAATACTCATTCAGAAACAGAATGAGGATTCATTTACTATTGTGACAGATACATGAATTAATACTGACTGTGATGCATAAGGCAATAGGTTTTACAATAAAAGATGAAAAAGGAGAAGAAAAACCTGGACAAGGTGTACTATCATCTGATTGCCCTGAAATTTCACCATGTTATTTGGTGCTGCATATTATGCCGTGGCAATTAAATCTTGTTAGTTTGCTTATCTCAGTGTTTGTTTGAATACCATTTAATGCTGAAAGCTGCTGAACATTGCAAGCTGAAAAAATATATTGGCTACATTTTACTCTCATATATATCTAGACAACTATTTGTTTGAAGGGGGTCTGCTTTCAAGTGGAAGTAAAACATAGTTTATACCTTCAGTTACTTAGTTAAATTACATGCACAACTACCCTTGGAGTTTTCCTTCCTGATGATGCTGTCTTCATTTTCAACTGCTGTTTTGACATTTGTAAAGTTTTAGCAAATGCTTCAGGAAAAGGTCAGTTTATAGTTGACATTTTCCCTTTTCAAAAACCTGTGGAGAGGACACTGAATACAAGTTTACATGATAAGCCATTGTGGATTTAAAAACAAGGGTTTCCTTACTGTGTTTTAGAACAGTTATTTTTCACAATCTTTTTTTTTTTTTTTCTTTTTTTCTTTTTCCCCTCAAACTGCTGCTCTAACCATTTACTAGAACGTTCTTCTCATATTCTGGTTGTCTTTTTTTATGCAGTGTTAACTACAAAATTATTTCACAGCTTGGATGTTTTTTTGACACAAGAGTAGAGTATTTGGAAAACAGGATGAGGGTATAATATTACTGACTTAGATCCAAACAAGCAGAAGCAGCTCCTGCAAAAGCCTCCCCTCGTACCTCAGTCATCAGTATTTGCTCCTGATCAACTATTCTGGGGCTTTATGTGTAAATATTTTTTTTTTTCTTATTCTACAGCTGGGTAATTTCTATCTATCACTCTGTTCTGTAATGGTTTGAAATACATAAAATTAATTAGAAATCGTCCAGTGACACACATCAATACTTTCTAAGAAAGTCAGAGCTTCTGTAAATGGTGCCACAGAGTAATTTCCTGTTTGGGGGATAAAAGTCCATTTATGAATGAGAATATGACACCAGCCTTTTTTTCATGTTTTCAAATAAAGAAAAATCCACTGCTTTCTTTCTGAAATATTTTTTAGCAAAACCTACATTACTTTGAAGAAATTCTCCAAATACTAAAGAAGAAATATTGCACATTTTCAGAGGTATAGATTTATAGCATGAGAAAATATATTGGGGTGTATGTTTTTGTCTGGATATCAGTATTTTTCTGTCCCTGAGAATTCTGTGCCTTCAACTCTCTGGAAATTAGCTGGTGCCCTAGTGAACACAAAGTGTTTCTACCAAAGCAAAGCCTATTAACTTTAAATAATAAAAGCTTAGAGGAAAATTGTAAGAAATTGTTCGATGTTTCTATTGACAAAGTGGTTCTTAGGAAATAAAATACCATAGAAAAATGTCCATAAATACATATTTTTTAACTGTGGAATTTACACCACAAGTGCTGTATGTTTAATGACTGAAGGAATTGGCCTTTAGTCACTATGAACTATACACTTCTTCTATAGCAATGTGACAGAATATATAAACTGACCTTTTCTTTGAATGAATAAAAATAGAAATTCTACTGAATTTTCAGTACTATGTGTATGTAACTCATTAGAGCCGTCAAATTACCTGTGCTCAGTGGCTCACTGGCATAATACAATAACAATACTTTGTGTGGCAAGGTGATAGAAGTCCCATGAGCAAAATGGCTCAGTTTAACTTAGATGAAAAGATGATTCAGGACATCTCAATGACATATTCTTAGTCAAACATTATAGAGCCACTCTGCCATCAGAAAGAAGAGAGATCTGATTAGACATACTTGGTGAATTTGACAGATGAGGAGGATGAAAATGCCCAAAGCAACATTCTTCATTTCTTGAGAGCCAGAAAACATTCATGTGAATATTTGTTTTTTTCTCAACTTTGTAGTTTTTGACTCTCATTGGTTTAGGGGGGATTTTTTTTTCCAGAATCTACGTAGCATGTCCTTATTGGTACATTCCTAGAAAATACCTTTAGTTCCATTAAGAGCAAATATTTTACAAATTGTTTATCTCCATTTTGGCTGACCTACTTTGTATCACAAGAGTGTCACCAAGTGAAGTCTATGTTCATGTGTAGATAATGAAAAGCACATGATTATTAAACAGATATAATTAGGACTATGAGAATATACATAACACTGCTGCTGCACTATTACTTTTGATGACTTCACTTACAAAGTGAAAATATTCACAGCAGAACACTTCCCTAAGTCAAGATAACACAGATATTTGTTTCATTAATTGCTTTGCTCTAAAGGAAATACTCATTTACAAGTTGTTCATAACTTTATACCTTTTAGCTGTCAATTGCAAAGGCTTGGACTGAAAATTGCTAGAAAACAGAAATGCAACTGATATGCACTATAACGCTCAAGCATGAACGTTGTTTTTGATCTTGAATTTTTCAATTTTTCCTCTACCAAAATTTTAATTAACCAATCCACAAGAATGTAAAAGAGCTTTCCTTGAGATATTAGCCACATTGACAAAAAGCATGATTTACAAGATTTTTGCTATTTTGACCTAACTTGATTTACTATTGTTTCATGGGCTTCTCTTGGTAACCTCTTCAACTCTTATAATTTATATCTTTCATGGTTTTGCGTTTGAGCCAAATGAACAGATTGCATTGATTATTTAATTTCCATATAGGTGATGGAACAACTTGTTCTTGTGACTATCTCCAGGCACATCAAGGACATGGGGGTCATCAAGAGCAGGCAACATGGTTTTATCAAGGGTAAATCATGTTTGACTAACCTCATAGCCTTCTATGAGGAAATTACTAGGTGGATAGATGATGGTAGAGCGGTAGATGTGGTTTATCTTGATTTCAGTAAAGCATTTGACACCGTCTCCCACAGCATACTTGTAGAAAAGTTGATCAGGTATGGGTTTGGTGATCAGGAAGTGAGGTGGATTAGGAACTGGTTGAAAGGAAGGAGTCAGAGAGTTGTAGTCAATGGGGCAGAATCTGGTTGGAGGTGTGTGACTAGTGGAGTCCCACAGGGGTCGGTACTGGGACCGGTGTTGTTCAACATCTTCATCAACGACCTGGATGAGGGTATAGAATGTACTCTCAGCAAGTTTGCTGATGACACTAAGCAGGGAGGAGTGGCTGACACACCAGAAGGCTGTGCTGCCATTCAGAGAGACTTAGACAGGCTGGAGAGTTGAACGGGGAGAAACATGATGAAGTGTAGAGTTCTGCATTTGGGGAAAGAGAGACTTAGATAGGTTGGAGAGTTGGGCGGGGAGAAACATGATGAAATTCAACAAGGGGAAGTGCAGAGTTTTACATTTGGGGAAGAACAACACCATGTCCCAGTACAGGTTGGGGGCTGAACTGCTGGAGAGTAGTGTAGGTGAAAGAGACCTGGGGGTCCTGGTAGACAGGAGGATGACCATGAGCCAGCAATGTGCCCTTGTGGCCAAGAAGGCCAATGGCATCCTGGGGTGCATTAGAAAGGGTGTGGTTAGTAGGTCAAGAGAGGTTCTCCTCCCCCTCTATTCTGCATTGGTGAGGCCACATCTGGAGTATTGTGTCCAGTTCTGGGCCCCTCAGTTCAAGAAGGACAGGGAACTGCTCGAAAGAGTCCAGCGCAGAGCTACGAAGATGATTAAGGGAGTGGAACATCTCCCTTATGAGGAAAGGCTGAGGGAGCTGGGTCTCTTTAGCTTGGAGAAAAGGAGACTGAGGGGTGACCTCATCAGTGTTTACAAATATGTAAGGGGTGAGTGTCAGGGGGACGGAGTTAGGCTTTTCTCGGTGATGACCAGTGATAGGACAAGGGGTAATGGGTGTAAATTGGAGCATAGGAAGTTCAAGGTGAATACCCGAAAAAATTTTTTTACTGTGAGAGTGACAGAGCACTGGAACAGACTGCCCAGGGAGGTTGTGGAGTCTCCTTCACTGGAGACATTCAAAACCCACCTGGATGCATTCCTATGTGATGTACTCTAGGTGACCCTGCTCTGGCAGGGGGGTTGGACTAGATGATCTCTCGAGGTCCCTTCCAGCCCCTAAGATTCTATGATTCTATGATATTAACTAAATAATTCCATTAGATATTTGAAAGCTTTTTTTTCATCCTTCAGCTCAAAGCAGTGAAACTTTCTAAAATTTATAGCTTAAGTGCTCTCAATGAAAAAATCTCTTTCTTCCTTCCTTTCTTCCTTTTTAGCCCACCTTGTTTCTTCATGAAAATTCAGTAGCAGTGAGAAACCTGCCAGCAGAGCAATTGCCCATCTGACCTAGTTCACTCAATCTGAGCAATAGTCCATACTGTTTCCAATTGGCTGGTGGTTATTTGGGGAATTTAAAGCTCCTGTCTTTTATGGAAGGAACTAATTCAATTTTTTTTAGCCTGAATTTCTGGTACCAGAAGGTTTTAGGATAGACTCAGCACTCCTATATGTGTATGTCAGCAATGAAATCCTGAATACTGAGAATGCAATTGATTTTTTATTTTATTTTGCTGTAGTGGTTCAAAACCATGTCTTTTCCCTGGGTTTGCGTACCTGCTTGGGTGTTAGGGCATGAGTGTTAGTTAAAATAAAGTTAGCCACGTATGTGTATCTTTACTGTCTCAATCTATGCCTTTAATATGAAAAGGAAAAACAGTTTAATGAGGTAAGCTACAGAAAGAGAACAGCTTAACTGTGCTTCTTTATGCCACTGCACTTCTTTTACAGCCTATGATAGTTGTCAGCTGAAGTTACTTGGAAAGCATATCTTTTAGTTATCATTGGTCTGAGAGAAATGAAGTTTCATTACAGAAGTAAAAAATGGATTGTGTACAGTAAAACATGCATTTTTTGAAAATAACAGTAAAAATGACCCAAATTATAGAAAACCTGCAACAAAATCCAAATAATCTGAACATACTTATTATTCTAAGTATCCTGACCTGATCATGCACGTAAGTACTTAAGGAAGAGCACTTACGGAAAGAGTAGTGTCTGAGTGGGTAAACTTTTTATTTTAAAAGAGAAAGACATAACAAAAGCTAGAGCTGGGGACAGGATGTAGACAGATCCAAAGGAAGCTAAGGAAAGCAGAAAGCTCTCCAGCTCACTCTGAAGAAGTGCACGGGATTGTTCTGTTGATTGTTTATACCCTTTCTAGTCTCTTACTGTGTTGAATCAGTTTCTCTTCAATGTAATGGTGGTTAAAATACCTAGCTTAAGTGTAGATACCATTCAGACATCTCCAAGAGAGCAGGGAGGCAGATGCGCTTGTGTGTACTCCACGGGACTGAGAATGCACAGGATAGGTTTCAGGACTAGCTGAAGCTCCCAAGTGCTGATGCAGTAAGTGAGATGATGCAAAAGCTGTATGCTGGTGCGATGTCCCATTTACATTCCTGCACGATGGGGGACAAATCAAACACAGTAACAGTCTGTAAGCCAGGTGGAAGTTTTCAAGGTTGCTTTTCTTTTAGAGGTGAGCATCTGGGATACTTCTGAATTAAGACAAGTGTTTGTAAGACACTTTGGCATTACATGTGTATCTCATAATTCCTATCTGCTGTTTTAACTAGAAAAACATCCTTCTTTTAAAAGGTTTAAAAAAATAATAGAATTAAAAATAAGAAATAAACCATTGCATTTATATATTTTTGCACTACATAAATCCTGAAGTTCTATGTAAAAATGCTACGCATTGGTTGACTTCAATATGCCAGGTAATCACAGAATTACATACCTTAACATGTCATAGTACTTTAGAAATAATGCTGCACATTCTTTCACATTCTTGCAATGCTGTGCCATTTTCATTATCTCTGGATTAAACACAGTATTATTTTCTTCTGGCTGAACTGAAGTAAATTTCTTCCCTTTCAGTCTCTAAAATAAAACTTAAAACATTCTGTATAATGCATGGATTATTCTAAAAAGTCAAATTAGGAAAAAAAATACATTGTGATTCCTGAAAGGTTTAAAATATGTCACAGAATAAGTGGATGCTAAATTTTACAGTTGGTGAATAAGTCCTCTTTTCAGTTCTGAAGCATTTCTGTCTCTGGGATTTGTAATCACTTCCAATGAAGCACTAAGGGTTCATAGTCCATTGACGCAGTGGTGGATTTTCTCTGCAAACTACTTACTTGCTTGATCAGCTTTTGATTTATTACTATGCAGAGTGCTTTGAAATACTCTGGGTATGAAAGGGACTTTATAAAAACTAAAATAATCATATTCTGTTATGAACAATTCTGTGCACACATTTCCTAGGATGGAAAATTTCTTGAAAAGATTATAGAAGAGGTTAAACTTGCTGATCACAATGGTTCCATAAAATGGAACCGCCATAAAAATGTTCCACAATGGGCCATAAAAAAATCTGACCAAATAACTAGTAGCAGTTTCCATGAAGAAGTGAAAAGTTAAGGACTATTTTAGTATTGAAAAATATTGCATATGTTTGTGGTGATTTTTTATTTCTAATAAAGTTAGAGAAATTGTTGCTTTTTTTTTCACTTATGACATATTGTATATATTAATCTCTTTCAATTTTGTTTATCCTGTTTTTGGAGAGTAACTGAATAACTTCATCAGTTTTGTGCTACTTCAATATGTTCCTTCTCATTTATAAAGAAAATAGAACTGTTGTAATGCTCTCTAATAATTTACATAACATTTTTTTACAGCAGGAAGAAAAACATCCTCAAGCAATAACCTCTGTTGTCTACTGTGAAATTACTAGTATTTATTTAGGGTACAAAGTCTGAGAAATTTAGTCAAAATTCTTATCACAGGACATTATGGACATTAACAGAGGATGATGAAAATGTAACTGGATTACAAATTTGAAGTGGCAGGTCTATTACCTAGCTGAAGAAGTGTTCAGCCCTTCTCTCTGATTAGATGTGCATGCTCAAAGATCTAGATGAGGAGTTTAACTTTACAAGAAGGAAGAAGGTACACATGTATTTTAAATGCTACTTCACAGTGTTGGTTTTGTTGTTCCATTTTATTGTCAGGAACCTTATAGGAGTGTTGGTTTAAAAGAGATACTCTTATTAAAATAGAATAATTTTTCACTTTCCCGCATTACTTAGCAGTACTAAGTCTAGATACATTTAAAACAGATTAAAGGTACACAAAGTTTTTCAACTATCTAAAATATATAGAAAACCTGCTGTTTTCTTGGCATTCTTTGTGTTTTATAAAACATATAGCATGTGAGCTGAACCAAAAGGTGACGGCATCTAATGATACTGGCCTACTATTGCCCTTCTGAAGAAACGTAAAAGATATCTAGGAGGCTGTAAATCATTTTACTGCAGTAAAAGAGAATATTGGTGAATCTAGGCATAATTCTAGTTTGTTGCGATTTCTTTGGGTTTGCTCTTGCCCCACCAGTTCTTCAATACAGGTTCTTGCAAGCCTAGGACAAGTAAGTGTTTTCCTTCAGGGATCTCAGTCCAATCTGATCCTGACACTGAGTTTCTTCCTGATGAACTCAGGGAGCTGAATGACCAAGGCAACAAGTAATCGTCTTAGATGCTTCCAACTGCACTCTCCAGTAGTTTTCTGTACAATAGTGAAGACAGGAAACTTTCCCCCAAAGCGGGACAGAACTACCAGACCAGGAAGAACAACTAATCAGATTAGATGCAGTAACTTCTATGATTCGTATGATGAAACCATGTGGTAACACTCATGATGCAATATGGTTACAGTATTACATCTTTTAACCCATAGCATGTTCAGGAATCCTTTCTTGCACGCTTTCAGCATGTCATAAGGCAGTTTAATAGGGCATGACAATGCTATACAGCCATTTGGAGCAGGAATAGAGACTACCCTAGCCATGGGAAAATCAAAACAGAATTTTACCTCGGAGTAGAAACTGTTGCAAAAAGAACACCACTTCATGTTAGTCAGAAGTAAAAATAAATAAATAAACAATAAGATGAAAATCCAAGTAATTACGATAAATATTTAAGAATTATATGTGTTAACCAAAGTCTTGTTGCTTACTACCATACTTGTGTTTATCAGGCTGTTCAGTTTGTGTTTCCTCTTTGAGACAACCTTTCTTATAACCTGGTGGGAAACCAAGAAAAAAGATAGCAGGAACATTCTCACAGCATTGTTTACAGGTACTAACTTGCATTTTACTGACAGAATTTTATCTCATAAAAGTGAAAATTGTCCCTTTAACTCTAGGAACAAGTATTAAAGAATCCTCCTTTTGAGTTGTTGTAGATGCAAGTCTGTATTTCCAACAAAAGAAATTTTTGTGTGTATTGATGCTTAATTTGCAAAACATAAGTTTGTGGTCTCTGACTCCCAAACTGCAAATGTCTGCAGAAAGGATCAGGCCTAAGCATGATATTTGAAAATACTGTTGACTAATTTTAAGTTACCATATGCCAGATTTTGTTGCTATTAAGGAGTGGTTAGAAGACACATTCATATCTACTGCATGTTTGGAAATATTGTTTCAGATCTAATCTTGTTCAGTTACTGACAGATCCTAGCAAAAAGCATTAATATGTCATCTACAATATGTGATTTTCCCCATAGTCCTGGTTCTTCATCAGAGTGGCTTTGAAGACTCCCAAACCCATCCCTCCTCAGCCAAACTCTGCAAGATAACTTGATTTGAAAACAACTGTTGTTTTATTTACCTTTCCCATGCTGCACCCAGAGTGTCTTGCAGGCTGTTTTTTACACTAATAAAACCCAGTAAAGAAGATGATTGGGGACTATTAACCTTTAGAATACAAAAAGCTCAAGCTCAAGGAAATTTCTGAGCTGCTTCATAGTGCTTTGAAGTCACTGCCTCCATCCTTCATATAAATAGCCTGAATTCATTTTCAGGGCTGATAAACTGTCAAGCACATTATGGAACATGGGCCTTGGGTTAATTTGTAGAAATGCTCCTTCACTGAGGAGCACCTTTCCACCTTTCTTTGTTGAGTATACTTGCTTCAGCTTCCAGAACTATCTTATATTGCCACATTACAAGCTCTGCATTTCATACTCTTCTTTCTTCATTCATAAAAATACTAGTTTACTAAACTCATTATTATAAGGCACATTTTTTCTATCACAGTCCTTCAGATATAGTAGTAACAACACAATATGCAAAAGATGGCCACGTTGGCTCATTAATTTTTTAAAAAATAAGATGAGAAAGTCTGTCTCACAACAGTGCCAGCACTTCACCTGTCAAAGACGAGTTCAAAATAATTAATTAATCTTTTATCTTTCCTTATGCAGTGGCTAGACAGACTGCAATATATACTTTTCTGGATAGCTGAGTTCAGAGGGAATTACAGGAAAATTCTGTACTGACCAGGTACCTTTCACTGTTAGGTTCTGGCTCTTTATTCCCCTGTATATTTGGTATATGTCATGCGGAACTGTAGATAGCTTGGCTTTCTCTTTTTAATTAATTATATTGCATATTTTATAAATGATGGGCAAGTATCACAAATTGAGATATGTAGATTGTATTCCCTAATAAAAAACTTAATCACTTCCATGTTATGTTTGCCTTTGAGTAACTCTCGGGTTGAAATTAATGTTAATCTTTAAATATTTTTATGATTTCACATTTAAATGCATGATGATAACTAGAGTATAAGTCATCTTACTGAGTGAAAAGATCTAAACATATTTCTTTGGAAAGATAGACATAAGTAAACGTTTTATGCTAGTTTTGTTTTATTTTGCACATAGCATTGTAGTCTCTTAGCACTTCAACTTTGGTAAAAAATACTTACACTTAAAGCTGTATGGTATATGCATGATTAATTCTCAAATCCTGTATCAACGAGGTCCTTTTCATGGTAATGGTTGTAAAGACCTCGCCTGTATAGCAATTATAGCATAATGGGCCCCTAGTGAATGCTTAGATTTCTTAGCTCTATGTAAGCATCTGAAAATCTAAAAGTCTTTGGGGATGAACAGAGTTTACCAGGCAGTCATGGGCTGTAAAAGGGGTTGATAGAAGATATTTCTTGTTTGGAGGCAGGGTACTATACCCATATTATGTATAGTATGCTACCCTATATTAGACGTAACTAATAGTTAACTGCTCCATTTTGGTAACTTCTTTCACAAGAAATCTCAGTTATCTGTGCACCCGTTGCAATTCTTTTCAATAATATACATCCTGCTTACTTTGGCATATCTTACTAAAAAAGCACGACATAGCTATGACATACTGCAAACATTTAATACTTAAAAGCAAAGTTCATAAAATGGTGACATAAACCCAACAGATACAGCTTCAGGAGTCTTTAAACATTTATGCATTTGGCACGAAGAACTGTGAAGTTCTGAGAGCAAAATGTTTTGTTTGTTTGTTTTCAATTAGAATACTTTGAAACAAGTTGCTTTTCTGCTTCAAGTTTTTTCCTGACCCAAATAATTAGAATGGTAACGTTCATACTTCAGAAGTGTATTCTGAAACTTAATTTAACTCAGCATCAGACACAATTAGCATTGAAATGGTAAGACTTATTTACCAAGGTCCTGATCTTACAAAAAGAACCATGTGAGAAAAACTTTCATAGAGCAAACTCACTGCATGCAGACAAGGGGTGTGGATGGATGAGGTGAGAGAGGCTGTGGTTGCTTGGCACCACTTACATCCCTGCCACGGAAATGTCTGTACTCTTAGACAGTTCCTGCTCCTTGCATTCTGTACACAGGGTTTGTTGGCAGTCCTGGTTTTCTTCACTTTCCTTCCTAAATGTCATCAGAACACCATTCTGTCCAAACACAGGTTCCTCATACCTTATTGTAGGACCTTAATAGCCCCATAGTAAGATGTTCTCCACAGTCATAACACAAAGTTCTTACCCGCAAAATTATCCAAGTAAGACGTAGAGCTGCACATGTGTGCAGCAAATCCATCCAGTGCAATCCATGGATGTTTCGGATAGTCATGGTCACAGCCTCAGTGAAAGGACATTTTCTTCTCTAGGTTTTATGTTGCTCTCACTGTATTGTCCAAGTTGAACAAACATAGTAAAAATGACCAAATGTAAGAGAACTAAAGCTGATCAAACATGCTGATTGTAACAACATGTTTCTGTTAGTCACCTATGGAAGGTATACTGGAGTTAAAAAGACTAAATTGATTTTGGTTTCTAATTAAGAAGAAAATTAAGAAAGAGGCTGAATATTTACTCCAGCATTGCAGTGTACAGTATTTAAAATGCGTGACAAGATACATTCTTGCTTCGTAATTACTTAGTCCCCGTCACTTCTCATTAAAATGTAAATCATGTTATAAACATAGTAAAGGTAGAGTAAAATGTGTCCTGAGGGGAGGGAGCATACTGGAAAATTGCTTTGGGCAGTGTGGTGATGAGAGTGTTTCATTTGCAGCTCATCTGTATTCCACTCCCATGGGAAACTGCATATATGAGATTTAAAACAATCATATTTTCATTGTCCTGGGCAGGAGTGGTTGTTGCACTTAAAAAAATTGATCTGCCAGTTCTGAATTATCTACAAGAAATTAGTCAAATCTGTCAAAAAGATTGAGAATTCATTTATGGAGTAATGATATTATTTTTTAAAAGAGAGAAACAATTGCTTATGTTCTTAGGTGATTGTCCTGAAAATAAGAACATCATTAATAAAATAGTTTGGTTCATAGCAATCCAGTAGCAGAAGCCCCTGGGCACCTTACTATATAAAAATGGATTATACAAAAATAAGGCAACATTCAGAACATGTGGAATGAATTATGTTAATTAGTGAAGTTATTTGAAAACTGGAGATATGCATTCCATAAACTCACTTACCTTGTAGTGTCTAAACTTTAATATTTCTAAGAATAATTGTTTCAAAACTAATTCATGCAATAACATTAACACTTTTTACTTACTCCAAGGACTCATGCTGAAAAGGCATCAAGGCCTATAATTTTATTGAGACAATCAGGTTATGGATATGACTTTGCTCTTAATTTGTTTACCTGCTACAGACTGAATGATGAATAGGGTAGAACTAGATGGTTTTCTTAACAACTGAAAGCCAGGGAAAAAGGGACACTTTGAAATAACATAGTTGTGCTGCTTTTGTCACTGTTGACAACTGCTTTGGATTCCTTTATCTGAACCAGAAAAATGAATTTGAAATTTTACCCTCTTCTAGAAAAATTCACAGTGGTTTATGACTAAAAATATATGTATTAAACATATAGGAATCATAAGGTGACCAGCTTACATGTATTTAGCAGTTAGCACGGTTTTCTGATTAGCTCAAATTTCACTGCTCTGGTAAACTGTAGAAGAAGAAGGGTAAAAGAAAAGAAAGGTGAGCGCCTAATTGTTTTCTTGAAGTTATCCTACAACACATAATTATATATATTATGTACATATATTATACTGTACTTTTTAGTACTTACCATGAGTATGGCAGTGTATTTAAAAAGGAGATACTGGCAAGTGTTTAGCAAACAGCTGGGACTTTTGGCATGAAAGATATGTATTTCACACATCTATAGGTTACTGGAGCATTTAATATTGAGGAAAGGATGGATTTTCCATCCCATCTTGAAAAATGGTAAACATTTTTTATTGTGGGGAGAAGAATTACCTCACTCCCCAGCTTCTGAGGATTTTGGCAGCAGCTGGTTTTCCTAGGTCATGCCCCATTGTCTGCCATTACATCCACTTACAAGGGATCAGTTGTATTGTCCCACTAAAATAATGTAAGTGCTATAGTTAGCAATAGTGGAAGTAGAAGTCTTAGCTTTGAGCTAATTTTTCACTGAAGTGATTAGGACAGTTTCCTTGCATCTTGAGTCATGTCAATTCAAGAAGTCGAAGGAAGATATGGTTTTCACATGTTAAATGTTACCTTCAGAATTAAAAGATTTGGAGATACACATTTTAGTGATAAAAATTGAAATTTTAGACTCTGCTTATGCTGCGTATTTTTTAATGAGATGGCAAGTACATTATAATAGCCATTTCCTCAGCTCACTATGTGGTTTAGTGGATGTAAAGGGCTCTCAAACAAAAAGTAGCTAACAATGAACATTAAATGAACTTTAAACTTCCTGACCAAAGACAGAGTGAAGAGATGTCAGCAGATGAGAATGATGGGAGAAGAGTTTCCTTTGAAAGAGAAAGGAGGATCTGGAGGAGTTAACACAGAGATACAAGATCCTAAAATGCACAAGGCAGGAAAAAGTAGAGAGCAAAAAAAAATTAGCATCAAAAGCAACCTTCAGGGAACTGCAATAAAGAAAGGATGGGAAAAGATGTAATTGCAGGGGGTGGGTGGGCATTACAGTGAATAGATATTCAGTAGTGTTCTATAAACACTAGTTATTTCTTTCTCTGTACCTGTCTTCTGTTGTGTGTGAGGTCTTTTAGTAGATTATTTTAAAAAATAATCAGAAGACCAACTTGTATAAGCAATGTCAGCAAAAACAGTGTCAGTTACTGAGATAAGAAGAGGAAGAGAAACCAGAAGATGGGCAGTTAAGAGTAGTCTCCTGGTAAGCAAAAAATTAAAATTGAAAACCACGGTGGGGAAGAACTATGCACTTTGGTTACATTTTTGCATTTGAATTCTGACCTGTTATTAAAATTTTCTGAGCCAGACAGAAAACTGAAAGCAGCCTGGGAACAGTGCTCAATGACAGTGACATTTCCTGACAGAGCAATTCTTTGCATATCAGTTGTACTAATTGTATTCAAAGTGACAGCGACAGTTTAACCCGTTCACCAGAGGAATCATCTTGCTGCAAGACCAGTGAGCTAAGTTTTCATTTAGATGTCAATCTACCCTTGTGCTGTCCATTTTAAAGGTACAGTTAGCCTTAAATTATTAATACCAAGATGATAGACATCATCTCCCCTTGAAATGTTGCACAATAGAATCTTAAAAAAGCAACTTGCTTTCTTCTGCAGAAAAACTTATAAAACTAAGGGGATTTTGCCCTTTTCAAAGCCAGGTTAAATGAAATCACTTCTTGCCTAAGGCAGTTTTCTTTATTTGACCATAAATGAAAATAATTATGAGCATTAGACATTGTTTTCCCTCCACAAATACCCAGAGTGCAGTGTACATTTGAAACAACTGAAATCCAACTGCCTGTGCCATTTTCTCCCAGTCCAAGTGAGTTCACATTTTTTATATGAGAGGCAGGAGACTCTTATCAGGTAGGAAGACAGGGACAACAGATGAAAATCAGTTAAACACATCCATTCATTGTAGATATTATTCTGCCCAAAGAAAACTTAAATCGTGGGTGGAGATGGAGAGAGATTAAAATCCTATATGACAGGCCAAGCTCAGAGGGTTGGAAGCTGCCTTAGATGCATATTAGTTTATCCTTTGGAAACTGCCAGGCCTTATAAATGCTTCCCAGGCCTCTTTCTCTGCTCCTACAGCCCTGCTAGGTGCTGCAGGAAATATCACCAGAATAAATCTTCAGAAATTACATCCTGCCATTGAGTTGTACTGAAGATGATGGGTGCCTGAATAGCTCTCTGAAATAAGACTTAAGTAGTCACTAAATACAGTTATGGTGTGGAAAACTCCCAGATACAGGATAATTAGGTTACTAATATAAGATATGGGCTTAAATGCAAAAAAAGGAGAGAAGAGGAGGAGCGGCGATGAGGGCATTGCAGATCATCTCCAGGAGCTGCAAAACTGGTTTTTAACATATGGCTGTTTTCTGCCTGGTGCTGTTGGCTTGGGTGGTGATTGGTTAGGAATTATGGGAATCGCTCTTTCTTAGAAAAACTGGGCAAAGAGAAGTCTGAAAACAATTCCAGAAAAAAAATGTAGTTCAGTGCTGGAGAAAGAAGAAAATACTTATAGAGAAATTACAGAAAGAAGGAAAAGGTAGATGGAGAAAAATAATGAAGAAAGTTTTAGTTTTGCAGAAAATCAATATAGAAATGTTAGCTTAAAAACATCAAATACATTGTTTGACATAGCACAGAAAACTACAGTACCTCAGATCTGTCAATGGACTTGCAATGTGCTTCTGCAGCGCCATACTATGATGACATTATTCACCTGGTAACCCAGACTCAATTTTTGTGCCATAGATTTTTCTTCAGATGGAGTTTGATCCTCTTCCCATAGACCGTTGAGAAATAAAGATTGTAGAGCACTCTTAAAGCTTTTAATGGAGAAACTTTAAAATTTTCCTTGCTGAGAGACAAGGAAAAACTTAAGTTAAGTGACTAACTGACATGTTGGTGAACAAATGTTAAACTGAAAGTGATGGACTTTGATCCAATTAAAAGTTTTTTAATAGAACTTTTGTGCAGGCTCCACATTAACTTGATCCATGTATTTAACCCAGTTAGGAGCCTGTGCGTTACTGTATAGAGTGCAATGACGTCTCACAGTAATTATGTCTAAAAACACTGTCTAAAAATCTTTACAGATATATAAACAAATATGGTATTAAATGCACAGATACCCATGCCAATCCTAAAATGAAAGACAGATCGTTTGAACCGTTTTATTTTACGTAACTGGAGTCCTCTTAAAGTGAGTTGTCTAATTTCATGCTAGTCACACAGACTTCCTTTCCAGTAAATGGAATAAATAGGCATAGCTGAAAGATAAATAATCTGGCCTACTTTAGAAGCTATATTAGGATGAAACATATTATCTGTTGGAGGTGATTGTTTCTCTTTGACAGCAATAAAGAGAACCTACAGTGACTGGCTAAGAGTAATAGATTTAACTTTTAGACCCCTAGATTATGGCAAATCACTTGCATCCTTTGTTACACAAAGGAGGGTCAAAGTGTAAATCACTGTTCTGCCAACTAGTGTTTTCATTTTTTTTTAGAAAACATGAGATGTTGCCTGTTAGTAATACAGACATGGAGTAATTCAAGAATAATCTCCTTTGTTCTGCATTTTTGTTTTATCACTGTTACCTGCAGCTCTTGCTGACCTATGTTTCAAAAGGTAATTAACAGAAGTTTATGAAGAGTCTTAATATGATGTGTTATTTTTTAAATATAGGAATGTTTTATATGCTTCTCTGAATAGCATAGTAAAGTTAAAAATATCTCCTGGTATGAATTTTTTAACAAACAAGAAGTCTCTAGATGCTTTTGAAAATTGTGTAAAAATAGAACAAAAACATTCAAATATAGAACAGCTCATAGGAATGCAGCTTATCTTGAGAGATGACTGCAGTTTGGTTATTCTTTGCTTTCACCTGATGACTAGTTTTGAGTATGTTAGCAGCAGTTCCCAGGGCTTTTGTATCTGTATCTCAGTTGTGTACTTCCCACAGTACCACACTATAGATGATGCTGTGCTCATCTTCTGGACTTTTTCCCAATGTTACATGAGAGGGTTATTGTACAAGGTACAAAAGATGGTATTTCCATCAAATATACACCATGATCTATTTTTTTTTGAATGGTTGGAGCGTGATGTTGTGAAAAGCTTATTGTCATCAGCCCAGTTAAGTAAATATTTGGGGTTTCATCTGATCAGATCTCTTCCTTTGTGGCAAATGGCCTCATTACAGACTGCCAATAAGATGTAGACTTACAATCTTTACAGGTTCCTCCTGAGTAGATTGCTTCTTTATTCTTCTCTTTGGGATTTTATTTTACTGCATACAAGGACTTTAAAAATAGGAGCCACACTAAGCAGAGCTACCGTAGTGTATCCTTGTGATATGAAGGCTGTCAAGGACATGAAGTAGCATCGTAACATTTTGACTGAGTATAAGTGGCTGTGCTGTAGTTTTGAGATTTTGTCTTGCAAGCCAAGTGTCACTTGAGGTAACTCATTAGCTACAAGGCTTTCAGTAAAAGACCAGAGAGTGGATTGGCAGTCACGTAATATTTAGCTATATCCTTACAAGTGCTATTTTTTGCAGAACACAGTTTCTCAAAAGGTTTGCTTCTAGGTAAGCAACCATGTTTATTTTGGGTCCCCAGGCTCCAATCTCTTCTTTATTAAAAAAACAGCACCGAAGACACTTACCTTTTCCAAATTAGGTTATACTTTTCAAAGTAGTTTAGGCCAAGAGATGAGCCATCTTACTGGAGAAGTGTTCACAATATCCAAGTATCCTAGGAGTTCCTTGCCTCTTATACCAGACTCAGTGTAAGCAGAGCACCAGATTTTAATGGAATGTGTTGAGGACCAGACAGACAGTTAAAATGCTGTGCCATATAGACTGAAATCTCCAAAAGTAACTGAGGAATCATGAATGCCTGGTGTGGAGGCAGGGCATTTCAGTGTTTGTATTGGCACAAATGGCAAGTTTGTGCATTGAGAGTAATGAATATACCTGTAAATTTGCCCCAGCTAGAGTCCATGAGGATAGGAGATGAGGAATGGCTACTTCTCTGTCCTTACATTAAAAAAAAAAAAAAAAGAACAAAACCCACACAAACCCACAAAAAAAACCCTGTTAATAAGATTTCAGTTACTGCTCAGAGAACAGTACAACAGTATAATGACCATTTTAATCTGAAGGCAGTCACAGTTTTTTTAGAACATCTCATATTACAGCAGTTTTGAACTCATGTTTTAAACTTTTTTGTTATAAACTTCAAATTTTCTTATGAATTTGAATCTAATATGTACATATGTAAATAGAGCATTGCACATAAGACTTCTGTTAATAAAGAACACATTAACAACTTCAGTTTTCTGCAGTCTTTAAGAGCACTGATTAAGGGTGCATTCTCTCAGCCTCTCATTGGACTCTGTGTCAGTCATCTAGGTAAAAGTCAATAGTGTCAAAAAGGTGACAGTTGGAAAGTTTCTTGAGAAGTTTTGATGGCTAAAAAGTGAATATTTTCCCATAAAACACCCTCAATTATATGTACAATATCTTCTAGCTTCTATATTAAATGACAAAAGCAACTGTGATTTCTTTATTTCTGAGCAGTACAGTTATACCTGCTATTTCAATGGTGTTTTAATGAGGAGAAATGAAATACTTTTGTTCATGAAGTGAAAGGATCTTGTTTGAATTACCCCAGCTTCCTCCAGATTTGAGAGGAGTTTGAATAATCTTAAAGACTTTTTAAGTGAGTGAGGAAAGAAGTGTCAATAGAAAAATCTCCAAATCAGGGTAAAGTCTTCTGATGTATTTTCCATTATATAGATGTGTAAGTATTGCCATAGCTACTAGAAGATGGAGATGCTACTCAATCATATCTCAGTCATCAGGAGACAACAGTCGAGAATTCTTTTTCAGAAATACATGTGTATTTTTGAGAAGATTTCAATAAGGCCATGAAAGCTTTGTCCAGTTAGATCAGTTCAAATAAAATAAAAAATTGAGACAGCATTTTAGCCTTTTTTATATTCTTAAGAAATAAATAATTGCTTTTTAAAAAAGATATAAAAGGGATAATAATATTTTCCCTTATTATATATTTTTCTTAAGGACATTTAGAAAAAATATCCTGTGGTTTCTAACTTATTTTCAGTGATGAAATTATTATTTTGGTCTTGAATAAACACCACTGAAGATTTGAAGTTGTTCCTAGGCTTTTTAAGAAAGTCTAATGTGGGTCAATAAGTCAGATATTACAAAAAGGGAGCTATGACTCTTAAACACCAACAGCTACACCACAGAAGTCTTCCTAAATCTTTGCATGTGATGGGTGTTATGTGTCTAAAATTTAAACACAAATCATTAAATGAGTGAAGGATGAAATATACCAAACACAAAAAGATGTGCCTCTTGTGAACTACCCTTTACATTGGTCCAGTAAGGTGTGAGACTATGGGAGGCAGAACACTTTCTGGCTTTTTTTTTCCTCCCCCACCCCAAACAATAGCTTTGAACATAGATGTTAGAGAAATACTGCTTACTTGTGTGAGGAAATTCATCATTTACTGTCAGGAAGAATCTAGTCATCTTTATAATTCAGGTTGTCAGTTCAGTTTAGTTGGTGTTGGATTTGTGACTGGCTGCAGTAAAGACATTTTCATAGAAGGGCCGTAAAACAGTTATCCTTCCTGTTAGTCTAAGATAACAAAATGCTTTTGCAGTGTTTTGACTAATATACTTAGTCCTACATCTGGGAAAAGAATTAAATATATTTTTCATGTCTGATTTTGCAATGAAAAATTATTCTGGAGCAAGTTGACCTATTATGGGGTCTCAATAGAAAAGGCAGAATACCATTATCAAAAGTGCAAAAATGCTAGGGAGGTAAAGATGTTTGCAATATATTGCTTTTATCAATACCTCTGAATATTAATTCAAAGAGAATGCAGAGAGACCAAATGGCTTAATACAAGTTTTAGGTAATGTCTCTTCTTGCTGGAATGTCAATGACAATATATTGACAATATATTACTATATTCCATACAAAGAAGTAGGAATGACATATCAACAGTAAATTAAAAGGAATCACAACACCAGCAAACTCTGTTTTGACAACTGAGGTGGGTTTGTCTTTGCGTGTTGCGTTGTGTTTTGTTTTGAATATAAGCAATAGAAGCATCTACTTTAAACTGTTAGCTCTGCTATGAAAAAAAAACACAACACTATTTCCAGGATGCTTTTAAGTACAATATATCCAAGTAAAATGAAATATTAATGATCTAGATACCTACTGGTATAGCACAGTCATGCAAACATGCATCAAAGGGTTTCCTAGATTATAAAAAGCTATCCTTATGATTGTGGAGATTACATCTGGAAGAAAATGCATTTTAAATTAATTTTTTAAAATATTAAATTATCTGAGAATGCACTAATAGGAGAACTCTAGACAAGTAACTGTGAAATCAGCAAGGATGTGAAATAGATTCTGTATTTAAAATAATTCAAAAATTACTGTGTGAACTAATTAAAGAAGACTAGAGGGAGTTGTATTGCTTGGGGTGTTAAAAATTAGAGTGGATAAGACACTAGGGGGCCTGTTCAAAAACGTTAGAAACCTTTTGAAGTCATCAGAAGCCTGTCTCTTGAATTGAAGCAGTTTTTGAGTCAGCCATAGTTAGTTGTGCTAAAGGATTTACTCTCCATTGTTAGGATACACAGGTGTATTGCCTGAAAATGTTTTCCATTTCCACATTTCTGAGTATAGGAAAGTATGAAAACACTTTTTTTTTTTTTAATCTTCCAGAATGAAAGCAGTTGCAATAAAAATAGAAATGAAAATAGAGTTCCCACTTCCATGCCGTAAGAATATATATTTCCATATTTCTCAATATTAATAAAGCATATCAAATCAGTTCATTGCTAAAATTCAAGGTCTTTCACTACCCAAGGTACACAGACATCAGTAAATTTTCCAAGCAGAAAATGACTGCGGAAGAATATTTACTAACTGAATTAGGAGTCAATAAGAAATGTATTTTCTCATTATCATCACTATTTAATTAGGTTGTGAAGAAGTGTGGACTCTAATATGGAACCTACCAGGAAGGAGTCATCTATTTACCATAAGTTTTTCATTCGGTATTCCAACATTTTCAAATAAAATTTTTAAAACACTTTAAAATGGATGAGTACATTCCATTAGGCTTGCATATTCATAACTTAGGTTTTGTTTCTAATAACGACCATAAAAGTCTATGTGAAGTGTAACTTGAACTCCTGTAAGTATTGCAAAACTGTAACCTGCAAAAACAGTATTGAAAATTCACACTTATTTTCCTTGAAGGACAAGCCTCTATCAGGCAGTTTATGCAGATATGTACATATATTTCATATATTTATATTTGCATGTGCAGATGCATGCATGTGCTCCCTAAAAAAACAGGTGGGTGAAATTACTCTCTCACTCATTAATGTAACATGACAACTGGATGAAAGTGTTAGCCATGGTTTGTGGAGACCTCGCTGAAATCTGTGTAAATTCTGACCCTTAGCTGCGGCATCCTCAGTAAAAAAAAAAATAACTGGAGGAGATCAAAACCTCTGGCCAGACACCAGCATCTGTACCCATGTTGGTGTCCAAGGAATCTGCCTGCAGCTATTTGCTCCAAGGAGCCATGTCCCTGATAAATGATTGCAAAAGCAAAGTTGCTGTTACTTGCTCACTCAAAATCTCTTCTAAGGTAGATCTGCTACAGACCTCCTAATTATTCCACTTCTCTCAAAACTGTCATTACTTTATCATTTTGTATAAGCAAGTTTCGTACCTTCTAGAAGTCTAAGAGATAAGAACCTATCAATTTTTACAGTAACAACAAATATGGTAATTTGGGATGCTTTATGTATGACTTAAAGATCAGAGCTAATTTCATAGCTTTTTGGAAGGGTTGTGATAATCCATTCTATACACTTGTAGCCTCATCCAACTAGTTTTTGCTTAGGTGAAAATTCCATTGTTTGGGCACTGTTCACCTCTTTCTTTAAATAAGTCAACTGTCATGGTTAATAGAAACACAACGACCAAATATATATATGTCAGTAACGTACCTATCAGAAGAAACAAATGGACCTTAAAATAGCCCAAGATCTGTTGTATACAATAAAAATATTTCTTTTCCCTCCCCCCAGTTATAATGGAAAAGACTTTTTAGTTACTAAAGCTTGAGTACACATTTTAAAATACCAGAAAAATTGCACTTAAAAAAATCCAAGTTGATCCACTGAATTTTACAATTTCTACTCATCCCTGAAGTGGTGAATTTGTGTCTCTAATACTTGAATAATCCATTCAGTGACTTCCACTGAAGCAAAACCAGGTAAACAGACATAGAGCTGAAAAGCCAACATAATGATATTTTTAAAATATCTGTGCACACCATTAAATTGTAACAGCAGAGTTTTTATTGTTTGCATTTTATTATATCCGTATTTCTCAGTGGGGAGTAAACAACAGCTTCTTTTCAAAGATTAATGACATTCTGCCTACTAGTTTAATCTGTTTAATTAGTGTATTCCACAGACAAGGTATACAGACAGAAAAAAACCCAAACCCCCTCTCTCTTCAGTCTCTCTTATAATTTAATTATTGTATAATGTATTCCTTGGCGTAAGAGGCTGCTACAAATTAACACAAAATTATGTAAATTAATGTGACATCATGTCAGTTCTCTAAACTTTAAGTTAGTCAGAAAAAAAGCCCAGTTTTCTAACTTTCTATCATGACTAAGTAGAGAATTAAAAATACTTGCAAGTGTATCATTTGAAATCAACTGGAATATGGAACAACATAAATTCATTTTTAGTCATCCTGTATTACAGTATCTGTTTATATTTGTAGTATAAAGAATGGAATTAAAATGCCACTACTTTTCATACTTTTTTGGAAAGAAAGCTCAATAGTAAATCTTTTGAAATTATAATAATGTAAAAAAGTGGTTGTGAACTTAGAATAACTCTGTAAGGCAGGCCAGACACTCAATCCTGACAAAACTGGTAGAAAATCATTCTTATCATTTGGCTATAAACAATAGTCAGTGAATAGAATTTGGCATCAAATTTTGTCAGTGACTTGGTTTATGTAACAAAGCTGTTACAGACTAGGCAGAAATGGCATGCTGAGCTCAGGAATAAGGTAGGGCTGGATTCATTAGACAAAAATGGTATCATAGGAATTGCATCATTTCTCTGCAGATCAGTTGCATGAAGGAGGGGCTTCATACAATCTGTGATTCTTGTAAAAATCTCAAGATGAATCCATGGATTGGCAGCATCGAGGCAGGGAGGCCAGCAGGTCAAGGGAGGTGATTCTCTCCCTTTACTTAGCTCTCGTGAGACCCCACCTGGAGTACTGTGTCCCATTCTGGAGTCTCCAGCATAAGAAGGACATGATGCTCCTGGAGAGTGTCCAGAGAAGGGCCACGAAGATGATCTGAGGGCTGGAGCACCTCTCCTATGAGGACAGGCTGAGAGTTGGGGTTGTTCAGCCTGGAGAAGAGAAGGTCTCAGAGGACACCTTATAGCAGCCTTCCAGTACCTGAAGAGGGCCTATGAGAAAGCTGGGGAGGGGCTTTTTACAAGGGGTTGTAGTGAAAGGACAAGGGGTAAACACTTTAATCTGGAAGAGGGGAGATTTAGGTTAGACATTAGGAAGAAATTATTTAGTGTGAGGGTGATGAGAATTGGAACAGGTTACCCAAGGAAGCTGTGGAAGCCCCATCCCTGGAAGCATTCAAGGGCAGGTTGGATGGGGCTCTGAGCAACCTGATCTAGTGGGAGGTGTCCCTGCCCATGCAGGGAGGTTGGAACTAGGTGATCTTTAAAGCCCCTTGTAACGCAAACTATTCTATGATTCATTATGATATGAAGTGCATCATTAAGTCCTGAATTCAAAGAGGGTATGGGAAATATAATCTTTTTTATGACCATAATGGAAAAGATGGCATGATGAACAACCTGGGTTTGATAAAAAATGCCTATGTCAAAACAAACTGGTAGCCAAACATTTCAGCTAGAGTGCAAAGCAACACTGTAATGTTTTCCAATAATGGGAAAGATACACCATATCACAGAATATTGCTATACATTTTCCCCAAATACTGTTTTATTCATTTTTATTTTGCTCTCTATTAGTACAAAGGCTAGAATGAATCTTCAAATAATATGCTGTACATATTGATAATTATTTCTGAGGTCCTATTTTCTTCCAGCTTGTTCCCGTTCCCTAAAAACTACTGTTCTATTGGAAAAAAAATAAAAAAAAAAGGTGAAAAAACAAAAACAACAAAACCCCACAAACAAAACAAAAGAAAATCCAAATAACCCCCAAATAACCCTCCCCCTCCCCCCAAACTATTATGAGAAGAAAAAGGCAAAGACAGTAAATTGTATTTTTCATCTCAACAGATGAGGCTTGCATAATTTATGTATTTTTTAACATTTATAGAATATTTTCTTCTGTAGACCTCAAAATATAGTGGAAAGATGTAAATCAGGATGGCTTCATGGAGATGTGAACCTGATAATGCAATAAGTCACGTAATATTTCCTGAGGTCACATAGAAAGTTAGTGGAAGACTTAGGAATAGACCAGGTGTCTTTGCCCATCGTTTGAAACCCTTTACCCCTCAAAATTTATTTTAAATTTGCTAAATGAGGGATTTTTGCCAATGCTTTTGACAGAAAAGATTTCCTGTGTATGTGGGTAAACAATTTCAATTTATGACTTTCCAAAAGTTTCATGCTTTTTTTTTTTTTCCATGAGAAATTATTTTTGTTGCATCATTGAAAGGCTTAAATCTTACAAGATCAAGGTTAAAATAGTTTGCAATGCCTCTACCAGCAGTTTAAAATACTCTAAATGTTAGACAAGGCTTTCTTTGGTTCATGGACTGAGAACTATTAATTTTCATTTTTGATAGTGCAGTTAGTGGCAGCAGAAGTGTTAATAACTGGACATTTAAAGACTATAGTTATTTCAAATTTCCAGTAAGATTTAAAGATCTGTTTTGCTGATTCCTGTCTAAGTATAGAATATTCCTAACCTGAAAAGCTAATTTCTAGTAAGGCATCCAAACAAATAAATATAGAGCTGAATTGTATAATACATTTCCTCCAGGGTCCACAGTATGAACAAGGAGACTTGCTAGTGCAGCCTGAATGATTAAGTTGTGTAACTTCCCAACTTATTTCAAAACATACTTTCTGTGAGCAATTGCTCTTTATATATCAAAGAAGTTAGATCGCAAAATCCTTATAAACAGAGGTGGAAGCTTATTGACAACATGAATCCTGTATTTAACTATAGTCCTCTTAATCCATTCTAAAATCTAAAAAACCTGCAAATGTAAACATTTGTTTATTGCATCAAAAGCTTTAAATCGGTTTTCTCAAAGAAGTTAAAATTATATTCCAGTGTAACTCCACAGAAGTGTCTACATGATGTAGAGAGGGAAGGAAATGGAAAACACTGATATAGGCAATAGATCTCAAACATGTATTATTGCTTGATGATGCTACTGGCAGTTTCATGAATTGTTTTAATATGAGATTTATGCATAGGTTAGTAATAATTTCAAATTATATTATGCATTTATTCTTGTAATCTTCATTTACCGTTGCCATTGATTCACATTTCAATATATAATTGCTTTAAGTAATTTCTGTATTTACTGAGTTATAACTGAATATTTTGTGAGATTGCAAAAATCATCATCAGTTAGAGTTGACATTTAATAAACAATCTTAATAAATAAGGTGAGTGAAATCTAAAAAACTAACTCCATCAAATAAGACTGTCTTGGAGCACATGTAATTGGTCAGATCATTCTAACATACTTCCTTAGCAATATTATGAGCACAAAGATATTCCTCTAACATTAATATTATCTCTCTGAAAATTAGTAGCTGATAAATTAGATGCTGATGAGGAGCCAATAGAGTGCAGTCAACTGTGAGTGTGAAGATAGCACTATCAGCATTCCTTATTATTCATAAAGAATTACAGGACACCCACAGATCTGACATAATTAGAATGCATAAACAGTAGATAATCATAGTGTATTAAACATACAAAATGAAGTGGAAATGAAAAAAACATTTTGGCCATTATAAGAAAGTAATATTTGTTCAGTATTTCCTATCTGCTCTCTGAATTTTGGCAGCAGCTGTCTTTTCAAGCAAAATAAAGCTTTACCTTTCTCCTAGAAGTTCTCTGGTTTTAGATTTTCAACAGACCTTATTGCCTAAGAATTGCATCAGAGATTGTTTTGCAAAGTCTAAACCACACTGGGGCTGAGAACTCAGCAATGATATTTTTCCCTGGCTTGTTTCTCCTTTTTTGCAATTTTAACTTTAAGTAGTCTTAATGTGAATTATTTATATTGAAAGGTTATTGTTGATGTAGCAGTCATAAAGGGTGGTAGAATTTATCTGAATTCTTATCCTCTAATAAGCAAATGTAAATGTACCTTTCTTTAAATAACTAAACTTAGCAATATATGTTCAACATGCAAAAATAAGATGAAGCTAGATGTAACATACCTTGGAAGATACATGCCTGGAAGTTGACACTAAACTCACAGGAGTCAAAGGGAGACTGTTCACAACATCAGTGAATTTTTCATCAGCTCCAAGCTCCTGAAATCACATTACATATCCAGAAGTGTGTTACTGCTTTTATTTGCAATTTTTATGATCCTTGGGGTTTTGCTTTCTATGAGCACTTTCAAGCTGAAGGAAATTCATCAAAATTTTGTGACAAAAATCTGCTTGACACAAATTTATTTTGTTTTTTTTAAATTAAAAAACCAAGATATACTAATCAGATGCTTAAATTCTACTGAACACTTACCTTGGTAGTTACATGGGTATACTGTAAATGAGGAGCAATTCCACTACCATCACACTGATTTGGGTATCTTTTCATGAATAGACACAATCAATAATCTGTTCACCCTGCCTGTGATCCTGACCACCAGTCAGCTGTGGTTCAGGTGGCAAGGAGCTGTGTTAGAGTGCTGAGTGTGAGGTTATACACCTATTTCAAAACCACACAGCCTCTGGATCAGAAGGTAATAGAAACAGTGATTTTGTTTGATTTGACAATGTCTGTCATCCTCTTTGAGCAGAATTTTTAAAATACTCTCCAGGTAAGGTGCAAATTAGCAGAGTAGAGGGGTTTCCAAATTAAATCACAGTTGTTAAGGGATAGGTGTACTTAGCTCCTGAGGGACTTAATAAACTTTCATTACATAGTTAGCATGATGGCAGAAGAAATTTGAAGATAGTAGATGGAAAGTAAGGAATATTAAAATATAGACTTGAATTATCATTATACCTCACTGGACTTAAATATATTGGAATTGTTTCTTCTGAGGACCAAGGTACCATTTCAGGCAGTTTTTTTAATAACTGTTCAGTGCACAGGAGCTTTCAAATAGACAATTATGCTGAAGAGATCAAAGACCAAGTAGAAAATAATATGGATAGGATTCAGTATCATCTTATCAGTTTAAATTTCATATGCTAAACTTGAATCACCTAATTTAAAAAAAAAAAAAAAAAAAAAAGGAAATAATTTGGAGAGCAAATTAAATAGGAGTAGAAGAGACTGAAAGGCATGAAGAGAGCCTGAAAAGTCTGAATCTAAGTTGTATACAAGACAAGTAAGATGTAATAAGATGCAATACACTGGAAGTACCAGTAATGTAATGGCCCCTTTTGTGTCTTTTATCTTTATGCCAAACAAAAGGAATAGTCACTAAAATTGCAAATAGTTTCTAATGTTGAATGACAATGTGCTTAATTATTTTCTGTTGTCCTTCCCTTTGCATAACGTGGAGTTTCTCTGTGAATAAATTGACACTCAGGGTTTGAAAGTACTGAAAAAAACACCGAGAGGTACATACGGCTATGAAGAATACCTATAGTCATAGTAGATAAAGCATAAAGACCTTTTCAGAAGGGATAAAAACCCATGGATTTCTGAGTTTAGGGCAAAGCATTAACTAATGGCATTTTTTTGCCTGTGGGTTGATTGTTCCATAATTGTGAGCTGAAGAGTTCCTTTCACCTTCTTTTGAAGTATGGGGTGGTGGCCTCTGTCAAAGATGTGATAGTGGATTAGATGGATAATTGGTCTGATTCCTTATGACAGCTCAAATAATTCTGTATAAAGTAAAGGAAAAGGGGAAGAAAATCACGCTCAAGCATTTTGCTGAAGATGAAAGCAACTGTCTAGTGTGGTGGATATTGTTTTTAGAGGGTTGCTAATTCTTGCAAGTATTTCTCTTATACCTAAGTAATGGTGCCGAAATGCAATTAATTGTAGAAACAGCTGTGCTAATTTAAGTGCTGGAAAAGTTAAAAAGCTATAGGAGCATAGTCTTTTACCTGTATTTATTCAATCTGCTATGATAATGCAGGCCTCATTCACCCAGGCAAAATGCACCAGTAGGTATGGTGATGCTCAGTCTGAAATCTAAGTCAGTTTATATTTGGCCAGGTGTACATGTGTGATACCATATTCTGCTGTATGTACTTTCTCTCATGGCACAAACATCCAGTAGTATGTCAGCCACTTAGACTGGCTATAGGCATTTAAATTTTTTTGTCCATTAGATTGACAAAAAAAGCTAAAAATAGATACAGCTAGGTTTCAAAATCTACAAGATTACCAGATCTGTATAATGAAGTTCATTAGAGAAGCAGCAGGAGCAGTTCTTTATATTCTGAAGGGTGCTTGACAGAAAGAAGAGTCCTTTCCTTCCTTCTTGGCTTGCTTTTGGCTTTCAAGGAGACTATGCACAAACAGCCCTGGGTGGTATTTAATAAATGCAACAATCAACTTTTCTTCTGTGCAGTCTCTACTGCTTAACAAATACATCAGGACACAGAGAACATTTTGTTTTCATCCATGTTCTGTTGCTTTTTTGTGCCTGTTTTTGCACTGGTTTGGACAGCTGTGGTGACTGAAAGGGCAAAAACTGATCACAAGATGAAGGGAAGGGTAGAGACAGAAAAAGACAAAATGTTTTTGGAAGGGAACAATATAGATGGATGACAAAGGAAAATGCCAAGATTCATTATTCTCAGAAAAAATGTATCTCATATTTTTCTGTAATGACTAGTACTGTTTGGATTCAGCAACACTGAATTCTACCCTCCTATACTGGTGGCTTTTGATAGGAGTTGGTTATCTACTTTTGACCACTTCTAGAAATTGCAGTGTACTTGAGTTAGTAAAAGCCTGCTATGGGAAAAACAAAAACAAAAACAAAAACAACAGAAAAACATCTTTTACTTGATCAACTGCTTGTCAAGTGGCAAAAGGAGAGGAGTGAGAGTGTAGACCAGGTCAACTGGTCTTCATGACCCTGGATTTACAGCAGATAGCTGTACAATGACCCTTACAAACCTATGCTTCTTGGGGCTATGGGGGGGCCACCTGGGGGTCATCTGGGGCATCTTTAAACCTCATCTAAGCCATACAAGTCTTCCAGGCTGTTAGGGTTTGACATGAACTCTTTTTTAGTCAGGTGACTGGTAAGTAACAGTCCTTACTGCGTGACCAGTGAAATCAGAAACAATGAAAAGACAAATTCTGTTGTACTGGATGAATAGCCAGAGAGTAGTGCATGAAATGCAGGAGGGGAGTAAATGGATGGAGTAAATAATGGAGCAAATTTCATGCATTGGGCTTTCCATCTCTTTTTATGTAATGTCTACATTTTTTGTTATCTTAGCACTTTGGTTAGTTGTTTGTTATATTTTTGCTAGATAGTGTACCTATAAAGCATGAAATGGTAACGAGTCCTCTAAGCGAGATAGTAACATTCTGTTTCACCTGGCTTAAGATGTAGCTTGTCTGGAATTATTTGCCTGTACCCAAAATTCAGACAATTCCAAGAAGAAATATGTGTACTGTTCTATATACACTGGATATACCAATAGCTCCCTACACACAGGTATTATGGAGAAGAATGGATAATGCTTTAGTCAGGACTCAAGATGACATTTTTAGACCTATCATAGGGTTGCTTAATGCATTCATTTGCCAATGCCTTTATTTTTAGTAATATCTGACATCAGAGGCCTAGTCATAGAAACAAATCATCTCTCTGACTTACTATATTCTTCAGTGTAGTGCATTTATTTTTCTGGGAAGTTCTCACCAGGAATTTCAGGGGTACAGGGGTCCTCTCAGCTCATACAGCTGAAAGTGGCATATTCATATGTCAAACACTGAGTCAACAACTCATTTTCACAATTCCATAATTAAGTCCTTTCTTATGCACTTTAAGTTCAGCTCTGTAGCCTTTTTGTTGTTTTGTGGTCCCAGGCGAGAGAAGGAGCTGGCTGACTGATCTTACATGGGTGATCAGGTATTCCTGGCACATATTCATGGGAGAGAAAATTGCAGTGCAGAGGTGCACTACTTAAGAGAACACACTGTGTCCACAGGTTGGTATTACAACCTGCCTCATGCAGCAACAAGATGAGCCTCTACTTTTCACTCAAATGCAGTAGTCCTACTGTATCCACCAGGTAAGACCCATTGAGAGACTCAAGATTACATTTCAGGCAAAGATTGAATTACATACCTGTTAGGTATATGCATACGTTTTGTGTCTCAGCCATGCAAATTTAGATCCATATGTAAATGTTAAAAATCTGTTATCTGCAAATCAAAATTCTTTGACATGTAGTGAGATGCTGCTCAAGATGCACAGAGATAATAATGTCTTAATGTGACAAAATTTATCTGAAATAAATGAATTGTATTTAATCTTGCAAATGTTAACATGAAAAAGCATTTTTGTCAATGTGGTTAAATAATACATATTTCCTGCCTATTTAGGAAAAGGTACAATTACAGTAAATGCCAGATTCTGTATTTTTCATTATCTTTGGTTACAAGTGTGGATATTAGGGCTGACTGATTCATGTTGCACAAATATGATGCTTTACACTATGGAACAAAACATCATAAAGGGTTTCATGTGGCAGACAGGAATGCGTAAGCCTGGACAAGTGCAGGCTTACCAGCAATACAACCTTCAGGCTATGTGGTTTTGTGTTCTTTCTTTATTAGAAATTCTCTAAAAGAAAAAAAAAAATCTCTCTCAATTATTAAGTGCCTCCGTTGGACAAAAAATGCATAAACTGGATAAGAGGCTGGAGAGTATACCTGCTTCCAATATATCTCTCCATAATCTGAATTTTTAGAGTTCCTGACAGTATGTGTGTGCGCAGCATTCAAATATCATTCTTCAATTACCTGCAACAAAAACAACCTAATATGTTATATTTTTGTTTTGTCATCTTGTTTCACAATCTTACGAGAGTTCTAGCAGTGTTTTAATTTCAGAAAGGTCAAGAGAGGTAATTTGATCATGGAGGAAGGGTCAGAGTAGAGGATTATGGAGTAAAGGTGGTTTTGTGATAGGTGGACAAAGAAATGTGAGCTGCAAAAGGAGAAAATGGGCAAAAATGAGGTTAGAAGTAGTAAAGAAGTAATGGACACTGATAGATCATGGGCTTACAAGGTACTGATCAGAAAGTCATGGAGAAGATGAATGATTCTGAAAGAGACAAAATGCATCCAGTGAGACTCAGAAAAAGAAACAAAGAAAACTGATGACAAGGTTGAGCAAGTGGTAAATGGGTGAGTTGATCCATGACTGAAATTCAGAGGTGGTGCTAAGGAGTTGAACGAGATGTCATTGCAACTGCACCAGTTACTCTGTATGAAAAAAGAATTAGAAGTTTGAGTAGAGAAAAAGCTCAGTCAGTACTATTTTTCTCTTTATTTCCCTTAGTCTGTGTAAGTTTTGAAATATTACATGTGTCCTTTCTATACTACATTTCTTTTAGGATCTGACCTTTGGTAATGTCCATAATGTAATAGAGTCGAACAATTGTTTGATTCATAACTCTTTTCCTTTCTTCGAGTATTCACGTATATTAATTTAGATTTACATATCTAGATACACATTTAAGGAGATTGAAGCCTGTAGGATAAGTTGGTAAACTGTCTGCGGTATTCTCTGCTTATATTAAATATGAATATACTGACTGCTAAACTGTCGTTATCACACAATCAAGGTTGAGGCACCATTGTGGAGCTGTAGGCTCAGGAGCTAATCTTTTCAAGGGCTTAAAGAAATTAGATGAATAAATCTCATCCTGGAAGAAAGGACCTTTTCTATGAGGATGGATGGGATTTATTCATTGCAGGCAGCCTTCTTCCCATATGAGAAATATAAACACAAGGTTGATTTGGCATCTGATTTTAAAGAAAGTGTCCCTGTCTGAAACATGGAGGAAATCATGTTAACAAGCTTTGTCCACATGTATCATCTGGCTACAGGAAAAGACAAACTGAATTGAAAGGGTCTCTCTCCTGGGACTCTACTTCAGAGACTGTCTTTGGAGGAAGCGGTAGAGGTGAACTGGCATCCTTTGCAGAGTTTCCTTAGTCCTTACTACTCTCCTCTAGTGTTTTTCCAACTTTTATTTTTTTCTGTATTCCTGGATTTTAGAGGGAGGATATAGTTTGAACAATTTCTATTCCAGTGAGCCATTAGCATACAAGTATAATTGGCCCTGTAGTTTTCTTCCAGATAGAGACAAAAAGGAGCACTTTACCTAATATTTCTTTAGGAGCTCCATAGTTAGTATCCTAAAAACAGGCCTGAGGGAAATGTCTCAGTCTTGCCAAAACCCACCGCTCTGAGACTGCTTCTGCCCCTGCTCTCCTTGTCCACAGCTGTGACTCTTTTCCACAAAGTCCCATTACACATCCATGGGAGCTCTGCTTTTCGTTTGATAAGTGGGAAAAAGAAAGAGATTCAATGAAGCAAGTTACTAAAGGCAAAATTTTAAAATGCATAGCAGTTTATCCTGCAATGAAAGCCAGTGCCTGACAAGTAAAATTACAGCAACAATAAAAGAGAAGTGTCCCAATCTACAAAGCTAATGATATCTTTAGTAATTAAGATACAAAACTAATGTGAGAGTTGCAGTTTCTAATGTATAGCAGAGCTGGTGGAGTGCTTTTTGTCTGTTCTATTTTCTCTCTGAGTGAGCAGGTAATACGTTCATGGTTTAAGTTGAATATAAACTGTATTACATTAAATCCTTAATTATTTGACCATTTTGAGTACAGTTAAATATCTCTAAAAAGTGCTTGTTAGTTTAGTTAGCATTCTCAAGTTTTAAATGAAAACCTGATATTTTAGATCCAATTTACTTAAACAACCAAAACAAATTTTGCTATGAGCACTTACCAAAGTTAATCTCTTTTAACCCTGGGTTTCTTTCAGTGGTAGTGAACAGACATATTTTTAAATAGGTGTTCTCTTGAACTGCAGTAATTTTTGTTCCAAAGTGTCCTTGCTGTCATATGATTAAAAAATAAATAAATAAAAGAAGAAAAAAAAAAAAAAAGTACAAACCTATCTAAAGCTTTGAAATAACAGAGATAAGGCAGTTATATTTAGCCTATCTTTTCTGCAAATAGTTATGTACACTTCTCAGCTGGCTGTTTGAATGATCAGTAATCACTTTCAATTAATTAACTGTCATATTTAAACAGTGAGGCCAGTTTCTATTTATTTGGCATTGTCCATCTGGAGTCATAAAAGCAAGAGAAACAAGATGTTCTGAAATGTGTTCACAGGCATGTATTTGTGATTTGGTATATTTTTGGCATAATAGACCACTTTGACAGTACCTAATTATAGGAGAGGTATCCATCAGCATCTCTCTGTAATTTGATTTTATGCTGATCCCATTTCCTACAGGGTTATATTTCAAGCTGTATATGCAGCAAAGCTTTCTGGCAGTGAAGTCCATGGAGTCAGGTCAGGATTTCCTAACAGATAATTTGATCGTTTACTTCCTGCACCTTTTTTAACTCTTTTTATCCAACATTGCTATTGTTTACACCCCATAAGCCAGTGTGAAAGTAATCAGTCGTTGCCTGACTGTAAGTAAAAAATATAGCTTGTCTGATGATTGAGGGTATCCTGTAGCTATATAAACAGACACTGTATTTTACTTTTAAAGAGCACTGAATAACTCCTGAAAGTTGAGGAGTCATATCTTTATATTTAATAATGCTGGCCAGTTTCATAGCTTATGGATTAATTTATTTGAATTACAGAAGCAAGACAATATGATAATAATGTATTTAATTTAGACCGAATTTACCATATTGGTAGTATAACCACCCAATATGATAGAAACATGCCAACAAAGAGTATGACCATACTACCTACAAAATTCAATATTTAAATAGCTTCAGAGTTTGAGTACAGAGAGTCAATTTAGTGCTATATCAAAGCTCAGTAGGATGAAAAAAAAAAAAAAAAAAAAAAAATGAAACCAGGATGCATAAGTAAAATGAAGTAGTGGAAAATTATTAAAACATCTTGGCAGGCTAAAGACACTGGTTAGAATTGCTTTTTTACCCATACATATATATAAGAATAGAGTAGTCCTGTCTCTGAATTTTGTGTGGACAGGTGTGAATAATGGCTGTTTTTCCAAATTAGTTAAAGCAAACCATAATAAAAAGAACAGAACATATTCACAGTATAAATGGCTATGACAGTCAGAAACAGACACTCTAATATGGTAGCCACAGTTGTAGTCAACAGCTACTGCAATCTGTCCTCCATGACCACCTCTCTTTATTTTTTATTATTTCACGGCTTGAGACATCATCAGACAAGCTGCTTTCCTTCTCTGCAGGAGCTGCTGCAGCCTGTTTTGCCAGTGCTGTGAAGTGTAGTGAGGCTCAGGATTTCTGTGAAACTGAGAGAGATGGGTAAAGAGAGGAAAAATAAGATAGGAGGACAGAAGGGAAAATGGAGCAAAATCTCATGCATGTCAGGTAGGATTCTGTTGATGCCTTGATACAAATCAGAGATCCTTGTAGCTGTGCTTTTCTAGATGCCCCAGTGATCAAGGCTCACTAGCAAAGGGCAAAGGAAGGGGGAAAGGATAGAGGGGTGGAGATATCCTTCTTTAAGTGCAGAGTTTTCTGATGTTTATTCTGGTATGTTGGTGAGGATCCTAACAGTCCTTGGATTTCATGGCCTGTCCTTTATGCCTGTGTTCACCTGGTGTTTTGTTGTCTTCTTGTGCCCTTTCTATCAAAATTCCATTTTACCTATTAGCATTGCACTTTATGAGCTTGTTACAGCTGAGATTGCAATGGAGATGGAGGCCCTGGTTACAACAATAAAATACAGACGGTGAATACTGAGATGCTTTCCCATACAGTCTGGTAATTGTCAATCACTTTCACATCAGTTATTCTCACACAATTCTACTCTGGGGATTTTTCTGGCCAGATATTACCTGTTGTATCTATTTGAAAGTGACACGGAATGCTACCCCAAGGATCACCGGTGACTGGTTTTGGTGCTTGACCTGAGAAATGCTGAGAAAAGCTTTGTTCATTTAAGACCTGCTGATGGAAGATTTACCATTGTCTTAAGTGACCAAAGGAGGAGGTTACCACACTGTGTATCTCAGAGATAACTTTAGCACCTGAAAAAGCCCTGTTCAGGGAAGCTGAGTGAGGAAACCTCATGTACTCAGTTGACAAGACACTGCAATGAGGCCATCTTTAGGGATACTCCTACAGGAGTGATTCTCACAGAGGATTTAGACCCCCCTTGTATCAGCCACTTTTAAGTTCATTTGAACTTGGCATCACGATTCCTCAGCTTACATGGGTAAGCACAGTAACTCTGCAGATGCAAGAGGATAAATAAGAAATTTGTAATTTAAACTGTCTTTACACTTGGAAGAGTCTTTTTTGACTTTGTGTGTGAAAAGACTGAAAAATATTTTCCCCCAATAGGATATAGATATTTATTTGATCCATGTGTTTACATTTCTTTACCTTCTGGTGATTTTCTTCTTTTGCTACAGGTAAAGTTGACATAACTGCTACAGACAGGGGTAAATAATGCCATTATTTGTAAGACTCCCAGGGCAGACCACTTCTGCAGCTGTAGTCTTATATTTGCTTTTTCATTTCCATTTGTATGCCCTGACATTTGCCTGGAGCTCTACACTTTTCTGTTATAACCTTTACCTGTAGAGCACAAAAGAAGGTGAAAAGACCTGTTCCAGATGTATTTACAGCATTTTTTTTTTCTTTTTTTTTTTCTTTTTGTAATTGTGGTGGTCAGTTAGAGCCTTGGATTGAATGGCTCGAAGTTTAGGCAAGCACAGCAGAGCTTTTTCTTTGTAGCATGATTTGTATGGGAGGCAAGGATCACAGATCCCCACTGTCTGTGCATATCTATGTCTTTGTCTTCCCTCTGAAAACTTTTGATCTTGGTGTATTTTAACTGAATGTGACAGAAGTAGAGGACTCACATTAATTAAATAATTAGATTTCCACAGATTTATAAATGTGTCAGTTGGACATCAAGGTCACTCAGTCATAGGACACTTCTAAAGGGAATCATGTTTGATTAGTTCCAGTGATGTTAGAACTTACTGTTGCATTTAATGTATCATTCAATTACTTTGATTCTAAAAGACAGATAAACACACACAGTGGATTTAGATGACTGTACAATGCATGACTTTTGAACAGTTCAGTTTTTCAAACATCTTGAAAAGCAATTGTGTTGGTTTTTGAGCACCTAGTAAAATGTAAATACTTAATAGGGTTTCATGTCTGAAAACCTTGGTTGTTAACTGTCTAAGCATTTTCAAAATGTCTCTCTGTGTATATTTGCAAGTACATGTATACTTTGGGAGTAGAAGAAGGATATTGTGCTTTTGTAAGTCTGGACATCAAAATGCCTTTTCGGTCTCAGAGATGTGCTCATTTTGTGGATACACTGGAGCTGTGAGTACCGAATTACCTCTCTGACAAATAAACAAAAAATAATAAATAAAATTTTTGATTTCTCATTCAACTATCTAGAGACATCTTTCTCTCCTGAGGTGCATTAAAAATACTTCACAAATAAGATACAATAACCAACTAAGCCTATAAATCTGAGATAGTTACCTAGGCTTTCCTAGCAGAAAGAGAGAGGTGCTGCCAGGGGCTCATTCATCTACCCTAACATAAGTATTAAAGATAAGTGGAATACATTTTCTTGGGAATGTTCCTGTCTCTTTTCATGAAGTAGCCAATGTGGTTAGCTTACATTTGTCATCTTGCATTTCTGTCACTAATATTATATTAAATTAATTCCCTATCTATTCTGCAAATTGACATCAGTTTCTGTTGGATTCTATGTGAATTAATGTGTTACTAAGTGTAAAACAAACAAGATCTAGCCCATAATATTCCTTTAAGCAGTTTGTTCTTCATATGACATTTATCAATACCATTTTGCCTTCATATTTAAAACTCAAAAAATGAGGGCCAGCATTCAAAAATGAGTACCTACATATAGGATGTGAATCCTTATTTTTTTCAGAACCTTAAGCCACTTCAGATATTCCTTAATCTCATTTGGAGCCCAGAGATTGATCTTGCAAGGATTTTTCCTTCTGTTTTCCTGTTGTTTGCAGTGGAAGTTTCATTAATTGAGAACTGTCTGCCTTGACCAGTCTAATATCATATTCATCACATCTCAGAGTGTCTGAAGTATTTATCTTTGTTGTTGATCAATAAACAGTGACAATTCTGTGTGAAAATTGAGCTGCAAAATCTTTGCAATGTAATACTTAAGGAATGTTAAAAGTCAAAATTTATCTGTGTCCTCTGAAAGGCAGAAATTTATGCTGCTAGGCATAACTCAGTCCTGTATCTATTTAATAGGTTAGATTGATTGTGAGGAGTTTGTGTTTGTCCCCTTACCCACCAAAACACAATATTCCCTCTGCTGGGAAGTGTGAAGTTCCTTGTTTCCATTCATGAAGTACTGCCAGACTTCAGAATGTGGGAGAAATTTATTTTAAAATTATTCTTTAAAAAGTATTAGTTTTTCTTTGAAAATCTCTCAGTACAAAAGATTCCACTATCAACAATCCTGCAAGCAGCCTACATGCTGCTTCTAAATAAAGCTTCTCTTCCAGGCTCCCTTTATTCTCACCTCACACACAGATACACAAGGGACTCCTCTTGGCACTTTCTGCCACTTTGTCTCTAAAAACAGACACTAACCTGTTGTCTTCATTGTAGGCTCTTGATGTCGTATTAAACCAATGACAATTCAAGCAAAGAAAGCTTGCAAGCTTGGCAAAAGATACCGTCTCCTCTCCGTCTTCCTATTCATTCTCCAGAAGTCAGTTGGAAGCATGAGAAAGGAGGGATGTGGCATTCATAGCTGCGTCTCTGCCAGGCAATCTGCAGTGTCTCGGTGGCCACACTTCAAGGGACAGAGATATAACCCTCTCAGATGTCCCTTTTTCTCTCCTGCACCATTATTCTTTAATTCATTATCAGAAAATTTCCAAAGGCTAACATAAAGAATTTCCTTCCAAACCTGGAATTTCTGGATGACAGGGCAGGAAGTGCCACCCTCAGATTCTGAAAGACAAGATTTCTGCCAAACGAGGTGGCTCTGCTTTGGTCTTAGAGGTCACTGCAGTATCTTGCAAATTATGAAAAATAGAAATGAGTCCCATATGTCACTGGAAACCTGATCTTCTTGGGGGGGGGAAAAAAAAAAAAAAAAAAAAAAAAAGTTATTTATGCAGTATTTTATTTCATTGTTGACTATAATGTGTAAGAACTGAAACAAATGCATTCTGTTCTTGAAGTGTAAAATTTATTATGAAAGCATTTTTGCAACTACTGCTAATTCACATGGGCTGAATTTAGCAAGGAAAACAATATTCATTTTGGATGGTTGTTTTGACTTTTCTAAAAACACTCCCAAGACCTATAGAGACATTGCAGATGTGATAAAGGGGGCTGAATTCTACTCTTTTTTTGTGCAACACTGGACAGTGAGTCCACGAAACCTCAGTGAGTTCATAGAACCATAGAATCATAAATTGGTTAAGGTTGGAAGGGACCTTAAAGATCAACAGGTTCCAATCTCCCTGCCATGAGCAGGGAGTGCAGCAACTGCCCACTGGGTTCAGTGGAAACCCTGAGCACATTTGCTCTGAAAATCATGGAGAATCACAGGAGAGTTTGGTACTCACAGGGTTGCATCTCTCCTGCTGCCGCATACTGTTATTGCCTATCAATCTCCAACAAGTCATAATGTACATCACATCTTAAAAGGTGCTTAAAGAGGACTATCAGTGCTGTCTAGAAATTTAGTGTGCAGGTGTTTTAAGACCTATTGAACAAGTTGCAAACACCAGTGCATATTCAGTCTACTAACTCTGTATTCAGAAATACCAGTTCATTCCTTCATATGACAGAGTGTTGTTGAGAAATCAGCTGCAAATAAACATTACTTTGCAAAAGATGGACAAGGAGGACATTACCACATTCATTTAAATAAAAAAAATTAAGCACAACTGACAAGGTTGTTGGCTTTTTTCTTCATTGCTTAATGTGGTATAATAAATAATCCTACATGTTTCTCCCATTTTATTATCAGTGTCTGTGAACAAGCTAGGAATAAGTTGAGTCTTTATAAGCTATGACATTTATCTCAAAACAGGACTGAAAATTCAGTCTCCAGAGGAAAAAATTAAAATCATTAGGGAAATATGGAACAGAATGTCTAATCAAATGATTATACTGGATGAAGGAAAACCATGATATAGCAATGGGGCATTTTGCTTTGTAGTTAGAATTAGCTTGGTAATTGCAATAAATTATGAAACTTGCAAGTATTATTTTTTTAGTAATATGTAACTGTCCAAGAGAGTGCATTTCAAAACAAAAGGATTTTCAACATCAGAAAAAAAATATGCTAAACTCCAAATTACTAAACAGAATTTAAGTATGCATACACACAAAGCAACTGTAGCTTCTCAAGACAGCTTAGTTTGCATTGAAAAGATAGTATTTACTGGGGAGAGCAGGGACATGTGACCTGGGAGGACTATTCTGGCATTGTCCAAGCATGCAGACACAGACTCAGAAAAGTCAAAGCCCACTAGGAGTTGAATCTGGTGAGGGCCATGAAGAGCAGCAGGAAGGCTTCTAGAGGTACATCAGCAGCTAAAACAGAACTAGGCAAAATGTGTTTCTGTTGCTAAATGATTCATTGTACCTGATGTTTAAGGATATGGTAAAGGGTGAGCTACTCACTGCCTTCTTAGCCTTGATGATAAGACTGACTGAAAGTACTAAGAATGGCTTTCAGCAGTTCCGGGTTCCTGAGACCAGTAGGAAAGTCTGGAGAAAGAAAGACTTACACCCTGTAAAGAAGGATCAGGTAAGGGAACATTGAAACAGATAGGACATAAAAAAATCCATGGGACCTGATAAGATGCACCCATAAGTGCTGATGGAGCCAGTCATTGTCTCTGTGAGGCCACTTCTGGTTACATTTGGAGGCTCACAGCTGTCAGGAAGGGTTCCTGGGGACTGGAAGAAAGCAAATGGTATTTCTGTCTCTAAGAAAAGGAAGAAGGATCCAGGGAGCTGCAAGCTGGTCAGCCTCACCTCTGTCCTTGGGAAGGTGATGGAGTGAATAATCTTGGATGCCATTACTAAAAATATTAAAGACAAGAGGGTGATTTGGAATAGTAAACATGGAGTTATAAAGCAGAAAACATGCCTAATCATGCCTTTGTTCAATGAAATAGCCAAGTTAGTGGATGAGAGGAGAGCAGGAGATGATGTTTATCCTGACTATAGTAAGGCTTTCAACACTGTCTCCCATAATATTCTCACAGACTGACTGGTGAACTAGGGACTAGGTAAATGAACAGTGAAAACTGCTAGCTCAGAGGGTTGTGATGAGCTGTTCAAAGTCCAGCCTTTGAGTTAAATCTCTAATGTGCAGGGTAATAGTGAAGCAAAAAAAAGTGCATCTTGCTTAGCAGTTAAATTTGTACCATGCTTGTGTAGACATGCAGGTGCAATGCAGAATGGACTTTTGATTTGGCTGGGTTAAGCAACTAAGTTAAAGTTTAGGGTAGTCATATCTTAAGGCGTGCCTGCACCTTTGTGCTGGCATGGGGACTTGTGTGACTTGTGAGCAAGTCTGGGAAGTGGATCTGGCCCAGAATTTTTCCTATAAAGTACCTTAGTCCATTTTGGGCCACATCAGCATATTGAACTGATGGAATTAATGGCAGAAGAGAGAGGGTTGGACTAAATGACTGTTAACGGGCTTTTCCAACCCAAACCATTCCATGATTCTATGACAAATTTGCTCTACTTTAGCATAAACTGCTGTATTTCTCTTAATGTGAGACTGCAGGTATAAATCAAGGAACAAGATTTTGGGGAACAAGCCAGGTATGCAGACACAATTATACAGCTGCAAATGATAAGATTTTTTCCTGCTGCAGATATATCCTCAATTACCTTTCATTTATTTATAGAGTGATTACCTTTCACTGTATAAATCACTTGACACCATACAATAATGTTGAAAGGAATAGCAGCTTAGGTAGTCATACTTCTCACATGGAAACAGGGCTGCTTTGAAATGTTCCCATTAGATTGACTTTATGGATATCTGTTGTAAATTTTACTGAGATGAGAAATATTCCCTTTGAAGTAAAGTAACTAGATACATGTTGTGTAGCAAATGAGATTAGAAATATTTGATTATTGATTGTGGGATTAATTAGATGGGTAGCTAGAAGGAAAAACTTTATTAATGTTCAAATGAAGTTGTTCTGATTTTCTTTTGTTGGCTAAAATACCAAGTATACTAAGGACAATTACTTCAGAATGAATCAACTGACTTAAAAGGGTTAACTGCAATTCTGGGAGAGAAAATCTATTTATTTCCTTATCTGTCTTGTACCAGAGAAAAGTGAATCACATGGAAAATATTTTATAACTGCAGCTAAGCTGTTAATTCGAACACTTCTCAGAAACAACAGATTTTGCAAACAAAATAAAACAAATCTTTGGTGGAGGAGAGCAGTTCAGAGCAGTTAGGTGTTACTTTTGCTTACAGTTTTTCAAAAGTTATAATTTGAAGTTCCAGGGGGTTTTTCATATGTGGTTCTTCAATTTCTGTATGTGTTTTAAAAATACCTATTTTAAAATTTCTGTTTATTTTTCATAAAATAAACAAATCTTTAAGTATAAGAGTAAAACTGCTCAAAGTCTTTTTATTTTCCCACTTAAATGTGTACCTACTCAGCACAAGGCAGTGGTAGTAACAAGCTTAGCTCTTTGTGAGGAATAGTATGTTTATTGAAAAATACAACTTAGATGTCAAATTTCATGAGAACTTTTCTTTAACCTCTTAGATGAACCATGGAGAAGGAAGGGAAATGTTTTTGTTCCACTTTTTTTGCAGCTAAATATTGCAGCTTTTTTATTCCAATTTAGATTAATTTAGAAACTTTGGTAAAAAAGGTGAGATTTATAAGTGCTTAAATATGATGGGGAAAAAAATATGTTGTTTTGGAGTGGACCTCAGGCACGATGGGAATGTTACATGGATGAAAAGGAATATAGAACTGGGTTATCACCAAAAATAAGCATTCAGAATGCTGCAGAATCAGCTTTCCAGCATTTATTTGTCTTTGCTATTGTCCTGTAGTAAATTCTGCAAGAAAGGTAAGATTAGAGCATAGTCTTTTCTATCTGAAATATTCCTCCCAGTTTTAAGTATCAGGACAGTGTAGTTACTGGTTAATTTGTACTCGGGAAATTGGTTTTTCTTTGAGTTATGTGACTGGAATTATTTCAATAAAGTATAATTCCCTTAAAACATTAGATAATAGAGTCATTGTATTTTATTGTATTATTACTACTGCAATCCTTTTTCTTCAAAGAATTTTGAAGTCTGTAAACCTTGTTCATTTATTTTTTCTAGTAAAAGTTGCCTAAAGGGGAAATTTCTACTATTGTTACCAAGGATATTGCAGCAAAAATTAAATCTTAGTTCTTTAATTTTAGTTATTACTATTAAAATAAAACCATACAAGATAGTTCACAGTCATTGTCACCCATGTGGATTGTTGATATGAGGAGAGTGTGAATTTTATAGAATTGGGATGAAAACCAAGGTGCTCTTCTGCTTCATCAAGCAGTCATCCCTTCCCAGACAGGAGGCAGCTTGGGGGAACGGTGTGAGGAACCCTGCAAACCTGTTGTGCTTCACTCATTTTGTGGTGGTATGAACTACTAGGCACATTGACTACTGGCAGTGAATGCTTAATTTTGTTTTTGCAAAAGAGTAAATCTATATTTTCAAACCAAACTGAACATCTAAACTTCCAGCTAAGGTCAGTGGAAAGTGTGATAGTATATATCAACACTACAAAAACTAGGTAAAGAGAACCTTGATCGATAGGAGGTGAGAGAGCCTTATTAGTAGCCCTCCTGATTTAAAAATACGAACTAAAACCAACACATCTGCCTCCTTCCCCCAACCAACCACAAATCCAAGGTGACATTTACAGGCTGGGAATTAACTATAAGCAGGCACGTTTTAAATCAATTTATAAGAAAACATTGGAAACTCTATGTAAATTCCTACAAATAATTAGTGCAAAAAAGCTTACACAAAAGAGAAGTAATTTTGGTGTGTGAAATACAAGAGAGACCTTAAAAAACCAATAGCTTAGTCATCTCACTAATATGTACATTTCTGCATTTGAGTATGTAATTATTTTAAACTTCTTACAGTAACTAGAAAGAGAAGAAAAGGAATTGTCATTTTTTTGTATTACAGAAAAGGGACTTACTGCAAATATAAATAAGGCAGCTGTTCCTGATGGTTATGTCCAGAAACACCCAATACTCGTTTCTGTCTGTCTGCTTGCCATGGAAACTAGGGGCTGCCAAAAGAAAAAAAGGGGGGAAAAAAAAATAATCTTTTGTGAACAAGAAACATTCAACAAATATTGAGAGACTGAATTCATGCTATATTGTCTGTGTAGCACATGTATGCCTCTAACAACTCTCACCTTTTTTTTTCATGCAGACACTGAAAATAGCAAACCTTTTATACATAGAGTAAGGCAGAAAGCAAGTACTGAATCTTCAGTCAATAAAATAGCTGAAGAAAATTATGCAGAAAGAGACAAGCACTGGCCATGAATATTAATTCTATTATATATATGACTTTGCTAGAATTTAGCTAGAGAAAAGATCTGCTTCTGGAGATGCTTGAAGAATAAGATAGCCAAGCATTTCTCCCTACTCTGAAATAACACTATACAGCATATTACACTGGTCCTGAAGCACCAGACTTTTCAGTTAATTGATTATTTTAAAGAAAAACTTAATGTCCCTCTTATACACATCTGTTTTCATAGCACTGTTGATAGCATTATCAGTTCATCATTCATTAAGAAAGATTCTGAGTTTTCCTTAGTGCATCAAGCAATGTTCTCAACAAGTTATGGCTATAGGCTGTGGCAATCTGAAGGGAGTTTGCCTTAAACTGACTTATTTGTAAAACTACTTTACATGGACCAACTGTCTCTGGAACCATCTTTACACTCCTTCCCAACCCAGGTATTTTAGCCATAGAGTGAAAACCAGGCTTTTTTTGCCTCTGCAGGAGGTAAGAACACCCTCAAATTATCATGACCATGAAAAGTGCACTTTCAGATGGTGACTGGAATGCAGTAATTTTTAATTTTTCCTTAATTTTAACATCTTCTCACACTTAAGCTCCTACATTCAATTTTACATCATTATTTGCTACTGATTATAATCAATCCTGAAGGTGCCTGATTTAAAATAGTATCTCATGTACTTAAGTACTTAAATAGGTAATTGTTCACTTTTATTTTTTCCACTGGGTGAGTAACAGAACACCTAAAGGTTGGCTTACCATCACATTTTCTTCCCAGTTATGGAGACACTTGAAAATCCATTTCTCAATGTTTATGGTATTGGCTTCTCCCTCTTCACAGACACTGCAGGTCCTCTTAGGATCTATTTGGAAATGTGACACATATTGCTTTCACGGTCTTTCTTTACATCAGATAAAAGTATTAAATTAATTTACTTTGTGGTAAGTTCACCAATTTACTCAGTCACTGGATCCTCATCAGTCAGTAATATAAGGCTCATATCATACCTGAACTGTGGGTTCACCTTACCTCCTAAATAATCAGTTGGTCATTCTCACCACTCCTGGTATCTGTTAACACAGTCTGCATCACCCATCCAGCCTGCTCTGGGTTTACTGAAAGAAACACAGTGATTTCTGATTCTGCTTTGGTCTGCTGCCTTGTAAAGAAAATGAAATGCAGCACTCCTGTCCTTACTGACCTTTTCTCAGGTTTGGCATCTTCACTTTTGCTGAAGTAACTTCCCATGAATGAGCAAAGTTTTTTTCACATAGCTACTTTCTTCCTTCCAAAATAAATGTTTTGTTTTGCTCT
>NW_009953947.1:1676088-1709104 GCF_000747805.2 Chaetura pelagica
TCTTCCGAAAACTGATGTGTTTGCATTAACTTTTACAAGGTACTTCGTCAGCACTTGAAATAGGAAATACTGTACGACAAATTGTCCATCCTGGAGTAATGCAGTTGCAGTGTAATTAATGCAGTTTTTGGGACTCTCCTGCCTTCGTTAGCATGGAAGAAATACTTCCCATTCATAATTCTCTCCATGACAACTCATAAAATGAACAGTTTGTGCTCGTTTTGTGCTAGTACTCATTTTGTTTTTCAGTCCTCCAAGACCATCTGCACATTCCTTTTACTGTAAAGATGTATATTTCCATTTCAAATCAACTTTCAGTTGCTGAATATAGTAACCCAAATACTGTGCTTGAAGACCTCTTCAGATAAACTTAAATACTTTAATTTCTACTTCTAAAGTTCCTGTGGACTAGGTGCCTCTTCTAACAGTATGCATATCTCTTGAGTATGTATAGCCTTATTAAATTTGTCTATAATTCAGGAAGCCCACAATGAGTTGCACTTCTCCATCTTAAGTTGAATGTGGTTTAAAGCCCTGATAGTGTGTTTCAACTTGCAGGATGGTATTTATTTTAAATAATCTTTTTCCCCAATCCAGCAGATGTCAGGAAAATGAACTTGGAGGTGACTTTCTAAGAGGCTAACACTTGGCAAGTTGTTATTATGACAAAACCAATTTTCAAAATGGTCTGCCTTTTTTCTTAGAAAAACTATCTCCTCCTGAGTCTGCCACATGTCCTTTCATCTGACAGCAAGAAGTGCGAATAGTGAGAACGCATCTTTAGCTTTTCCACCAGACACATTTTTTACTACAGTACTTCTCTATCTGTCTTTAAGAAAAAAATATAGGATGAAGCACTTCTAGGTTGTTTTCATAAAAATAGGAATTGTCTGCCACTTCAAATGCTATACCTTCTGCTGAGCTTTTTAAAATTTTAACCAGAACTTTCTCACCCAACCTTTATCTATATTATGTCTGATGACTTTTTTTTCATTACAGTTACAAAGATAACTGTAATGATTCAGGGGGGGCAGAGAATGGCATATAAAAACACATAAAAAGAAGCTAAAGATTTCATTCATAAACACAAGGGGGTAAAATAATTTTTAATATATATTTATACATAATTTTGATATATTACATAGTTCCATAACATCCAGGTCACATTGCAACTTAACTGATCTGCGTTTCACTCTTTCATGTGCAGGGACTGAGCACATTCCTTCGCAAAGAACCAGCAGCTCAGCCCACCCCTGTGCCAGCCAGACTCTTGGCTGATCATTAAGAAACCCCTGCAAAGAGCCTGTGGTGGGGAAACGTTAGCCCTGCACATATTCTTCCAAAGGTAGAAATCTGTCAAACATCTACCTTCTTTTCTGCACTTAGAAGTCATGTAACCCACAGAGACTGATGCTATTTAGATGTGAGAAAAACTAATAATCCATCTCCCTTAGTATCTTAGTAACTCCAACATCCAATCGTGGTCATGATAGGAATGATTATTACCCTTCCACTGTAGTAAGGTGGTCAGGAGTGGAAGAAATACTTCTCTTTGCTTAATTGCAGCTGCATCTCAGCTTTCAGCTTTTTCAATAGCTATCACCACCTAAATCAACTTCAAGTTTAGTACAAAAATGTTTTTGGCTCTTATATTTTAGCGCCTACAAAACCTCTCAAGAATGAAATCATGTTATATGGAAAACAGTCCAACAAATGAATTGAAATGTATACAAGTTATCTACAGATCTATAAATTTCCCTCTGGAGCCTGTTTCACAAGCTAACTACCAGTGTCTTCACCTGTCAAATTCAAACTGGGAAATGAGGAAATATAAAATTAACCTCTGTCCTTGCTTAACCGTGGCCTGCCGTATGCATTTTGCATTCTGTTTTTGCAGATAATATAAAAGAATCACGGAAACAGCACTTCACGTACTCCACAAAACACTTATTTTTCCCCTTTTACTTACTGTATCTTTTTACCACTCTGCCCTGTCATGCGCTGCTTCTGGAGATGGGCTGTCACAGATATTCCCAGTGGCTTTTGCAAGCTTTAGAGGTAGAACTGGAGTGAGCTAGACTGAGCTGTCATGTACTGTAACTATTTTATGCTTTTCAGAAGATTTAATTTTTCTGAATTGATGCTCTCTAAGAGATACTAGTGAGAGTCTTCAATGTTAGTTATCAATTTATTTATTTTTGGTCAGAGAATGTGATTTATTAATGTTGGAAGGTACAGATTTGTTTCAGATTTCTTCCATGCAGGGAAATTGTCTGAAAACTTAACTGAATCACAGAATGCCCCCTTTCAACAACATCTGACAGAAAAACAATAACCAAAAACCCAACAAATAAACCAAACTAAACCAAACCAAACAAACAAACAAAAAAAAAAATAAAAGAAAGGAAAAAAAAAAAAAGAAAGAGACTTTAAAACTGGATTGGGAATGTTGGTTGAGTTAGAGGCCCCACAGATGCAAACATCTCACTATGTGAAGAAGGCAAAGACACTTTAGAAAGGTGCTGAAGATGAACCTACCTCTTCAGGAGGACCAGCTCCAGAGAAGAGTATATATAACAATGTTTTGAAATACAGAAAAGATTTCATGTTAAATGACAAAATAATTTGCTGAACTGTTTTGCTCTGATGATAATGCAAATGCCATAATTAAGGCTATTATTTGGCACAGAGAGAAAGAGCCAATCATGGTTTGTGTCTGTACCGTGCAGTGATAAGCAATGTAATTTGGAACAGTATGAACAATGGACTTTCAGATTTCAGTGCATAACCTTGACTATCTTCCAGACAAATATCAGAAAAATGTCCTGAGGCTACAGATTATTCCATTTAGGATGATGACTGTTGGATCCTCGGCACAATTACAAAGTTGTCCCATTTTATCACAGTTTTGCTTTTTCTAATTATGTGTAATTTACTATACAATTAGGGAAAAAGAAAGAAAAAAAAATCCTTCTTCTTCACACCTGCAATCCTGCAGTTTTCATGTCTTTTCTTATTATTCAAAGAACTGTTGATACAGATGTTATGCTCATAAAAATTCACATGCAATTCCTTGCAATGTTCCCATGTACTTTATGAGCATAATTAAGCCCTGCAGCACAGTTAAGTGGCATTCCAGCTTTGTGAATGGGTAAACTGAGGCATTGTAGTCATGACTTGTCTAAAATTACACCAATTTAATGACAACATTAGTGGTGGAAGCCAGGGACTCTGACTACTGATTGTTTCATCCAAATCATAAGAGCATACGGCTACCATTAACCCAGAGTGACTTCAGCTGCAGCCACAGTTCTTTATAACTTTGTATTACAAATGTTTCACTTGCATTAACCTATAATGGTTGTTGACATTTATGTTCCATCAGCTACCTCGCTTCCAAGTGCCTCTTTCAGAAGGTTCAGCTTTCCAAAGCCACATCATAAATCCCTTTTTTTACACACACATTCTCCCCTTATTTTTTTCCATTCAGTTTCTACCCTGCTGTACAAAACCTCCTCGCTATGACCCTGCAGTGCACTAAACACACTTTAAAATTCTCTTGCCTTTCCCGATTATTTGTTTCATTAGTGACATTCTTCAAATCAAATGTACCTAAGCCATGGTTCAGTCTACTAACAGGAAATCGGTTCAGTGAACAGGGATTTATGTAACAAAAGAAGTGCTCACTTAGGGAGTGCTTTTAATACTTCGTTCATTGAAAAAAATGCTAACCTTCAGATTTTTCTGACTTTAATGCTCTGGTGTTTCAGTTTGGATTTAACTGTAAATGAAAGCCTTTGAAAGCCATATAATCCATCCATCTCATATTTGCTGAACCACAAGTTTCATGGTACGTGAACGTTTTTTATTTCTTTGACTTTTTTTTTCTCTCCTGTAATTATGTCAGCTGTGTTACTTCCAGGCATGCTTAATTCTGTTGTCTGTTCTGCTGTGCAATTCTTAAACCGGGTCCAAATATCTATACATTTTTTAAATGGGTTTAATTTTGTCTGGTTTTAGTGATTGTAATCCCAGTATCTGATTTTATTTATTTTTTTGTAGTGGAACTTTCCTCTTTTTTTAAGCTCTTAGTACTTCAGCTATTGGGGTGTTGAGGTTTAAGTGTTCTGCTTAGAGGTGTGGGTATCTAAAGATACAATCTTCTTAGTTCATAGATTTATATTTATTTTGTATGCATAGATTTTCTACTATTCCCTGAGACAAGAATTTCCTGTATTTCTGACAGGACTGAACTTTTATTTCTCCTAGTTTTCCAGAGGGGTTATTGATACCTGAACATATAGACTGCAGATCATCACCTATCAAATTATTTTAACTAACTGCACAATTCAGTGTTCCAAGGAAAGAACAAAATCTACTGCTGCCACTATCAGCTTTCAAAATTGTTAATCTGTTGCTAATACTCTGGAAGGAGAGAAAGCTGAACTTCAGGATCAGGGAACGAAAACAAGAAGCAGCAACTATGCCAAAAGATCTGAGTTTGGAAATTGTGACAGAGTGTAAGGAATGATTGTGCCCATTATATATATGTGTGTGTGTGTGTGTATGTGTGTATTTTTTTTTCTCAGGGAAGAAAAATTTCACAGTTTTATTGACTAGAATATATAGGTCCCATAGTACGAACATCATGTCACGAGTCACGTCATGCTTATTGTTTCATTTGTAAATCTAGTCAAATAACCCCTGCCTCACAAATGCAAATGAACTTGGGCAGCTCAGCTAAGGTTAAATTATTAATACAAATATATTTTACAGTAGAAGTATGTATGGTGATCAGATTTGAATGAAAAATGGTTCTGAAGATATCAAATGAAAAGAACGCATCCAGAATGTGAACAAGAAACATATAACGTGATTTTATACCCTTAGCAGATAGATGAAGAATCTCTTATAATTTGTCTCATGGACTTTCCATTGCATTTCAATGGGATCTAGATATTCTTTGAAAACTGTATCCACAGAATCATGAGATAGGCCTTCTAAACTCAGATTCATAATTTTCAAAGAAGAGTCATTGCAATACTTTCAAACCAGTGGTCCAGCTAATCATTCATCTCTAATGATTCTCTTTCTTCCCTTTGGGATACTTACCTCATGAAATGAGCTCCATAGATGACACCTTTAGCCATGCCCTAAATAGGAAAAAAGTTCCTCCAAATTTAACCTGCTTGACCTTCTGAAAGAGAAGACAGAAGCAATCCAGACATTCATGGATTTGACATGGATTTGGCAGATGGACCACTCAGTGAATAAGAGATTGGCTGGATGGCCACACTCAGAGAGTTGTGGTCAATGGCTCAATGTCCAAATGGAGGCAGGTGACAAGTGGTGTCCCTCAGGGGTCAGTACTGGGACCAGTGCTGTTTAACATCTTTGCTGGAGACATGGACAGTGAGATTGAGTGTGTCCTCAGCAAGTCTGCTGATGATACCAAGCTGTGTGGTGTGGTTGACACCCAAGAGGGAAGGGACGCCCTCCAGAGGGACCTTGACAGGCTGGAGAGGTGGGCCAGTGCCAACCTCATGAAGTTCAACAAGGCCAAGTGCAAGGTCCTGCACCTGGGTTGACACAACCCCAGGCACAAATACAGGCTGGGGAAAGAATGGCTGGAGAGCAGTCCTGAGGAGAAGGACTTGGGAAGATAATGATAGAACAAGGGGAAGTGGTTTTAAACTGAGAGAGGGGAGATTTGGATTAGATATTAGGAAGAAATTATTCATTGTAAGTGTGGTGAGGAACTGGAATGGGTTGCCCAGGGAGATTGTTGATGCACCATCCCTGGAGGTTTTTAAGGCCAGGTTGGACGAGGTTTTGTGCAACCTGGTCTAGTGGTAGGGTTCCCTGTTCATGGCAAGGGGGTTGGAACTTGATGATATTTAAGGTCCCTTTCAACCTTAATGATTCTATGATTCCATGATTCACTACCTAGTTTTCAATTCAAAATAAACTCTATCTGACTGTAGCCTAGTTTGAAAGAAATTAGTTCTCCACACGTCAATCATCTGTTTTTCCTCTGGTGATGAAATGCCAGTAGTATTTGATAGGTTACTCTACTGGCAATAAAACCATTGTATTGATTAAGCAGCTCTTCCTTATCTAATACTATCTATAAAATAGGTTATTTCTCTATGACATAAAGTATTGACTAGGAGAAAAAGATAACCAAAAGCTCAATATAGCTTCTGCCGTACATCCTAGTACCAATGAAAAACTACTGTTCTTTATTCACAGTTAAAAATATGCCTAATATTCTATATATGAAAACTGCTGCCTGTATACTGGAATTAGATGAGACTTATTTGGAAGACAAAAATCCACAATTGCCCTTATGAATCCTTTAGGGAACGTGAGACCAGCAGTCAAGATCTATAATCTAGCCAGGGTTTCAGCTTTCATTTATGTGTAGCTATACCTAGGTTCTTGTCCTATTGTTTTGTTACAAAGAAAAGTCCTTCTGTATCATATTTTAATGGAGTATCAAGCCAGAAAGATTTACAATACAGTATTCTGTTTGTATTTTGTGCTTGCTAGACTATGAAGAGTCTTTAGCAACAATACTCAAAAGTTAGTAGTCAAAAAGTATTTTATCAAATTTCATATCAGAAAGTAACCTAGCACTCAATACCAGAAAGGTTGAATGAATATACACTGAATTTTGGTATATTTAGCCTTTGTCCACAGTAATTTTTCTTTTCAGTGGAGAACAGGTGCAGTGAGGTAAGCTGTGATATTAGAAATCTTGACATGTACGTCAAAAATGGGTTTATCTTCATGTGTGATGGTGTTCCACAAAATAAAGAAAAATACTATCTAAGAAAAGGCAAGATGAGGTTCTTGGTGTTAAGTCTGACAACTGGTTGGAGGCCTGACACTGGAAAATCAGCAGCCACAGCTGCCTATGTTCTGAGGAGGCTATATGCTTTGTGCTTTGGATGCCAACCCAGAATTGTACATCAGACAAAATTTCCATCTAAAGTATCATTGAAGATTGATCTTTTAGTATTATTGTTGAGTTTTACATATAGCAGCTACAATTATTTGTCTGTATTTTGACTGTTTCTAATGTTGCAGTTAAAACCCAGGAAGTCTTAACTCTGTATTCCACAGTAGGTCTTATTGATACCATTTACTAGCCATTGTCAGCCATAACCTTTACTTCAGATGATCAGGAAGCCAAATAAATAATTATGATTTTGTTTAAAGGGGGGAGGGGAGGGAGAAAAAAGGTAGTGGGTGTTATCGACAGAAAATTTTTGTATCTTATATTGCAGCTGAGCAATGTCACGTTTGATTTCACAGATTTCCTTTAAAATCTTTGCTTGTCAGTTTTTTTCTGCCAAACTTGGGGTGTTTAATTCTAGAATCCTTACAGAAAAAACCACTTCTGGTGTGTTATGGATAGGTTATGGATAATTTATGATCTCCACGATTGTCAAGTCATCACAATTTTTTGTTTGTGCTATGAATAAACAAGAGCCATTAGAGATGAAGTATTATTTATTAGTAGCATACTGTATCAGATTTGGTTTCCATGTGACGTTCCTTTGAAGTTCTTATAGGATGAGATGCATTATTTGGTCTGCTTGTAAATTTTGAAGGCATGAGATCTCAGTAATAATTACGGCACAATGAAGATTTACTGACCTTGTGATGGGGATGATTTGTCTTCTTCTTTCTATGGGAGCAGGACGTATGATTTTGTGCTTTCGTGAGGTGTCCCCCAAAAAAGAGCTTTTTCTTCAGCCCAATGTGCTCTTTAGAGTCTTGACATCCCCCTCAGACCTCTGAAGTTTGTCTTCAGGGACTGACTGGAGCTAGATGGACTCTTCTTCATCCATAGTTGCCAGGTTATGGAATGACTTATGCATTGGCCCATGTTGTGTTCTGAGTGATCCAGATTAAGGCAGTAATTTGTTCATGGTGTTTGAGTTTGTATGTGACTTTGACCTCTCCTTTTTTTTTTTTTTTGTAATATATGGGGGTGTTATCCTTCAGACCTCCCACTTTTTAATGCCTGATTTTCCTACTGTGTATTGAGAGGTGCTATGACTGGAAGTAGTTTTCTGGTAAAAGATGCCTTGGAGACAGTATAAGCATTTCTTCACAGAATTTCAATTTAAGCAGCTCTTCACAACATTTGGACAGTTTGACTGTTTTCATTTGAGGATTTTTTGTTTGTGTCTGAATCTTCTGAAGCACATTGCATGGGTGTTTTGTTTGTTGTGAAGTAAGAGGCTACTTGTGATTCTTATTCTGATGGGGAAGCATTACTGAGGATGCAGTCTGAATTCAGTGTAGCAGAATAAACCTGCAAAAGCAATGGTATTAAAAAATAGATGTGAAATATATTTTCAGAACTCTTCAAGCATTTAAAAATAAAGAATGCTTCCATCCTGCCAAATCCACAAAACTGGTTTCTTAAGTATCTTGTGACTAAGCTCTGAAATGAGCTTTTTATTCAGCCTTTCCTTATTTCCCCTACCCGTGTGTGTCTTCACAAAACTTGTCAAAGCTTGGTAGCTTGAAGATGTTAGTGGCACTATAAAAACCATTTGAAGTTGGCCATTGTGCTCAAGCTTAGTAGGAGAGACTGAAGGAGGCACAAATAAATACATACATGTGTATATATCATATCCACATCTGCCTCTTCTCCCTTTTTGCTTCCCTGTCATACTGTCATCACAGAATTTTCCTAAAAAAAACAATATAAAATTTTCACTGAGTTACACCAGTGAATTTGTACTGACTTTTGGGAATCACTCTTGATTTGTAACTGAGAGTTAATTAAACTCTGAGCCTTAATAAGATCTTTTAGGTACAGACTCTGCAAGGATGTAGCATGTAGCTTTTACAGGTGAGCAGTTCCAGTGAACTGACTGGGATTATTCATTCTTCTAAGTTTTTGAAAATCAGGTTGTTATAATTTCAAGCTTTGAAGAGAATCTGAATAATTCAAATGTGTTTAATGCATGAAAGAAGATTAGTGACTACAAGCATGCTGTTATGACTAAAGTGAATGAATTTGTATGATTACAATCACAGTAATTTCTGATTCAGAGTAAGTTTTGTAACAGTGTAGAAGAATGGAGTATTTCTGACTTGGATGCATATTAAAACAAAAAAGCTGGAATGCTTGATACAATACCTCTGCTGCAAGGTCCACGATGATGTTTTCAGCATTATATGTAAGGCAACTTTACAAGAAAAAATAAAACGCAGTGAGTTTGAAGAAAGAGGGAGAACATTTTGTTTCAGAGAAATGGGAAAGTTCCTGCAACAGGCAGTGTCACTATAAAAGAAAAAGACAATTTGAGGACGAGGAAAGGAAATATGGAGCAGCCGTAAGAGACATAGAGAAGAGGGGATGATGATTTGTGTCAAATGAAGGCCCCAAGGGATGTTATCCCTGCACCCCCCGCGCGCGGGGCTGTGGCGGGGGGGGACAGGGGGGGTTTCCGTGGGATCATCAGCTGGACGAGACCTGCGTTACTGCAGAAATATAAGTATTAGAGTAAATTGTTTGTCTGAATCAGAAGCATGCAATCATTTGATTGTTTGTTTGATTGATTGGTTGGTTGGTTGATTGGAGTTGAGATTGTGTTCCGCACATCTTGTGCTATTTCACTGTGGTTCTTACAGGGAATATATGCATGTGTGTGGTTTTGCATGCTCATGCACAATATTTAGAAAAGAGTTTGATGTGTTCTGCTGACACAAGCTTCCCATTGTTGCATTCCTTGTGCATTAGATCTAATCAGTGATGTGCTTCCATTCTGGTTTTCATATTGAGTTAATTCTCTCTTCCAGTGGGCAAGCACACTGCAAAGTGTTTCATTTACTTGTCATGGTGAGATCAGGAAATCTATTGTTAATTATTATGGTTTCAATTCTGAACTCAGCTGCTTATGTCACATGTGCCATTGTATTATGTGTTTGACTATTAATGACTAGATGGAATATTACTATGTACACTATGAATTAAGGGAGGTTTTTTTAATGCAAACTATTCTAGAAAGAAAAAATCAAAATAGCTTTAGAAACGTCAGACAGTCTCTTCAAGAACTCTCCAATAACTGATTTAAATACAAAATTTATATTCTGGTTTATGTGTGCTTATACGAAATATGTTATCTATTTCTTCAGACTATTTTAAAATGGACTTTGTCTCATATATACAGACTAGTGAGAAATGAACAAAAATGCAGATGAGCAAAGATAAACTAACTTGGAAGCACAGTGCAGTAATACTAGTGTAAGAATACTCAGACAAGAGTTTTTTATTTTATAATATTACATCTATCCCTCCTGCAATTTTAAATTTTCTTATTCTTTCTGTTTCATTCCTTCTAGTGGTAGGATCAGTATTGTGTCCGGATAAGGAACATTTGCTAACATGTAGTTTAGGTCTTTGTAAATCTAAGTGAAATAATACTGAAGTAAAACCAGTCATGTCATTATTCATACAACCACAGTGATTTTTCAAATTTAGATGTTAGTTGTCCTTTGCAGGTCAGGAATTTATTTTTTCTCTATCAAAAAGTTTTATAAATCAAAACTTGTTATGTTTGACTGTTTGACAGAGGAAAGAAGAAACATACAAAATATTATATTTTATTTAAAATTATATTTTGACAAAAAATCATTTATGTAAAAGGAGAATTGAAAAATTATTTAGCCAGTTTTAACGGATTTAGTTCATTTGTTTTGCTTTTAACTAAAGTATTTTTTGTGTGGTTTCAGATCTTAAATCAGATACAAGACGACTAGGAAGCAGTCAAACAAATACATTAAGGGATTCTTTTTATTTAATTGGTTCAAATTAATTAAACATCTGGAATCTATGGAGATTCTTTCCAAACTGTTGTATCCATTTTCTCATATGAACAAAACAAAAATGTTCATTTGTTCTCCTTGGACGAAGGATAGTTTTGCTTAATCCATGAAAAGGTACCTTTCCCCAGTTCTAGTGAAGGACATGGTGAACACACAGGCAAAGTTACAGATGCAGAAAGACCGTGCAGAACTAGTTTTAACTAAAGTAGGTCGCATGCTATAAACTTAGACCAGGTAGAGGTTTAATTTTTGTAGGCAGTGCCACAAGAGTTGTGCAATTATGCTGCTGTTTAATAAAGAGTATGGTATCTTTGTACAATACTTATTCTCTGGGAAGAAGGGGAAGAGGTCTTGTAAGAAGAGAAGTGTGCAGACTGAGTCAATCAAGAGCCATTGGAAGGAGAGGTCCACACTGTGAATATACCAGTAATTGATATCTTGTGGCTACCCCCATTGTATTCCAATTAAACTTTATTGAATTCCAACAGGGGAAAGCAGTAGGGGTGCAGATCTTCACTGCCATACTACCATAGGCCATCCCCCTTACAGGCACTGGGAACCAATTAAAAACTTACTTATCCAAAATAGCACTCTTAATGAACACACTGTCTGGAGAGGACTATAATTACCTTCTTCTCATCATAGGCCAGTACAGACATTAGTACAATCTCAGGGAGAAACTGTTGAACTATCCCAAGAAAGTTAAATGAATATCCTCCAAATAATAAGCCAGACATTGTTGTAGGGTTTTTTTCCATCACTGCCCACCTATTTCTACTATTTATTAAGCCTACTGTGCTTAGTGATTAGATTAAGACATTAAATCTTCTCTGAAACACACGCCTTAGAATTGGTTGGCAAATGAGCTGGCAAGAGTTTTTACAAAGTTTGACTGAAAGTTACACATTCTATCCCCCAAACCCTCTACAAATAGAATTGTATTGAATTAAATTGAACCTTCTACAAATTTGGTACGAGGGACCAACTGCTGTCTCATGAATGGACTGTGTGTAGACATTAAGAGCAGCACTGAAGACAGCTTAGATACAGAAGTTAGTTATTTATGTAACTTCTGTCAGCTACATCAGGTTACTCTGAGAGTCACATCCTGCTTTCCTTTTTGAGGCTGGTAGGAATTTCCCAGAGCATTGATCATGCACATGCACACTTATGTACACGTGTCTATATGCCAAAGCAAAGACTAAAATCTTTCTCTCTTTGGTCTGGGTCAGCAAAAACATTTATCCTGGCTCTAGATTCTAGCCAGGATATTGGTATTGAATCCCTGCTTCACAAAAAGAGCTCTGAGATATTTCAGTGGCTACACACAGTCTAACCTCTTACTTTTATATTGTTAAGAGGCTTCCTGTAGCACAGTCTTCTGAAGCAGCAAATAAGGGTTTGCTGTTGACATCAGTGTTGAATGGTATCTATTTAATTCAGTTTCCATTTTGATCAAGAAGTTTCTTTAGTAGTGTCCAAGAGCTGATGTCACTCTTGTATCACTCCCATCAGGAAAAACACCCTGGACATTCTAGCAAGCGGCATGGTGAATTTTCTCCTTACTCTCAAAGGAATTTAAAGGAATCTTCTATTTTTATATTTCGTCTCTTTCTTGAAGAAGGGAAAGGTTGCATAATGTCTTCTTGTGCCTTCAAATAAGTTGACAAGAAAATATCAGGAGCTCCAAAGGGTATTTGTGTTAACCTTCATCATCTTTCAGTTCTTTGTCCATGTTTTAAAGCAAAAAATAATGACTAATCCATTCCACAGTGAGACCTGAATTAGATGCTATCTCTAGCATGGGTCACAGCACACACATGTCAAATGGCTTATTTATAATGTCACTAGAATAGGACCACATCTTTATAGCAACCTTCCTTCTTCCTCTTTCCTCCTGGCTGTCTTTTTCCTATGAGCACAAAGGGCAATAGCTACATCTGAAAACCTAACCAAATCTATCCTAAAATTATTAACCTTAGTGATTATAACTTACAGTATTTCTGAAGGTGCAAGATATTCCCAATACTGTCAGTGCTAATTTTGTAGTGGTTTTCTCCCTTGTATAAATGGCATGGGTAACTTGTACGCACGTAGATATTTTCACCCATCAGTAATATTGATGTTAATGGTATTTCATTCTTTAGCAATACTTTTGAAACACAGGCTTGAAAATTCTACATCTGAAGAGTAATGGAAAAGAAAGCATTCATGCCAACTCAGATTCAAAAAGACTTCATGAATACATCCCATATCATTTTTCCTTCTGATTGGACAGAGATGTCCCGTTTTGACTTGCATATAAATTAACTATAAAAAAGATGTAACCTAGTCCTATGGCTTCTTTTGGGAATAAATCCAGCCATACGTATTACAAATAAGATAGGCGGGGTTGTTGCTACTTTATCTCGATGTGTGTATGCTTTCACTGTTTTGAAATTAACATTGCAAGTATTGAGACTATTTCTATAACAAAGTAGACCATTAATTTATTTTTGTCATGCCTCGACAGTTTGATTATGTGTGTGGTGTTGTTCAAATTAAAGCTCTAGTTTTTGAAAAAGTTTAAATTTAGAACAGTGTTTCTGTTAGGAAACTTCCAGATTCCTCTCAAAGGATTACAGGTGATAAACTTAATGATTAAAAAATACTGGGTTTACTTCTTGAGTAAAGTATAAGTTTGTGCAGATTTTTATTTTTGTAAGTATCATTGCTCAAAATTTCCAAAACTTAATCGTCATCTACATAGCTGAGACAAATTCTGGGATATTTTTTTCTATGTTTGGTTGATTAGGTATACATGTCTGTATGTATCTGTATATTTATGTATATGTATACGTGTACCCATTAGGTAGAAGATAATAATCCATTTCTTCCAGTGGATTAGGCCTGTACTTATTACTGCATCAACACATAAACTCGGAATGTCTTGTTCCTGTCAATTTGTATGGCAACCCGGGCATTTTAGGAGCTTTATGGGAAGTCTAAAATCATTACATTATTTCTCAGAAATTAAAATACTGTATTTTGAGTATGTTTAGCACTGGATAGGTGACCACAGCATTTGACTGTTGAAAATCTGTCCTATACTCTGCTAAACTGAACACTTTTGGTGGCTGTAATAAGTATGCATAAGATGTGATCCTCTTGCTCATCAAGAAACTCACCACATTCAGTGGGAGTCCTGGGCACAGGGTGACACAACTCAATACTAGCAGTTGACTTTAAGCTGGAAATTTTGTCAAGCAGCCCCATGATTTACACAGTATTGTAACTATTATGAGTGTCAGGGTAATGGTGTCTATCTGCCTTTCCTGCAATGGTAGTTTATGCCTATTTTGCTACTAAAAACAAGTTTTATGCTGACTTATAGAAATAAAAAGCTGATGCTGATGTTCAAGTTAGAAAACCCAATATGTGTGTAATTCTGGGTTATGAGTTCTGAGTGATTAGAGTGATATTGTTTGGCTGTCCCTAGGCTCTTTGGGTGGTCTTCTCAGCTGATTATGTTCTGTTTAACCCATTATAGCCAATACCTGTCATTACCCTTCTTTCACTGTTGTTGCTTCAGAAGGATGAAGGGAAAAAATATTAATACAATGTGTGGGTATTCAGAGTATATGTGGATATTCAGAATTCCAAAGAAGTGCAGAATTCCACTTATAACCCAGAAACTTAGATGATCAAGGTAGAATTGTCTGATTCTTCTGGCTTCCATTGCCTCCTACGGCCTTTATTGTTAGGATCATCATAAATGTGTTCAAATGTGAAGTGTGCAAGGCATGAAATATTTTTCTAAAAGGATATACCTACCTTGGCATGGCAAGAGTCCCACTTCTGAATTTTTTCTGCCTTCTGCCAAAAGCTCAGGGACTATGGCAGAAACTGTGGCTATGATAGGAATGACGTGAAGCATTCCTACTACAGCATCACTAACAAGGATGTGTCAAAGTTAAAAACCTTAGGTCTCTGAAAGTCAGAGCAAGATAAAAAGAGTTGGTAGTGGGGATCTTGTGGAGATTACCTACTATGGTACCTAGATGTGGTGCAAATAATCCATGATCCCTCGTCTAGCTCTTTTTCCTTGGCATGCTAAAACAAATCCAGGTTGCTCCTTTGTGTGCTTATCAAGAGATTTACCTTGCATCATAAGAGTGATAGAATGGAAGGCAAAAAGTGGAAATCTGGTCTCATTAAACCTGGTTGAAAAATATTGATGATTTGGGTTAAAATTCAATATTTTGTCAAGACTTACAGTCTTTGTTGCTTGTAAGATTAACTTGCAACATATTGTTTGCTAATGAATCGAACTTTTGCAAAAATGTTTGGGTATTTCTGAAAACTTGGCAATACGTAGTATTCTCACTGAATCTGGGGCTACAGTTACCTTCTTTCATCTCTTAGAGTCTAAGCTCCAAAACCCTGCACAGTATGGTAGCTTTAATCAGGGTAATCCCAGGGAACATGGCCATTGGGTAAGCTACAGGTCAGGTTTATGTGTAATGACCCTTATGTCAAAGATAATTTGAACTACAATGTAATAACGTGAATAAACAACTGATAATTTATTTTTTTTTTTGGCTGGGTACCATCCATTTTCTGTGGAGATACTAAATATAGCTTCAGCATGAATAGTTAAAGATGGTATTGTAAAAAAAATACCGTTTGGAAGAAGCTGTAAAGAGACTTACAGAACCATGCTTTGCAGCATGAAAAATACTTATGTTTATTTAGGACTAAACCCCTGCTTTTAAATATTTAAGAGTGTCATGGCATACAAACCATGTGTGTGATTATCACCGCAGAAAAGTTTAATTACATATCTTTCCCCTGTGCCTGCTGTTGTGGATTGCTGGAGCACTGGAGAGCAGAAGAATGCCTAATGTTCTCCTCAGAGCTAAATTTTCTCCTTGCTTTGTGATGTAAACGGGTAGTTTGAACACCACCACGGATTCCTGCGCTCCATCCCCGAGCATCCTTTCTGTTTTTAGCAGGAAGATCACCTGACCGCCACCTAAAGCTGCCCCTTTTTACCGGAGGCTCTGGGCAGCCCCGGAGAGGAGGGAAAACAAAAGAGCTCAGCTGCAGTTTTGTGTTGCCGTGTCTGGCTTAAGCAGAAGATTCTAGACATTCGTGCCGAAAAATCAAAGCACAGCTGAGACTACATCAACCGGGAAGGTATTTTCTGCCCCCAGAATGGGCTGGATCAGTACAGGTGGTTTGCAGATCATGCGAAGACAGACGGACTGAGAGCCATGGAAAGGTGGGATAAGACTCTGCCTCTTTCTCGCTTTATTTATTCTCTCTCTCTCTCTCTCTCTGTCTCTCTTGATTTGTAAAACAGCGTGGCTGGGACCTGAGACAGGGTCATTTAAAGACGTTAGATGGGCTTTAATCCCACAAAACAAAATCAAAATCAGAGGCACTACCCTGTTCAGCCAGATGTTGAACCCAAACTTGGGCTGAGTCGGACTTCATTTGCACGATTCTTGTGTTGCTTTTGATGTTGTCTTTGTTTAGAATAGTTCCTGTATGAAACACCATGCTTTAAGATGAACTACATGCTTCTTTCACAAATTGACTGTTCTGATCCTTTCAGGATTTTGCCAGGGAAACTGCAAAGGAAAGCTTTGAGTGTGATGCTTATGGAAATAAAAAGAGCTGTTGACTTTGAATTTCTTGTGATGCAGGCATGGTTAGAAGTTGAGCTGTGATTGTTGTTGTACATTGTCTGAATTGTAACAATGGGCAGTTCAAGTAGAGCAAGTTTGAATGGTGTTTCTCCAGCAATTCCAAATGCATTTCACTCTCATGATCCTTGGCTTCCCACTGAAGGCAAGGAATGTGAATAATGTTAAAAATTTATTTTTAGGAAAAAAACAACATTCTTTTTAAAAAGGTTGGAAGAAACAAATGAACATTTTCATTTTGAATGGTTGTTGTTACATCAGCATGCCTAAACATCTAAAACAAATCCCAGCGATTTCTCATTTCTCTTGCTGGGCAGATGCATTTCTTTTGTTCCTGAAAATTTTTCCCTGCCTTCTAAAGAACAAAAGGCATTTTGAAAGGTGCTTTTTTTTTTTTTTTTTTTTTTTTGGCAGCAAGAGAGTTATATACAAATGATCAATTTTGTACAGGTTAATGCTCTGCTTCATTCTGAAGTAAACTGCCTTAAGGTATTGGGAGGAAAGGGGGTGGGCAGACAAGGGGGAGGCTTGACCGATGTCCAGGAAATACTGAATTTGGATGGATTTAGATCATACAGAGAAGCAAACATTTATCTTCAGCTGGATTTTAGCTCCATGTCTGTTTGTATGAAAATCTACAGACCATAGCAGGGAGACTCTTAGCAACCCATAAATCAGATTTTTAATGGGCCCTTTAAAATTTGTCTGTGAGGGGTGACTGCCTGGGTCCCCTTTGGCCAAATTAAGATGCAATCTGACAGCACAGCAGCATCTGTGTGCTGACATTTTTTCATGAACCTACTGAAAAATGGCTCCATATCCCTTCTTCAGTCCCCAAAAGATGGTTTCTGAATAGCCATGCATTTTTCCCCTGTACTGTTGTTTGTTCTAATCACCATTCTCTCTGATAATGTCTGACTGGCTTGTTCTGCTTTGCTTGCTTTTACTGTTTGACTAGCTGAGGGGCTGTAGTAGGCAGTGGTTGGTTTACTTGAAATATAAACCTCATGCCCTTACTTCTGCTCACCAAAAAAATAATTAAATATAAATGTTGCTTACAAATGAGTTGTATAGATTCTGCTAATAAGCAGCTCCTGCCTGTACTTCTGGAGTTAGGTAAGTGGGTTGAAAAACGTGTGTCTAGATAATGTGAAATGCCAGCCAGTAGTGAGTGCAATGGACAGGAATAGCTGAAAATCCTAAATTAACCCACAAGAATAAAATCCTGAAAGGCCAGAAGCATACCTGGTACACATGTCTGTTTATCCAAGGGAGAAGTTCACGTTCAGATACTACAAGACTGAGTGGGGGAGGAGGAGGAGGGAGGAAGGCACTCCTGCAATTGTACTACAAGTGTGCTTGTTGGAAAGAGCCTCGTGTGCAACGGCCATTCAGTCGGACACTGCAGCTCCACCGTAACATTCCTCAGCAGAAGTTGTAGGGGTGGGAGAAGCCTCCATCTGTGGATGTGTGGGGTAAGGAAGGGTCCCATGTCTCTCCGTAGTGATCTGTGCCAGGTGATTTGTGGGGTGGCAGGGAAGTTCACACTGGTGGAAGCCGCTTCCTAAAATGTTCAGTGAGATAAGGTGGCTCCATAGCACGAAAGTAGGGCAAGTAGGAGGCAGAAGGATGGCTGTGAGAAGTTGTGAGTAGTATGAATCCTCTCAAAAAAATGTGGCTGGAGCTATTTTTGTGGCTGCCTAATAATGCTTATGGATGGTTCTGAAAATCACTGCATTTAATGGACTCCTCTGCTTTCTCTTCAATTTAAGGTAATAGCTTATCTGTATTACAAATATGATTTTCTGCAAGAAAATAGTAACTTTAAAAGCTTCCCTCATAGAAAACAAATGGTATAAATATTATGCCATTTGCCCATTGCAAGAGGCATTTCATTTTAGTCAGAGCTTGCAAAGCATGTTGTGTGGTGTGCTTATAAACCCCTCAAATGTTACTTGCCAGACTTGTTACAGTCTTTTTAGATTAATTTTCAAAGACCTAAATGCTTGCAGTAATGGTATAAAATTCCAGTTCCATTGGAGAGGAGCAAAAATGGAAGTTTAACACTGCATGCAGATCCCATTACTGCTTTTGTACAGGTAGATAATTTGACAGTAGCAAACAGTTTGCTTCATGAAAAGTGACACAATCGCACTGTGAGAATGTGAAAAAGAAAACAAACATCTTGCATACCATCATAGAAGCAGAAGTGTCAACGAGAGAGGTTTGAAATAAATAGAGTTTAAATGGCTTGAATGACAGAAAGATTCCATGTGCTTTATTCACATTGACCGTAGATATAAAACAAGGGAATGCAGCTGCAGTTTGAACCACATCAGGCTGATTTCCAGATGTATATGTGCATAATCAGAAAGCATGGGAGTGTAATGCTGAAAGGCAGCAAACTAGATTTCAGAACTTAACTGGACGCATTTAGAGAAACTGGATTGAAGATTCACAGGCAGAAAAGTTTCTAGAATAAATGAAGTGAACAAACTCAAATGAATCACACACATCCAACCAGTAGTATTGTCTATCAATTGTGTGATTATTAAGTACAACATAATTTAAAGTAACAGTGAAAGTCTCCTTTAAGAAGTGAAGCAAGACTTCTGACATTTATTCTCATTAAAAAATGAAAAAAGCCCAAGGACTTTGCTTGCAAATGCACATTTTCTCAGGGCACAGAACTTGACACATTGGACCTTTGTAAAAGGGGAGGGGAATACAAAAATGGTGGCACTTGGAAAATTTCTCAGCATCACTTTCTACAAACAGAGTAAATACATCCTATAGTTAAATATAGAGGACAAGATTACCTTCTTGTTGTGATGCAAATTAAAAATAAAAATAATTAGATTAATATATACTAACATCAAAAGGACTCAGACCAAGTATTGAAGTCTGAGGAAATTATATTTACATTGAATCAGTCCAAGTAGTGATTGTCAGTGTTCCAGATGACAGACTCAGCAAACAGCCCACCTACTTCCCATTTCAGCAGCAAATGCTCTAGAGAAACCATCATGCTCTCACTGCAAAATAAGCTTAAGAACATTAGAGGCCATATAGTATTCCTGGTTGCCCTAATTCAACTAGTTTAAATCAAGTTTGTTGTAAATAATATCACTGTAACAGAGCTGATTGTAGCCCATGGAGTCAAGAAAAGAGTAAAGTCAACAGAATTTACTTTTTTTTTTTTTTTAAAGAACATCCCAGCTGTTCCTCTGTCATTGCTTCCATGTGTATATAGTACATTCCAGACCCATGTGTCTTTGTTCCTAGCACCAGATAAAAAATTCACAGACAGATCTGTCTCTTGTCACTCTTGCCGCAGTCTTCTCCTCACTACATTATACTGTAGGATAAAGAGGAAGCTGATTCTTTTGGTAGCCTTTGGTATTTATATATAGAGCATACCAGAGTATTAGTGACTGTCCATTACTTTGTAGAAAATAAACATTGACAGTAGGGTTAGCTGAGAACTACTGGCTGGTTTTGCTCTTTCTCTGGGGATGGAAGGTTTGGTTGAATTTTACAGCAGAAAAAAGGAAACCACTCTCATCTGGAAAAATGCGAGGTATTTCTAACCTAATCTACCATATTTTCCCAGTCACTCTTCCAATTGATTTGCTTTTGTCCTCTCATACTTTTTTCCTGACCCTCGACAAACTTCTTTCTTTATGTAAATCTTTTTTTTCGCCTTTCCTGCCCCAGTTGAATGTTCTGGAACAGTGAGATACACTTTCTGCCACCTGATCTTTCTTTTGTCCAGACAAAGTAAAAATTTGATGCTAGGGAAGTACAGAGGTGCATATCCAGATGCTACAGAATGAGATACTCTTCTTATTGATCTGCCTGCTCCAAGAAGGAAATTATTTTTCATCCCAACATTAGTAAAATCTACCATAAAGAACTTAGTTGATGTCCCCATGGTTAAAACAGCTGAAGGAAGCAGTAAGAGATGGTGCTTTCTCAGGACACTTTGATGATCCAAATCTGGATCCTGGATACCTATATCATCATATGAACATTCCTAGAAGAGAGTGTGGTTGTTAGGATTTAGGGCTCAGCTCTGCCTCTGGTGAAATTGGTGCCAAGTTTCACTCTAGAGATGAAACAAGAGAAGATTTATTAGAGACAGAAAAGCTGATCTTGCAGAGGGGCTCAGGTTAAATATGTTTTAATGCCTTCCTGGCAAAGAAAACAAGGAAATAGGATTGCCAGTGGGTGATCACTAAACCTCTAAACCCCCTAACTGTTATGCCTTATAAAAAAACATGAACAAAAATAAATAAATAAATACATAAATAAATAATAGTGCCTTGGAAAAATTCTTAATCTGAAGGCATTAAGAGTAAAATCTTTACCCAGCCATGACAATCCCCATTGACAAAAATGTTCATAACCCAGAGGTGATGGAATACAAATAGTCATGGATGGGGGAAGCATTTCAATAGAGAGCATCTAACAATAAAAGTTCTATTTCTCAGTTATCCTTTCCAGTCAAACAAATAAATTGCAGTGAAGTACAGTGTGAAAAATTATTGCAGCTAGAGTGCTTTTCTGATGACAGAGATGACATAAGTTATAAAAGCCTGTCCTAGATAATAGAAAGTAAGGATTCTTGGAAGTTAGTAAAGGTTTAGGAACTCTTGGGGTCTGGATTGCTATAAACATACTAATAGGATATGGATTACTTCACTCCTGACTCAGTCATCTGCTGAGAAACCTGCACTGGTGGGAGCACAGAGCCATGGCAGCCCTGTGCTGCATCTGCTCTTTATCTGACTCCACTCCTGAGGTTCTGACTGAAATTTTCAGAAGCATTCACATGGTTGGCCAGAGTTGTTGGAGTGATTGTACTAGTCTCTGAGAACCATGATGCCATGATCAGTCCTGAAGCTGACAGTAATCAAACTGAAACACTGATAAGCAGAGTCTCTGCATGGACAGGGCCTCCAGGGCAGAGTTCCCTTTCGTCCAAGAAGTTTCCATCTTCAGAGTCAGCTTCTTGAGAGAGACTCCAAAAGGTAACTTGGCATCACCGTCTAATGCTATTCAGTCAGATACAAACCAGCATTTTATATTTTAACAATGCTGTACCTAGCACATGACCTAAAGAGGAGTGAGAAGCAGTGCCTTTCTTGCTAATTAAGGTTCTCCATTACATGGTTAGGATCAATTGCATCTAAAAGCAAAGTTTAAATATGACACCAGCTTCCTGGAGCACTCTGCAAATCTAGAACATCTGAGGAGGTTTGCAGAAGACTAAATAAAGGAGCTTGGTGAGGTCATAATTGTTCACTGCTTATGACTGGGGCAGCTGGAAGCTCATGTGCCTTTGTCTTCAGAGCTCCGCACCTCCTGAATGACTGAAGAAGACACACTTGTCTTGCTGCTTCTTATTCAGAAGATGCTATAGAAGAGGTCCTGGGAAACAGGAGTGAGGAGTTTGTGGAAGTGTGGCTATGTTGTATCATTTGTCTTTATAGTCCTGCACCACAGAAATCTGGAAACCATTATGGGATGGGTGGTAGCTAACCCTTAGATAGCAGTAAGAGAATCTTCCTTTCCTAGATTTTGCACTGCTGGATTTTAAAACCTGGAATAATTGAGGGGACAATCTGTTCCTGTCACCTCCCATTCTGTCATGGCAGCGTTCAAATACCATTTTCAAACTAGCTGCAGTGATGTAACCATACCAAAACACCTTCCTGTATGCCTGTTGGAAAGTCCTTCTGAAAAAGGAGTGTGCCGTTAGGGAGTTCTTTATTGTGTTTTTTTTTTCCTTCTGCAGATTCAGCAGGTGCTATATATTATCCTTTACAACCTTCAGCCATTGGGAGCTAGGACATTGTAATTATGTTCCCTGTCTGTGGAAGTTACTGCCTATTACTGTGTGAAATATGTGCTCTGCTTGGGATTCAAAACTAAACTGAAGAAACACATTTGCTGCTGCTTTCATAACAACAAAATAATGGTAGTGTTAATTGACAGTTGTAAATGCTCTCTGTCCCTTATATGGTGGAATCTGTATAAAAATACCTTGTTGGTGACATGTAAAGAAGTCAGATTCCCAGTGCTGAATGTTCACTTCCACAAACAATATTTTACATGTGTGTTGTTCCATTTCCAGTCATCACAGGCGTTTCCACTGGTGATAAGTGTCAAAAAAAATCCTGGAAGGCTGATACATAGGAAGTACATGACCATCTTTATACAGAGATAACTTTAAGTCACCTTTGTAGAGGCAGTCAGTGTCTCACAGCCCTGTGAGAGAACAAGTCGCCTCATTTGCTCATTGTTCTTGAATTTGTATGTGTGTTGGTCTTTAAGCACCTGGACCCAGTTCCCCCAATGACTTGGTAGCACAGGAGAAAACAAAAGTTGGCTTTTCTATCGCCTGCAGCTCCTACTTCTGTGGCCTCATCTATAGGAGCATTTCCTTCTGAGGTTTCACCCCTTTCTGACTAGAAAAATGTAGCTTGGTTTTATCTCACTCTGTTGTCTCCTGAAGTTATACAGAGGAAGTGAGATATGGTGGGTACCTCATGCACTATTCTGTTAGGATAAAGAATGTATGATGTCTTATTGTGTTTAGAAGAATGCTCAAGAAAACCTCTCTATGGAATACTTGTGATAACAAGTGGGAAAGAAAAAAATAAAAGGAGAGGCAGCACAAGAAAATGTAGCTGTTTTGGTGTAATCTGATAGTTCAGCATTACAGTACTTGATACTGCTGTGCTTCCTTTGCCAAGACTTTGTGGTAGCCCCAGTGGTCCACAGCATAAGATGCTGTGTTGCCTGTAGCTGCCCTAAAAGCAAAGAAAGTTTTTTATTGTTATGTACCTCAAGGAGATAGTGTGCAGACTATCCTTGGCAGGGGCACAGTGCGCAGTGCCGAGCTCCTGAATATTTTATTCTCTGTTAATTTCTTCTTCTCACTTTGATTTAAAGAGGAAAGTTGCACGTGTTCCCATGCTCTCTCATGAGATTGGCCACGTCTTAGGAAGTACCAAGCTTCTCATTTGTACCTGCTCTCATCAAGTGAGTAAGGCTGTGAGTGTTGGTGCACTAAACATGCCAACTGAGGCACTGTAGCTCACAAAGGTGGAAGACACCTTCCTACTCTCCTACCAAATATTATTTTTCATTGTACTGTGTGTCTGATAATCACCTCTGTATATAAAGCTTAGTATATTTGAATTCTCCACTGTGGTAAGAATGTTTGATTGGACAACCCAGACTCCACCTGAACAGGAAATACAAGACTTACCGTCAAACTACCCCAAATGTATGAAATCTGCTTCTCCAGATGGAGTAACAGCAGGGTATTTGGCCCAACATCCTGCTTTTCATGCGGGCCAATAGTGGATTCTCTGGGAAAAGTAGATGCACCAGGGCAGTATGGGGTAATACTTTACTTGTATAGCTTCCAATTTCCAATATAAGTTGCCAAGAGATTATGATGTTTTCCAGGTTATATGACATATTTCTTTTAAGGCATGAATTGAAGTTTATGTGACCACACAACACAGAAGAAATGTAATTTTCAGCATTGGTCCTATGGATACATGCTCACTGATATGTATGTAACCAAACCTCTGCACCTCAGCACAGGGTGACCCAGTCATAGAGGAAGATTGGTTTGTTATGCCTTGACTGGAGCTCACTGCTGCCTTGGTAAGGAGCCTTATATCTTCAAGCATATCAGAACTTTCTGTCATCATTAGAAATACTTAAGAACTTTAAAATTTGAAAACTTTTAGCTGAAAGCTAAAGCTTTTAGTTGAAAGTTTTAGCTACCTCAGCATATAAACTGAAAATGTGTTTCATTTGTGATAAACACATTTTTGTGCATGAGTCATAATAAAAAAAATAAAATTAAAAAAAAAAAAAGAAAGAAGAAAAGATAAGAAAAATCCTTTTTAGGGAAGTTACTAAAAAAATTGATTAGAGTGTTTGACATAGAAAGTGGCATCTCTTCTGGGATGAGAGCAGTGCTTCTAGCAGTCACCTCTTCTGTCACAAGAACATCTGTCCCTCATTTTTGCAGGCATACCTTTCAAATAAGAGCTTATCTTATCAGTGTGCATATGATTTTGGTTTGCCTGTTTGCTCATCCTTCCCCAAAAGTGTGAGGGGAGATTGGATTGAAATAGATATTTGCTGATGAACAAATGCTTTTTTGTCTTTGGGTGCAGTACAGTTGTCTCTGAGAGACAACTTTTGTTTTTCTTTAGAATTCCTGAGCCTCTCTGAAAATGGCTATCCTTGAGTCTTGGCTCTAACCCTTCACACTGAAAGAGAGACTTGGCCGTTGTCTACAAAAGGTTGTGACCAGCTGTTGCTGCACTGGAGAAGTCAGTGAGAGCCAGAGCATTTAACAAGCTGTGAGTGGGCAGCACAAGGGAATAAGGAGCATGGAGAGCTGAGGGCAGAGAGCTTGGAGTGAAGCTCCGAGAAGGAAAAGAAATCCAACAATTTGCAGAGAAACAGGGAAGGCAACAAAAAAGCCCAAAACAAGAGAATTAAGAGAGCTGAGAAAGAAAAATTGAAATGAATGAAGGCAGAAACAGGATTCTTCATGTGCATCCTCAAGCTGTCATGGTAAAGAATATAAGCTCTACAGCTTTTCCTTCACTTCTCCATGGAAATAAAACAATTACCATGAAACTGTTCTATTTTATCTTCAGAGAAATTTTTTAAAAGCAGTTCCCCCTTGTGGGAAGACTTGACATCTAGAACAGTTAGTGTCTCTCACAAGCCCTTCTTTATGGTTACTGTTTAACTCCAATGCCAGGAGGCTGACACCCAGATGCCACCATGCTACCTGAACAGAAATTGATAGTTTTTCCTTATGAGAGCTGAGAGGTAGGGAGAAAAATGTTTTCAAAAGGAAAAGAAAAATAAGTTTAAGCTAGGTTGTGTCCTTTGATCTGCACATGGAAAGTTAAACCAATGTTAAAGTTTCCCTCCCTGGGTGGAAGAGGCATTCAGGGCAGCAAGATCCTTCCTTTCTACCCCAGGCACTTCTCCTTGCTCATTGTTCTCTCTCTGTTCCCTCTCACTCTCATCCATGTTCCAACCATCATGATTTTCCCTCTCCAGAAGAGACCCTGAGGCTGGTCTGTTGTACCAGGCTCCTCTCCAACAGGGCTGTTATAGGAGGGGTCAATACTAGGACACTCACTAAGGCAGAAGATCTTCAGGTTTTCAGCATCCTGGTAAACCATGGGCTGTCAAGGGAAAAGAAAGTGGGAAGGTGAAGACAGGAAGACCCTATCTTCATGGTCTCCATCTGACATCCCACTCATGAGAAAAGACAGAGAGGAAACTATGAGAGAAGCAGTCAATAATCCCTGCTGCTTTGTGGCATATTATTATATGAGAGTAGGAGATAACAGTGTGCTCTTTGATAGAAAGTCACCTTCTAGCACTTTGTCATTCAGGTTCTTTGTATCTCAGCCTGAATGAAACCTGCCTGAATAAAGCTCTAAAATGTGTGCTTTATCTTAAAGTCCCTGAAGAAGAAGTGTCTACACTCCTGAAACACATCGGTGCTTTATTATGAGCCCGCTTCCGATCTCGGGCACAGCAGGGTAAATCTGCTATTACTCACTTAAAATCAGTGCTATTATCCTAGCAGTGAAAAAGAGTAGGTTCACTGCTTCCTCCTAAGCCAAGGGATAAATTTGTTCCATGTTGTTGGCACTGTAAACTTCTCCTGACATAGTGCTGGCACTTACTTTTATCTATATGATTAGAATTAAGTATCGCCTTTCTTTTGCAATTATACTAAATTAAGTTAAATCATTATGTTCTCAACCCTCTGTAACACTGTAGAAAACTTACTTTAGATAAATCTCACCTTTTTGTTTTACTTTAAAATTCTATGCTCAGGAATGGCTCCCAGAACATGAAAATGCATATTAAAAACATGCAGAGCTAGTTGTCTCTGTGATGGTGCTACCAACTTTTCTCAGGTTTCACCATTAGAGACGCAGTAACTTTCAGGATGGTGCAAGGTTTGTTGTCAGTGTGGAAAAATGAATACATTTCTGGGTTTATCAAGAGGAGAGGTGTAGATGGTGGTTAATTAAGAATCTGTGTGGGAGTTTATATTAAAGTGAGTGTTTAGGATAGCAACAAGTAAGACTTCAGGCAAGCAGGGTGAGAAAGAGCCAGTGTGTCAGCAGTCTGATAGTGCAGCTCTTAGAACCTCTTCCAGCAGCACATTGCAGAGGTTTTGACCTGATCACATCTCACAGAAGTGGGCAGCCTCACAAAAGGCTAAGAGAGAATACGTACGAGAGTGGTGAATAGTTTTATTTGCTTAGACACTTAGGGTTTGCTGTTGGTTTGTTGGTTTTTTTTGTTATAAACCATGCAATTTTAAGGCATTTAAAATAATGCTTTATCCATCTGTAATGGAAAAAGAGATTCTTAGAGGTTCCTGTAGAAAATTAGTGTTGTCTGCCTATTTTTGCATGGTAAGGACCAAACCTGAAGTCTTGCTGCATACTAGAGACAAAAAGTTAAATTATTGGACAATTTCCTGTTAATGAGAAGCGAAGTAATGTCCACCCATCAAAATTACCTGAATCCTAACACTGTACCATTTTTCAGAAGAATATAACTGGAAGAGACTTCTGGGCCAGTGAATTCAGCCCCTTACAAGCATAGGTAACTGTGTCATATAATCTCTTGCATAAGCAAATCAGCTTTGCTACACTAAATGTGTGAAGCACCAACTACGTTCTCATCTGTTATCAATGTTTTTCATTGATTTCAGAGCTGTGCTCAATTCACCAATTAACTAGGCATCTCACCTTCACTGACCTGAATACAGACACTTTGCAGAATAATCCAGCAGCCAGATTTGCTGCTTTGTACTCTTCCACCTGTCTAGCTGCATCGTGATGATATTTCTTCTCTCCTGATTTTTTTTTAATTTTATTTTTTTTTAAAATCATAGTCATAATATATTAAGCAACGGGTAATTTTTAAATGGATCAGTCAACACAAGGGAGAATAATTTCTAATTTATGCTTAAAAAATAAATTCAATTTAGCAATTATGTTCATAATAGAGATTGCCTTAACTTTGATTGTCCAAGTACACACCCTGTCTGTGTCAAGCAAATCTAATTTGGTAATGCAAAGAAGCTTTGTCCTTGGGTGAATCAGGGCATGTACCACAGAAGAGATCGTTAAGCTGTTCAAAAGGTTTGATGGTGATACTGCATTTATCCCAAATACTCTTCTGAACTCTTGGTTCTATCTGTGGTGCTAATGGATCAGTAAAAAAGCCCTCATATACAAGCATGGTAGCTGTATTTACTGTGCTCTCAGTTCTGGATGTATGACATTTCATTGCATGTAGGCCCATTAGCTGTGATGTTTGCTGTGTTCTTCATTAAATCTCACAAGACAGTAACTTAAAAGGAGTTATGTCACAACCGTTTGACCACATTACATTCTTTCATTTTTATACTTCCACATTTCAACATTGTCTTAAATTAATCTTCCTGTGACCTTGGGTGACCCAGACTTTCATTAAAGGATTTTCTTAGAAAAATAAAATAGGCTGTTCCTTCTACAGTCTTTTATTGTAGGGATCTCAAAAAGTCTGTACTCAACAACTAGAACAGATGTTTCATGAAAATATTAGAATAGTCTCTTGAGTATTAGAGAACAGCAATGAAGAGAGAAATTTTGTTTATAGAGCACCCAGCTCCTCATATTAACAATCATCCTTTGATCTCCTCCTTGAGCTGACAAGATAGGAAGCAAATTGGTAATTTTCAGGGTTTTTCTCTTTAAGAAGATATTAAATGGTAAAAAAGCATGTTTTACATCTATGTGGGACTTGTTCAGTTAGAGATCCAGAAAGGCAAAAACCCAAAGCTGGATTTCTAACAGCAGTTTAGGTATTGTGTGCTATCACAATCCTATAGGGGGGAAAGAAAACAAACAAACAAAAAAGTATTTCCTGTTCTTAAAATTTCACTTTGTGTCATAAATTGTACAACATAAAGAAACTATGAAATGTAGGTGAGGTTGCCTTTGTTTCTTGAATATTTGTCTTAACTGGTTACTTAAAATAGTGTTATTTTGGCCATTAGGAGCTCCTGTGACTCTGGGCTGTTTCATCTCCAGAGCCTTCTGTCGAGCAGAATTCCAACCACTTGTCAGTTTACAGACCAGCATCGCCTGCAGAGATATTAGATACTGAACTCAGTACTGAAGTGGTAACATTTAGCTATATTCACAAGTGTTGCTAAACTCTGAGATGTCACATGAGAAAAAGCCACATTCAGAAATACTTTGGATGCTGCTTTTGAAGTGTCAGGGTAGAGTCAGAGAAGGGAGAGTGGGCTAAAATCAGGTACAAGAGAAGCAAGAAATGGTCACATATGAACGACTGGGTGCTTTAGCCTTTGATGAAAGAGGTGAATGCTTTAGAATTTATATATAAAAGCCACTGCCAAGCTTTTATGGCCACAGCACTAAAGACAATCAAAGTGAAAATCCATTTATTCCACATTTGTTTGAAGAAGATATTTAGTTTCCTGAAATGCTTATTTTTTTTTCCTGTGAGAAATGTGGTATGACCTATGAAGAAATAACTGAGGGATATGAAAAGTACTACACTGACCAGCAGATTCTTCACGAGAAATGCATTTTCATGTAGGAATTTCAAAAAAGTGTGTATCTGGATACGCTCTGCAAAAGTTGCCATTTTGGTAAATACCTATAAGAAATTCCTGAGAGATCTCTGTATCAGACATTAGAGGTGTAAATTAAAAAAGAAGTTTAAATACTCTTCACGTGTGTGACATGAAGTAGGAGAGGTGTGTACTGTGCTTTTCATCCCATGTAGTTTACTCTCCAGAAGATCATCACTGACATCACAAAGAGACTTGCACCTCTTCCATCACCATGTAACATTGACAGCATTGACATCCCAGCAATTAGTTATTTATTTTGGTTCAGAGCGAGTCACAGTTAGGAAATGTGATTAAATTAAAAGAAACCAAAAGATAAGCATCCAAAGATTGTACACCTACATTTATGAATTAATATTCAAAATTAACAGAAATTAAAGAGGTAGCAAATCACTTAAAGAGTGTTTGGACCTGTGACACAGCTTGTGGCAAATGGAGAAATATGCAGAAAAATGTTGTGCATTTGGTCAGAAGATAACAAAGGGATTGACAAAGTAGGAAGCTGTGTAATTGCTAACGGAAGGATATTAGTTTTTTTTTTTTCTTCCCATTAACCTGATGGTATTAGAACAGAAATCAAATGTGAAAAGAAAATTTTATTGTAAAAACAAAATTTGTAAAGGTCAGTAAGCGACTGGAGAGACGAGTAGAAACTGCTTCTGCTGGTGACAGGCATTTCTAAACAAGCTGAAATCACAAACATCCCTATAGATTAACTCAGTAATTTAGAAATTACAAGGGAGGGGTATGGTGGCCCAAGTTACTTTGTGTAACTGCCAAGCCCTTCATGGGGCAGTGTATTTGGGTTGCTCAACTATAAAACCATGTCAATTGAAACAAGGTTCAATCCAAAAAGATGTTGGGAAGCAACAGGAGTCACTGGGATGGCTCATCTCATTCTTACTGTTTTCACATAGTGATTCCACTCTCATTAAGATTCATATAGTTAATTAAGAAAAGACATACTTGGGAGTTTGAGAAAGACACTTTCATTTTAACTGTTACCTACATTAATGTAAAGCTTTCAGTGTTTACATGGTGAAAGTGCTGACACAAGCTGAGAGCTTGCATCATAAAGCAAGTTTATTTTTCGAATACATCAAGTACAGAAAGCACAAAAGAGCTTACAAAAAAGGGAAGCATATCTCAGACAGACAGAAAAATATTTTAAAATACAGTTTATTAGCCTAAGAAAGATGCTGGTGTTTTTTTGTTTTGTTTTGTTTTTTCTGAAAGACTTACCCATAGATTTTGTGACAGATATTCTGTAATTCTAGAGATAAATCTTCTGCAGATTCATTGGAAAACATCCAATATTCCTGCTCAGACTTTTCTTATGACCTTAGCTAGAGGTTTTACTTAAGGCTAAAACATTTCATGAAGTAGTAAGGCTGTCCCAGCTTTACCCATTTCATTTCTTCAACCATGCAGGTGAAGAAATGAAAGTACTAATCCTTCTCAGCATGGCTTTTAGTTCCAGGCAGATCAGGAGTTCATGAGCAGTTGGGCTATCAGGTTGTGTCCTGCCTTCAAGCCACATCTCGCGTTGCCATGGCAATGACACACAACAGTTCCTCTGAGCAGTACCAGCTCGGTGGAGCAGAAGCTCCCAATAGGTGATGAGCACAGGTTGAGCAGCACATCCCATGGCTGAGCTTTTGTAGCCACCTTTGGTAGAGATGTGTTGTGGAGTCCGAGTTGTGTGTCAGGTGTAGTTATATCAGCAAAATCTGAATTAGCAGGTATTTACTTAGACTGTATAACAGTAAAACTCACTAGCTTTGCATACAAATATGTTACACTCTCTTAAGTGCATCCACCTAAATCAGGCAATTATAGCGGTCTCAAATATACCAACACTGACACAGAGACTTAACATTTGAGAGAGAGAGAGAGAAAGTCCTTTATACTGTTTTCCTTAGAGATGTGACTTGGCTGTGCTCTGTTGGGCTGAGCAAGCTGTGTCTTTGGGTTTTTAGAGGCAAAGATAGAACTGGAGATCGGACTGAGATTGAGAAGCCTTCTGAGTTTGTTGGAGTTTCTTTCTAATAGTGGTCTAGGCTACAATTATACCTGAGTCTCTAATGCCTTTGATCTTTTGCCAGTGAAATACAGACATTGATAATTATTCCAGTCCTTCTATGCAACATACTTAAAAATTAGGAGCATGACAATGATTAGAGTGCTGGAGCACCTCTCTTATGAAGACAGGCTGAGGGAGTTGGGGCTGTTCAGCCTGAAGAAAAGAAGACTCTGGGGGGACCTTATAGTGACTTTCCAATACCTGAAAGGGACCTATAAGAAGGCTGGGGAAGATCTGTTCAAAAGAGCAGGTAACGATAGGACATGGGGCAATGATTTCAAGCTAGAGAAGGGTAGATTCAGGTTGGACATTAGGAAAAAGTTCTTTAATATGAGGGCGGTGGGTCACTGGGACAGGTTGCCTAGAGAGGTGGTGGGGGCCCCATACCTGGAGACATTCAAGATCAGGCTCAATGGGGCTCTGAGCAATCTGTTCTAGTGTGAGATGTCCCTGCTTATTGTAGAGTGGTTGGACTAGATGACCTTTAGAGGCCCCTTCCAACCCAAGACATTCTATGATCCTGTGATTCTATGATTAGAGATTAAATATGTGGACATGCATTTTTCCGAAGTGAGCAAATTATTTATTAGCAATAATAAAAACTGTAGCTTCTCACACATGAGATTTGATGGCTATATAATGATTATCTCATTTTTAAGGGTGTGTTGCTGAATGTTCTTGTCACATCTTATTTTTGTCTATCGTTTTCATGAGAATGCTGCCACTTTTATCAGGTGCATAGCAAGTTCCATAAATATCCTCTTTGGGGTGTGCAAGGGTAGGGAGAAGAGATCTTGCTTATAGCAAGATTGCACTCAGATTTCACATGTGTTAATTTTTTCAGCATTATTGGAAAAGATGTATAAGATGGAAGAAAAGGATTACATTTCTCAAATATGCTCATTTTACAACACTTGCTTCCCATTCATTTCCACTCAGTCTCTTTGACTCATGCTAACTTGATGACAGAAATCATTGCTTTTTAGGGAAGAAAAAACTTCAGCAATGAAACTTTAAAACTCATGAAAGTTTTGTTTAACCACTGGAAGAATAATCTGCACACCTTAAAATCATCTCTCTTGTTGAGATGAGCACAATTTTATCTCAGTTTCAGAGAATGAATGGTGCTGATGTGTCTAGTACTTAAAAAAGCTGCCCATTCCATGTATTTAAAAAGCAACACATGGAAGTGATTTAATGCATTAATTGGATGAAAGAAAAAACAAGTAAGTCTCTAAATGAAGGAAACTTAATAGAGCTGGCAGATCTTTTGCAATAGAGTAGTATTCTCTTTGTATTTTACAGGGGTTTTCTGAAAGGGATTTTTTCTTTGATTTAGCCTTGATTAAGTGTTTCAGGGGTAGAAAATCCAATTATGCCTAAACTCAATGTGTTGAAAATACCCAGAAGAGAACTTATATCTAACTGATGTATCTGAATTCATATTCAAAGCGAGAAATTACCTAACATATGTTTGTGAAGCATTGTACCAAGGTGTTAATTTCCTTGCAGCATCTTTCTTCTTTCAAGATATTGCCCTCAAAATTTAAATCAAAATAACCAAATCCAGTAGTTTAAAGTACTGATTACTTTTAAGAGTGTCTAAAGAGTACAAAAAAGTTGCTAGATTAGTGGATCAGAATTCTCTAGCACTCC
>NW_009953947.1:1709367-1713280 GCF_000747805.2 Chaetura pelagica
CTCTTTCCTTGACTCTAACTCATTTTGTGACCTTGAGGAAAGTCATTGCCCATTTTTGTTAATGTATCAGTAATATTGTGGATAATGATGCTCATTTGGGGTAATTTTTTTTTTATTACTGCTTTGTTTTCTCTGAGGTCATTGTTGTCCTGCTAATGTAGCTGGAATTTATGAAGGGCAAAGGTATAATTTCATGTTTCAGTGGCTTAAGAGTACAGACACCAAGAAACCTGTGAAATAACAAGTTTATGATTTCCTGCTCTAAGTAGAGAATATACTTCAGGTCTCTCATATGAAAAAAAGAGTTGTTTTCTCCTTTCCTTGTGAGCTGGAAGATGAACTTCTCTCAAAGCTGAGGAAGATTTAGGACTATACCAGTTAAGCTGGTGTATTTTATTGGCAGTACTCATTTGCTTTTTTCATGCTGTGCAAACTGACACAAATAGGTTGTAAAAAGAGGCAATAATACAAAGACAGACAGTTACAAAGAAAATTGGGGGAAATGTAACCATTTTATTTTCCCCTAAAATGTAATTTGTTTTTTCCTAGCAGCAATAAAGTACAGGACTCCAGGATGTTAAGCAGAGAGGTATGTATATATCCCAGCTGGAATATTTAACTGGACTGTATATTTACTGACTGGAGTAACATCACAATTATACTGGTATCTGTTGAAAAATTTCAGCAAAGATCAATTACGTGTCATGTGCTAAAATAGTTGTCAAACAATACTTCCTGACAGTTTTGTTTTGTTTTTTAATTTGCAAATATGGTCAAATTTCAGGCGTGGCTGAATTATCTGTCCTGTGGATTAGCTGTGCAACACCAAAAGAGACACTGAAGTAGTTCTTTATAGAGCCAAATTGCTCCTAGAAAGATTTACCTTAGCTAATAGTCCAGTATGAATCCAGCAAACCTCTTTCCAGGGCCAGTCCAGAGCTGGGCTACTTTCTGAAACAGCATTGGCTAACAACTGGGCTGATAATTAGATAGGTCCCCTCTGCACCAATGCAGTGGCTCTGGGCCACCTTGGCCTTACAAGGAGGCTGGTGCAGCAATGCTCCTGTGACTGGGTGCAGCATCAGAGCAGGATCTTCTGGGGCTTATTATGGCTTGGCACTGAAAAGGACATGCTGATGCCTGGTTCCCAGCTAGTCCAGCACAGCACTGGGAGATGGCTGGTGCATTCATGTGCTTGAACTGGTAAAGGAAAGAAGTTGTACAAAGCCAGCGTGGACAGTTCTGCACCTCCCTCCCAGCCTCAGGTACAACATTTATACACCACACATAAGGGTCACGTTACTCCTCAGCCTCAACTGATGCTACCCATGTGCTATATATTTACAGTGGTCTTGTAAATATAGGCAGTTCAAAGGCAGTGTACAAAGGATAGAAAAGGCTCTGGGTGCCTTTCCTCTGCTGTTTTGAGTTGTGGATGAAGCCTTCTCTGCTAAAAGGGTTGGGATTTTTTTTATGTGAGGTCACTGAAAAACTGAAAATGTGCCGTTTTTTTACTTGGTGTTAGTATCAGTTTTTATACAAAGCTGCAAAGTGGATAAGCTGAAGAATAATTTGAAGTTATTTCTAGTGTGCCTAATTAGAATTGGGTTAAGTGAGGACAAATCCACACTGTTAGACTTCAGAGAAGCTGACTCCACTTAACCACAGATTGCTAGTCTGTGATCCTTATTTCTATTCATATACCAGCTTGTCTTGATCCTGGGGTCATATTGCTAGGATGTCTGATATGAAAGATGTATGAGAATGTTTACTCTTCTTACCTGTGGTCTTATCAGTGTATTTAAAAGTGCCTGAAAGAGGATACATATGCAGAGGCAATGCATAGCAACCCCATATTTATCTCATTGCTTTATATTTTGACAAATACACTCTCAATATCTCAGATAAGGGTCAAACAAACAAGTATAAACAGACTTATATATGACATAATTAAATATAATTTTGAGGATTAGTTAATTTGCCTAACAACTTCAGCCATTCAGCTTTTGTTCTTGAATGATGAAATTTTCAGATGTTAGAGGTCTTTTCATCAGCTTTGCCAGTGACATGCATGTTCTTCTCAAAGGAAATGCATTTTAGTCTGTGGCTTGCTCAACAATTCAGATAATAAAAGGGAAGTGTAGAAATTGCAAAATGCATTATAGAGAGTGACTGTTAATTCCCTAAATGATATAATTGGAATTTAGTCAATTAAATGCTACATGGCTGATAAAAGTTTTTGAAGTAGAGCTGTGAATAAAAGTAGCTATGTAGTGAAATGTTTAAAAAATATCTATGAACCCTGATTTGATAGCACATTTAAATACTGTTCTTAGATGAGGTACATATATCCTTAGTAGACTTTACTGACTTCAAGTCTTGTACCAATATTAAAATAACATTGGATGATTCAGTTACAAAGCAGGTTATGTCATCTTTCTGTTCAGCAGTTTGTCTGTGTAAACTGTATAAAAATGTGTTTCAGGTACTTAAAAGGAACAGTTAGAATTAGAGCATCCCCCCTATTCTGAAGGTCTTTGCCAATGCACTGTACAAGGGGGAACTGATGAACTGTTGATTTAATTTCACTTCCCCCGTAACCTCTGGTAGCTGTTGCAATGTCTTGATTGCATTGTCTGACAGCAGATTAATGAGTTTGTTGTGTACTTTTGAAAACAGATCACAACTGAGAAAATAAAAATCTGTCTCCTTGGAAAACAGTGGTCAAAATCCATCTGATTTCTTTAATGTGGAGACTTACATGCTCCTACGTGTGCAAACAGGACCAGCAGAAGCTGCAAAATCAAATATTTTTAGCAATACCCAGAAGCAGTATGTGTATGTACCTAGCATCTGTTGTCCAGAGAATTGCACTGGCTTTTCCCATCAGGAGCCAAGCATGGCTTAGCCTCTGTGGGAGTACTACGTGTTAGTCTTCAGCTACATGTATGGGGATTAACTGAGGCACAGAAGTATTCAGAAACACCAAGCAGGCAGATTAGGGACACGAATGCACTACAGTTCCATATTTCTGTCCTCACCAGTAAACACTAACTTGTTTTAGTTTCTGCACAGCTCAAGTGTTGCAACAGAAACCAGGAAAAATGCCGTTTGTTCGTACTGATTTTCAAGTCAGCTGCTAATTGAGACATAACACTAACTGTAATGCTGGTGTATGTGACAACTCACACTCATTTATTGTCTATTAGTGTTATTCTTGCTTTAGAAACTAAATCTGGCATTGCATTTTACAGCTTGGAAAAATATGCTATGAGGAACAAAGTGCTAGGATGCAGTCAGAAGTGTCTAGTCATTAATACCAGTCACCATCCCAGTTCTCAAGAGTGCCTGGATTAGTGTTTGACAGGAGCCTATTTGTTAAGGGAAGGAAAATATCTGTTTTAAAAGAGAATGCCTTGGTAGGATGCCTATTAAAATAACAATTACAGCCGATAGAAACAGCAGTTCTGGAGGAACCCTGGAAATGTTTTGTTTGTCTTCTACCTACCCTGAGCAAAAAAAAAACCTTGTGTAAATAATGATGTCTTGAGTTTATTAGGAGGCCTCTTGCAAGGCTGATAACCAGAAATTTGAACTTTTTCTAAAAACAAATAAGACAACCCTACGTTTTCTCCTATATAAATAATACAGTGATAACCAAAGTTTCAAAGAGTAGGCATTTTAAAGCTGCAGCAAGCAGGGGATTGCTCAAAGCATTGCTCATGAGACAGTGTTCCTCCATTTCAAGGAATGCTGCTTCAACTTGGATAGTAATTTAGAATACATGCCTACTGCGGAGATAAATCTGAGTATCACTTCAGTGTTGCCACTAGCCAAACATACACAAAAATCACTGGAGTGTGCTGACAAGTGGCTGATGGGCAGGCCAGGCTGCAGGGGGAGAGAATTCCTG
>NW_009953947.1:1713320-1720151 GCF_000747805.2 Chaetura pelagica
GCCCTGCTGCACTGCCTGGGGCTGTGGCAGGGTAGCCTCTCAGCCTTCCCTCCATCATGCTCTCCAAAACTCCCAGGCTGACTTTGGGGTCTGTAGTTAGTTGCTTATTCCTGTGTTTTGGTATGGACATTTCCTTCAGCTTTCATAAATAGTCAATTTTTGGCACAGCTCTGTTTTTGTAACATTTATACGATGTCTAGAAAACATTTCTATCCCGCAGCCAGCTGTCTGCAAGGCAGCTCCAAGCCACTCGTCTGGTCTTGGTGATTAGGGTACTTCTTTCCTCCCTGTTAAGTCTGCTGAGCTAGATAGTCCCATGCTCATGGATCCACATGAGGCCCTGTCACAGTTTGCTGATATCTGAAATTAGTATTTAAGCCTGACAACATATTTGAGGACCTGTAGTGTAGGATTAGGAAGGTTCAGGCTCCAGAACCAAAACCATAACTTGCCAGGCATTTTCTGTTCAAAGCTAGCTGAAGAAAAAAATACAAACAGCCTAAAAACTTCTGTATTATCCATCAACTTTGGAAAAGAGAAAATCCACAATTCTTAATGCAGCACTTGCCCTAGAATATGTTTTCTATAGGAAGCTGAACCTTAGCCTGAAGCTCCTGAGCCTGACTCAGAAGTTGGGTCTGCAGTAAACAGTAGCACTCACCACCTCAACCCACCAGTAAATGCTGCTCAGGGAGAAAGAAGCTACAAAGATTAGGGAAAAAAAAGTGGAGAAAGAGGCAGAGGCATGTTTCTTAAAGGCAGGATGGTATGAGAGCATAGAAAGGTCAACACTGCCTCTTTAGGGCCAGTCTCTTAATTTAGTGCACTGAGGGATGTGTCATGCTAGAGGGGAGGTTTTTCATGCAGTGTCAGTTTACATTCTGCCAAGGGAAGGAGGATTACCATCTCCTTTCCAGCAATGTGGAAAGGAGGCCACCATCCCACTCATCTGCAGGCATGTGGAAACAATGAGGGAAATTAAACTCACAAACAGCTCACCCTGTTTCATGTGTGCAAGTCAGAGATGATCATAACCAAAGCAAACACGAGCTCCAACACGTTGGCTGCGGTGGCTCCAACAGATGGCAGTGACTCAAATCAGAGCTGAATTATAGCATTTTTACAGGTGCTCAAAAGCATTCAAAAGGGGCAAATGGCTGAGGAAATACATCTGTAGCCTTTGCGAAATCTTTCATCAATATATTTTACAATCTCTGGGAGGTCCACTTATGCAGGCTGGCCAGATACAGCTGCAAAAGCACACTGGCCCATCAGCACACTTTCTTCGTACGCCTCAAACCTTGCCTTCCTATCTAGCAAATCTAAGCTAGTTTCTGAACACAGCAAGGTCTATGCTTCTGGTCCTTGCTGCATACTGGTACAGTCTGTCCACAGAATCCATCCAACAGGCTTCACACCATTTTCAGCCCATGATCCAATCTTCACACTCTGCTTCATGGCCTCTCGCACAAAGCACTCCCACAGCTGATGTAGATATCTCATGGCTGCACAAAAGCCTTCACTCTCAAGACTGTCTATTGATCACCACTTGTGAGCCCTGAAATTCCCACTACTACTCTCCCGTGAATTGTTCCAAGCTACTCTGAAAAATTTGCTGGTTTTTTGTGCTCTCCCCATAAGTCACCACCTCCTTCACATGTGCTAGCAGATGATTGAAACTGATACGAGATTTTCGAAGCATGGAAATAATATTTAGCACTCTAATTGATTTTGTAGGTGCTAGTAATAATAATGTAATATTGATTCATCACATCTCAGGCTGGAAAACTCAGCAACTCAGCAAGATGGGGAAATGTAAAATTATGTTTAAAGGAAACACCGTTCTCCAAACCTCTAATAAAATGCTTACTTAAAAATGGTGATTGTAGAACAGAACCGAGTACTATGCATGAAAACTTTAAATAGCAAGGTGTAGGTTTGTGTATGGCAGAATTATGCTGGTGCAATGTTCTAGGCAAGAAAGAAAAATATAAAGAGGGAAAACAATTTATACTAAGTTAGAATAAAAGGAGAGCTGAAAGAAATACTGTCCCTTCCGGCCTTATGTGGCATGTGGGATGGTGGGGTAAACTCAGGGGTGAGTATGTAATACTGGAGAACAGAATAATTAGGTCTGAATTACTGCCTTGTTGGCTGTATTTCTTTCTTTGGAGTCCTTGCTAGTGTTTAAATTAATTTATTTTCCTGTGGCTGTTCCTGTGGAATACATTAGCTATTCATAGGCATTGAGATCTCTCGGGCAGGAAGGGCACTGGGCTAGAGGAAATTTGCATTAGCCAGTGGGGCTGGGGGTTCATGTAAGCTCTGCAGCTGAGAATATGACTGTTTAGAGAGGGACAAATTCCTGAGGCTGCAAAACCTCAGAAAATGGTTCATATTCTTATCATTGTGCACATATCTGGTCCATCTCTGCGGGAGACATTGGGGAAGTCCTTCCACTGAACATCAGCTGACAACCTAAGAGGTACTTTGGAGGTATCATGGACAGCTTAGATGTGGGTTTCAAACATAATCAAGAGAAAGAGGAGCTGGGGGACAAGAGCATCAAAAGGTCACAGAAAGGCCATTGCAGCCCTGTTTGAGCAGCTGCCAGCTGCACAGGCATGATGAAGAGTTGCCAAACGTCTGGCAGTCAGTGCGGAGCAGTGCACAGGACACAGGGAGCTCCCTTAAATGAGCCCTTCTTACCTGAGGCAGCTCCAGAATTCCCGTTGCCCATTTCTGGCTGCCTGCAGAGTTAGTATTCCCTGGGCTTGCATGGTTCTCTTCCTTAATGCTGTCTGATGGATAAATGCCAACACAAGCAGTAAATAAATATGTGCTACCAGTGCTATTGACAGTGAAGATAAGGCATTCAAACTTAAGGCTTATTTTCTTCATTTGCTTTCTTAACTACAAAAGAAAAAAGAAGGGAAAAGGTACAAGAGGCAAAGTGCTCTTTTTGGAGGAACAGCAGCTGTAATAACAAATCAGCCTAGTTATTGAACTGTTCAGAGCTGTCAGAAGCTAATAATTTCCTGTTGGTTTTGATGGCAAATTGGAAAGAGAGTCTATTCCCCCTTCTAGTCTCTTGTTCTTGAGAGAGCTGAACCTTTCAGCAGAGAATGTGAGTGCTAAAGCTTAGACTTCAAAAAGATCAGATGCAGATGTTGGGGGCACGTTAGAGGTGATACCCTGAAGCTGGGATGGGCATTGTGCCTGTTTAACAGAAAATCACGCAGCCATCTGATAAGCTATAAAGAGATGCCTCAATTGCCTTTCCTAGAAGAGGGGCTGCAGTACATAAAATCCAAAAGCTGTTCAGTGAGTTCATCAGGGAGCTAGCAAGCAGCTTGCAGAAAGAGCATGATCTTGGAAGGCTGATGTTTAAATAGATTTATTTTTTATTTGTTTTTTGTTCAAGTTCTAGTTACTGCAGAAAACCATTGCTCAGCTTTCTTCATGACAGCAAGTGCATGCACATAAGCAGTTTTCCTCCCTCACTGCCCTGCACTTTTGTTACTGCAGGCAGACAGCTGAGGGGGATATGTAAAAATCCTGCTGCCTTGTTGTGTGAAGTACTCACAAAGGCAGAATGTTTATACATTTCACCTCACCACATAATAAGAAAACAGAGCAGACAAATATGGCTGAGAAAAGCATGATGTGTACATAAACCCCAGTCTAAAACATAACTGCTCAGTCAGATCTTTTGAGAGCAATGACTTCAGCTCAGCACGTCTGGTAACAGCATTCATCTCTGCACCCAACTTCTAGCCTGTAGATGAGAATAGGTTTGGATGAATAAATAAATGTTTCTCTCTTTTATACCAGGTACACAAGAACAAGTTTGAATCAAATAAATACTAAGCGAACTCTACATCCTATTAGAATAACAGAAAATAGCACTGTTCAGAAATCCTACATGTTGTTGGTCAAAAATATAGAATTTTACTTCTCTCATTAGACAAAACACTGAAAATTCAGTAAAAAGTCAAAATGTCAGCTTGGATGTGAGGCAACACTAGCAAAAGTTTGAGGCCTTCAACTGTGGAGTTTTATTGCAGGTTGATTCTGAACTAAGAAACTTGCTGAAATTGTGGTCTGAGTTTAAGAGGAGGGAGAGATGCAGATGGCTCCTGTATAGTTGGTTGTTCTCCAGAAGTTTTGTTTTTGTGCTAACTTTATGAACATAGCTATGATTTTATAAATAGGTATCATATGAAATGCAACATGGCCTGTGAAATATAAGCAGCTCTTGGCCTAACCTCCGTAAGACTGATTTGGTTTAGATAAACCCTGCCAAGTCAAGAGTTGATTTGAAGGCAATTACCAAGCCATATGTTGTCCTTTTCTTAACGCAATCAGAAACCCTTTTTTATAACACAGCTCCTGCGCTGTCACGTGCTCCTTCCTAGGAACACAGCCCAGTCTCACATGGGTGGTTGTTTCCCCCTTTGGCTGTGCCCACCTCTGCCCACAGACCCCAGCATGCTGGCTGGCTCTGCCGCTCTCCTTCTCTCCTTTCAAACATGCTTTGAGGTTTGGCTGGCACGGCAGCCTCCACACATGTCCAGCTCCCTGGGCAAGATGCCACGTGGGCCATTGCCCACAGCACAGGGAAAGGGGAAGCAAGAGGGCGTGATCATTGAAGGCAGCAACCACTGCATGTATCCACACATCATGAGGTCCCAGGGTGCAGCTCACTTAATGTATTAAAAAGTTGTGGTGATGTTTAAGGTGGAAGGCAAATTGGACTGGAATAACCAAATGGGTGAAAATGGCTTTGATTCTGCTGTACACTGAGCTTTAGGGATCATATATTGATAGCCTCAGCTAATAAGAGAAATGTCATGATGGTTCTGTTAATACTTGGTGTGTTGGGAGTTCAGTGGACAAGACTCAGGAAACAAGAGGAGACTACTTGTATCATTTAAAGAGGTTTGGGTTTTTTTTTTTACCAGGAAACTATTTTGATGAGCTACCTGTAACCCAGGAATCTCAGATGGAGAATTGCTTTTCAGAAGTGCTTTTGACAACTGTTTTCTCCCTGGTGTAAAAAAACATGCTGAAAATGGTGGTGTATGTCATTTGTGCCTTTGGGGATTCATTACAATTCAGCTAACACTTCATGCCACAGATTCCTTCTGTGGTAAGCCAGTTCCTGAGAAAGGCAGTAATAGAAGCTCATGGGGCTTATAGGCATTTGCAAACCTATAGAAATTAGAGAGAAAAAGATAGAAAGACAAAGCATGTAGTCCTTCCCTAGGGAGAAATGCAGCATTGTTCTTCTCCACTGCTTTGTACAGCTGAGATTTTATTGTTCATTCATTTGCAAAGCAACACACGTACTTTCCCATGAGACCAGAAAGAATCCACAAAGCTCCTCAACACACACACCTTTCAAAAATCCCACACCATCATGACACCACAAGACCTCAGCAGAAAAAATATAATTTCTGAAGTCTCATGCAAAATTCAAAATTAAATTTAGCATGGAAGATTGTTCCCCTACACTGTACTTCTAGAAATCCACCTGTTGATGGCAAGGATGCAGGTACAGGACATGGAAGGCTAGACTCAGTCTTCAGCATTGCCCAGATTTTCTGCCTGACCAGGAGCAAGTTCCAGTCTTAAGCTTTAATTTTTGAATGGGAATGATGGTACTGCTGAATCTCCTGCAAGTGCTCTGCAACCATGTTATAGGAATAGGCACAAATTTGGAGCATCTCTTATAGGTTCTATTCCTATCCCATCCTATTCCATCCCATCCTCCCCTATCCTGTCTTGTGCGATCTTATCCAGTACCTCTAACTTCCTGCAAAATTCAAGACATATAAAGTCTCATATTATAGAAAGTATAAGGACAATGCACACCGATACATGTCAATATGTAAATAAGTTGTAATACCAACTAAATAATTTATTATACGTATCACTACATGTAGCTATGGTATATTTTTAAATCTTCTCTCTTATTTGAGAACTTTAAACAACCAATCTTCAATCTCTGTTGTCCTACTGATTTTAAAATCAGATTCTTTTCAACATACTTATTTTTCAAAGACTGTAAATAATTTCTTCTTGAGAAGTTCTATCAGTGAATCTTACAAATGCAATACATTTTTTTGGTCCACATACTCTAGGGAGATGATGGGTAGCTAGCTGCACAGGTATTTAAAGCTAGGAAGGACCATTCTGATCAAGTAGTCCAACTTTGTATCTCTGAGCACAGGTGAAGTACCTGATAATACCTAATTCAGAGGGAATGATTTTTCCCTTACTATATTAGCAAATGTTCTTAGGCCTAAGAATCTCTGGTAGAGTTTGTACATATCTTTATGAATGACTTTGCATCTCAATTTAAATGTGATTGAAAGAGGAGGCTTGCTCCCATGGTGCCAGCCAGGCGAGCAGGCAACAGCACAATGCACACAGTGGGATAATTAGCAGAAAATGTGATGGTGCTTTCTCCTGTGCATCATATCTTTGAATCAAGGAGCCTCTTCTGGAACCTCAACCAGGCAGAAATATGACCTCTTTATCTCTCTTGCCTGCTTCCATTCTCTAAAAATGCTGTTGTTATGAAAATGCAGTTTTTCTCTGTTCACTGCACTTAGAATCACTGTTGTGTCATAGCCTTGTTGCCACTCCATGCGCTTCGCTTAATTCCCTCCATCATTCCTCCTGTATGGCTTCCCACAGTCCCTGTAAACCCACTACAACAATCAGGTAATGACAGGGTCCTCTGCCACTCTGTGGCCTTGCAGCTGTGCAGAGGACCAGACACAGACCGTGGTTCCGCGCTGCTGCTGCTGCTGCTGCTGCTGC
>NW_009953947.1:1720303-1742907 GCF_000747805.2 Chaetura pelagica
GCTGCTGCTGCTGCTGCTGCTGCTGCTGCTGCTGCTGCTGCTGCTGCTGCGTTTGGCCACATCTGGAGTGCCCATGGGAACACGCAACCCCTGGGGCCAGGCTGGGGGCACCTCACATGCCAAGGTTTCCTTAGTGGCAGATGATGAGCTCTCCAAGCTTCAGTGATTCTAAATTAGACTTTGGGGCATTGAAAGTAAGGAAATAAGGTGACACACAGACATGGATGAGGGAGGGGGAAAAATCATTAAATAATTCCAGATTAACAAAAAAAAATGTTGAATTTAAAGTGTAGCTTTCAAATGACATTTTATATATGGTGTGCTGGAAGCTGCATCCTGCTCTCCCATCCGTTTTATAGTACAGTAATCCCTTGAACTTCACTGTGGTTTTTCCTAATTTACACTCATCTGAGATAAACACAAAGCCCAGTGTCTTTCCAAATCATCCATCTTTGTTTGTGGAGAGCTACTTGAGAGAGAAACAGCTCAGCCATGCACAAGGGAAAGACATAATCTGACTGTAAGATCTGCAGTGGAACACTGTATTATTAGCTCTTGAGTAGCCTGTTTCATAGCACCAATGAACTGAAACATACCTTTTTTTTTTTCCTTTTTCTTCCCCTCCACCTCAGATTTAGAGACACTTGATTTTATGGCAGACCAAACTATGTCAATAATATAGGATACTAGTTTTTCTATTTTGCTCATATTTTCACTGTGTATGGGAAGTTGTGCTTTCCAAGTGTATTTTCTGCAGTGACAATGAGCTGTGCCTGTTAGAATTGGAAAATGCATTCTGAAGATGTGAAAGACACTGTTTCCAGAGACCTTGGTTTTATTTCCTTCCCAAGGTCCTAAGGTAGGTTATAGCCTTCACTGCCTTCAAGATCTACTATATAAGTTGTGAGCTCTTTAAGGCAGGGGTATGGTTTTGGTGAATTACTTTTTCTCCCTTGGTGTGTTTCTTTTGGTTCCATTTGCAAACATGGGAGGAATGTGAAGTTATATACTCTGTGTATGTTCTGTTCTAAATTGACACTGGTTTAGGATGCGCTCGAGAAGAGTGTTTTTCCTGCAGTACATATTTAGTGTACAAAGTTGAAAGAAAAAAAAATAGATTGCAACCACTTATGTTTCTTCTTTAATATGCCAGTGTGCTTCAGGTTGTGGTCTCATATTGAGCTGAAAAAGATATTATGTATTATTTTATTTAAATTCAAATGAGTTTTCATGAATTCACCCTCAGAAAAGACAGAAAAATAAAAAACTACTCCAGCATCACCTAAGTGATTTTCTTTTTCGTCACTTGGAAATTGCTGGTTAAGGGGGATAACCTGCATATTGTACACTGCATTTGCACAACCATTTCTAATTCAGGAATTTCTGAGGTTGCTCCAGTCTTGTTGCAAAGAGCAAACTGGAATCAGTGTTCATGACATGTTTTTACTTTATTTCTCCGGGAACTCTGAGCTGTGTATCCTTTCCAACTTTTACTCCTTGACAATGACATGGTCCTGCTTCCCTTTGCTGCAGACACCAGTGCTAGGAGTTTCACCTTGCCTTATCCATGCTTTGATGCAATTCTTCTACATATCAACATTGTATACATGATGAAATATATACAGCTGTATAGAAAGGTCACAGAAGACTAACTTTAGACTTTATACAGTTAATTTATCCTTATACATTCATTTTGCATTACACTCTCTGAAGGCAGTTTCATGTCATTGCACGCAGCAGTTTCATTGGAAAGTTCTACTAATTGAAGTGGTATTCACCTTTTGGCCATTCAATCTGTGTTATGGATTTAAAGATTTCAACAGTACAATGTCAACTCAGTTTTCAAAGTTATTGCTTTCACAGAGAGCTTCTTGGAATATATATATATTTTTTTATTTTACTTTACAATCCTTTTCTGTTAGAAAATATGTGTCAATCTGTATCCCAGAGAAACTGAACAGTTAAGAATCAGATTGATATGCAAAGTAGATAAAAGTGCTATGGGGTACAGCAGTGGGATACAGCAGATTCCCCTGTTATAATTTCCAGCTACAGAAATTGCAAAGGTCTGTGTTTTATTTTAAACATATAATATAAACAGGAAGAATACATTAATACTGCTGAATACATTAGCCTTTTAAAAATCAAAATTAGTGGTACTGAAGAGTTCTGAAGTATTTTATTTTCCTGTCAGCTTCTTTGGCATAACTGAAGCTGACCATGTCTATCTGACACCATTGGGCATGCTAGAGGACAGAAGCATGATTTTGGTATGTGTGTGGCAGTCAGTTTGGGAAGCATTTGGTTGCCTGAAGAGACCAGAAGCAGTATGACATGAGGATTGTACATAAGAACAAATGCCTGTACCTCATGTCAAATGGGACTATACCTGAAAACACAACCTCAAGACTTAGGAGAAACAACTGGCAGGGTGCCAGCTTGACTCCTGCATCTTGCCATTCATACAATGGCCAGACTTTCTGTGCACTTCAATCTTCAGAAAAGGAACTCTTAAAGTGGTGATAACTGTCTAGGCAGGTCATTCCAAACTGAAAGGCTTTATGGCCAAAAAAACCCCTAAAAACAAACTTCTTGTCAGTGGAGGCAAGAGTCTCTATACCTATTTGATTTCAGAGATTTCACTGGAAGCTAGAAGAAAAAAAAGGTGAGACAAGAAATAAAGACATTAGCAAACATGTCTGTAATCTTTCTCCAGAGGATTCTATAGAGTTTGTTAAAGGTGAGATTTTATCTGCTGTCTGGTGTCCATTGCTCTTAGGTCTTTACTGTCTATCACTGAAGGCAAGAATAAAGTGCATTATAGTAATATTACTACTTTTTACAGTAGTAAGGACTATATGAAGATTTTGGGGGAAAATGTAGACTATTAGAATGTAGGTATTGGTGTATCTAAACTGCCTTTTGAAGGCATCTTCAGACCATGTTTAAGGCTGGTTGTGCTGTCCTTTTTTATTATAGCCAGGCAGGCCATTGTTGCAGGTATAAACTATCCTTTGAAGAAAATGTGCTTGGGCATCACCAGCAGGAAAATTTTGCATCAGGACACTGTCAGGTGGCTTAGGGTGTTTCCAGAGCAGTGTCATATGCAGGTGAAGCAGTACAAGACGTGACAATCCTCTTGTCCTTCTCGTGCAAGTTCTTGATAGTCCAGGTATTAAAGTCGCAACATATGTTCATTGAATCCCACTTTAAATGCTATTTTAAAATGGCAGCTTGCATTATTTATTTATTTTTAATATCAAGGCATGTAGTGCAATTTATTTTTAAAAAGAAATCTAACATTCATGCTTAATCTTTCAAATGCACAGATTATTGTACTGCCTGTGTTCTTTACACAGTCATACTTCCTTTTTAGTGAGAAACTAAAAATAACCGTGGCTGTAAGGTATGTCATGAGTCATAAATCAATAAGAATGTTCTGCAGAAGAGCCTATTGATTTAATGCAATTAAGTGAAACATCTAGTTTGGACTTCTTGAGTGTGTGAAAAGGGCAGCATTTCTATCAATGGGTTGTATTTTGGATGTGGGGTTTGTTTAGTGCTAGGCTTGTTGTATTAAAGAAGGATATTCTTTCTTTTTTTGCTTTTTATTAAGAATTAAGGAGATTTGGGAGAAGCTAGGCACTGAACATTGAGTGTTTACTCAAATATATATTTTTAAGACGGTGACTAATAAATTCTTCATTTAAAGTGGAAACAATTTTTGAAGTACAGTGTATCACTGAAAAAGTGTGGTCTGTAGTAGTGTTTACAGACTTAAGGTACAACTGAAATGTGACAACACAGGTGAGTTTGCAAATGTGTTAATCTAACTTCTTATTAGAAAAAAGTGAGAGGAGCCACTGACACCATGTGGAAAACTTGGAAAGTGCCCTGTTAAAATATAGTTTCCTTTCTAACTTGATAGCTTGTTTTATCTCTTTCTTACTGATCCATCCACTGTTAATAGCACAGGGTGAAGAGGGAATGGTACTCCATGAGGTTACAGTCTTTTAAAGGTGGAAGTGCTGTTCCTTGTGCTTAAAGCCATGTCTACCACAAAAGACCATAGTGCAGAGCTGACTGGGTAGGACTGAACGAACTCCTGCCAACAAAGACATGTTGTCTGGCTCAGAGGCCAGAGGGTAATGGGAGACCTTTAACAGCAGAATAGATAGCGCTTGAGGAAAAGAAGTGGGCAAAAAGGTATTGAGTGTATCTACATATATTATGTGTCTGATCATAATAGCTAGCATCTCAGTGTGAACCAGGTCTCCAGCTGTATGGCCAAAGCTCTGTAAATACAGAAGAAATATGTTCCTTACTTTTGGGGAGAGGGAAAAAACACTGGTATTATTTTCTTTTCTTAGTACCTCTTGTCCATCTGATAATGTTTCTGAGAATAAATCTTCCCCCTTACCTAATTTCATAGTGATGTTTAGAGCATCACATTATGAGGAGCAGGATTTCCAGGAACCTTCAGAAAGAAAACAGTATCAGGTGGTGAATGAACTACAAGCAAGCTACAGGAGGGAAGGACACTCCTCCAGAACTGACCCTGTTCTCAGGCAGTATTCCTGGAGATAAAAATGGCCCAAATAATGTACTGGGTGAGGCAGGAAGGACAGATACATAGAGACAATGACTGAAAGACATTGTTCTCTCTAAATTGAGCGGTTTTGAAAGTATGGAAACACTAACAGCTTTCTAGTGGTGCAGTGTCTCAAGAAAAATGTTCACCATGGCTGTTATGAATAAAACTTTCGTTCCTTCTCTTTCTGAAGGATATGTTTAACAGCTTCTTTATGTGCCGTTCCTTTTTTTGTCACATAAAAATTTGAGTGGATTTTTGAAAGGTTTGTCGATACATTCTATTCTGCCCCCAAAAGAAAGCTGCATTAATTTTTTTTTTACTCCATTCAACTTTTTTTTCAATGCAGTGTTTTTTGTTTTGCTCCAGTGTACAGAATGCATGTTCTAAAACTAGATTTTTTTTCGTTTTCTATGTAATTATCTACTTTCGTTCTTGAACTCATTCAAAATAAAGTACGGTCCATTAGAGTCTTCTGTGGTGCTGTCATTTGCAAGTCTGGGTTGTCTGACAACTTTTATGCGATTTTTGCTTATTATATTTCTATGGTGTCCTGCATTTTATTTAGGATTATTATTCTTAAATACCTTGAAAAAAGTGTGCAATTAATAAACATATTATGGAGCACCAAACATACCCAGAGATGTGTTAACCCATTCTCATAATTTCCAGTTTATTTTTCAATTCCCTGTTTCTTAAAAATAAATCTGTTATAATATAGGATTATTTAAATGAAAATGCTGCTTAATGAAGGAACTTGAAAACTTTTATGAGGATAAACTGAGAAATAATTTTTCATCTAGGTCAACATTTCACAATGAGACCAGCAGAAGCTAATGATGAAAAGTGGTTATACACTTATAATGTGCAATCACACATTTAATAGCACCACACAGATGTACAGTATTTCATCTGAGATGAGTGAACCAACTCATTTAATATGAGTTCTACTGGTCTGCTAGTGATCAGGTGCCAATAGCATAAAATAACCTGTAGTGGTCTCAATCAGCCTTTGATTGACGAAGATGTGTGATAAAACATCATCTTGGTTTTTAAAGTGTATTTTTGTGTAACAGCAATGTGAGTTCCAATGTTGCTACATTGTGGCATTCACACTATTTTCACTAATCCTGTTTTGTTCCTGTTTGGGCTCCAGTCCTCCAAATGATGGATATTTGGTAGGACACCTACACCTAATCAGATTACTATTTAAAGAATTAAGAAGTTCTCACAAGTCCAGAAGCCCATCCATTTGTGGGCAACTGCAGAACCAGGATCTTGCTGAACAAACCAAGGACTTAAATTAACAAGGCCATTTCACTGAGTAGTTCTTTTGTAAAATGTTGTATTCACTTTAACAAACTGAGAATTTTAAAACTGCATGCATCTGTGGCACTCAGAGTTGAAGACACTAGGAAGGAGACCATCTTTGTTTTGCTGCACACAGTTCATATTTATAATTGTTTTGGTATATTATCTGCTCTGCATTCCCTGTATTTTGCTGTTTTCACTCTGCCTCTAAATCCATTGCAAGCCTTAAATCTACATCTGGAAAGAACCAGATGTTCACTTAGGCAAGACCAAGACTTGACACTTGGACTGGCTCTGGTTGACAAGTAGTAGGCTATAGTATCTTGGTGGCACAGGCAGCTGTGGAGCTTGTGGTATCTGCATTCCTCCAAAGCTTTCTGCATCTGTGTTGATGTGCACCATTAAGAGGAATTATATCCTTATGCAGATTTTAGATACACCCTGGCTTTAGCTGGTTCTGGGTTTTAATACCTTGTTCTGTATGTCAACCCTGGTAGTTCCTGTCGCCAAAATAAGATCTTGGAAGATGGCACTAAAAGTGAAAAACAGTGAGGAAGGAAAGAACTCTTTGTCTTGCTATTATTGAAGCTGGACATTGGCAAAAATTGCTATTCTTCATACTGAATCTAAAATTTATATTTGCAAAGGAAAGGAGGAAAAATTGTGGTAGAAATGCATGCAGAAAAGGTTTCTGCACATCTGCTTTCACTAGTGACTGATTTCAGTAACTAGCAGCAAACATACAGAGCTGTATTTGTGCCTTCAGGTATCCATATTTAACCAAGTATTAATTAATTTAAAATTAATGTGACTATTCATATTGACTTTTGGCAATATTCTCCTTAATGTATTGGTACTAAATGAGTAAAATCTGAAACGGGAATGGAAACTCTTTAAGTCATATTAATTTTAATCAACTTTTAATCATTTTATTATTATTATGAAACCACTTGTACCAAAATTTAGAGACATTGAAAAAATTAGTTTGAGCAATGATAAACACACCCGAAATCAGGGCCAAATTTAATATTCCTGCATACAGGCTGAGGTGTCTGAAAAAGTAGGTTTGTTTTTAAATACGGCCAAAACTGTTATAAACTGATAAAGCTTGCAACTCCCATGGTTTGCCAATCATTCAGAATTAGTAACAATCTTTGAAAACAATAGCGTAAAGGAATTATTGAATAACCCCAGCTCCCTGCCCCGCCCCCTCCCCAGAATTCTTTTAAGGCTGACCACTGAATGTGCAGTGAGATCTGAGCCTGCTGGCACTTCATGTCTGTAGCTCAGTGGAGATGAGTGGGATGCCTCAAGTTCACAGTTTAAACTTGTCTAAAAGGGGTTTCAAGGAAGGCTTGTTTGCTCTCTCCTTCCAGATCGGTGCATTCCCAGGTCATCCAGCAGCTGACATTTGACCCAGAGCAGGTACACAAATGCATTTCAGCTGATTTAGCAACTGGTTTTTAGACAAGTTAGACTTGCAAAAAGATCCCTGGACAGCTAGTGCCTGATAAGGGAAAACAACAACAGCAATGCCTTCCATTAGGGTTTAACTCATCAAAAACATGTTAATACATTTGAAAGAACAATGTATGTTAATGCAGGATCAACCTTTTGTGTCTCATGATTATGGTAGTTCTGGTCTGGTGCTAGAAACCCTAAAGCTGGATTTATGTTATCGCTGAACCTCATCTAGGAGTCAGCAGAACCATACACATGGGAGTTTTCTATTTGAAAGCTGAGACAAAGGCACTGATATCTGATTTTTCTCATTTCTTGTAATGCCACCATCTTTTATTTTCTGATTGCTGATGTAAACACATTTACGCAATAAGTCATTTATAGAAGCTGTATTTATCTTGTGTTAAATTCAACTCCTATTTAGCCAATAGACTAGAACTGTTGTACGTTATTCCAGTCCATTGGATAAGTACATTACATATTTAAGAGACAGAGATAAACACAAAGTAGAGGTATGAGCAAGGAAGACGTTTAGCTGCTGTAAAGTGTTACAGATTCTTCTGGCACATATTTATAGTATCTTAAGTTTTAATCAATATCATGCATGTATTTATGGTTTAGACTGTTCTAATATTTACATTAAATGAACAATAATGCTATTAAGGCGAGTACTAAGGAAGAAATTATCTTTAGTTTTATTGTGTGAACAGCAGCTCTTTACCTGTACTTAATGCTATTGGTTTTAGTTATAATATATACAAATTCAATTATTCTTTTCCTTAAATGTTGATTAGAACTGGGTTTTAGATGCATCGTAGAAGGGAGCTTGTGTGGGCTGTAAGAAAAGCTTTTTTTTTTCTCAAATTTTGTTGTACTACTGACAATTTGGAGTTTATACACTTAGAAATTAGCTTTTACTCCTCCCTGTGCATATTTATTGTACAAAACAAATGGAATTAATCTAATCATGCATTTTAAATATAATCAGTCAAGTTACTCATTCATAGAATCATAGAATCACTTATGTTGGAAAAGACCTATAAGAACATCAAGACCAAGCAGAAACCAAACTGTAGTGGACTAAGCACCAGATCTACAGGTCTTTTAGATACCTCCAGGGATGGTGACTCAACCACTTCCTGAGCAGCCTGTTACAGTGCCTGACAACCCTTTCAATGTAGAAATTTTTCCTAATACCCAATCTAAACCTCCCCTGGTGCAACTTGAGGCCATTTCCTTTTGTCTTGTTGCTTATTACTTGGGAGAAGAGACCAAACCCAATCTCTCTACAACCTCCTTTCAGGCAACTGACAGAGAATGATAAAGTCTCCTCTCTGCCTGCTTTTCTCCAGACTGAACAATCCCAGTTCCCTCAGCCACTCCTGATAGGACTTGTTTTCAAGATTCTGCACCAGCTTCATTGCCCAGCGCTGGACTTTCTCCAGCACTTCAATTTCCTTCTTGTAGTGAGGCGCAAAACTGAACACAGTACTTGAGGTGCAGCCCCACCAGTGCCAAGAAAATCACTGCCCTAGTCCTGCTGGCCACACTGCTCCTGATACAAGCCAGGATGCTGCTGGCCTCCTTTTGCTACAACTCTTTGGGCACAGTCATCCTGTCTTTTTTTTACCCGCAAAGAGTAATCCCCTGCAAGCCATGATCAGCCAATAAATTTTAACATGTTGCTTGTTAAACTTGAAATCCAACAAAGTTAAAATAGACAGTGCTGCATAGGTGAGATATACCATGAACCACAGAATTGCAAATTTCTGTTCCCTTTCTGGATTATTTTCTGAGATCTTGAGGCAACTTTTGTTACTTACCATGACATGCAGTTGCTAGAATCTGAAATGAGATGAGTTAATGGCACTGCATTATCTCCAGATGACAAAGCCATTAGCATATGTCACCACTCTCACTTATAATTCAAGTCTCTTCTTGTTTGGTACTCATTGCAAGGGAAAATCTGCAAGGTTTATTTTTTTCATTTCTTTACAAATGGTTTGTGCAGCTTTATAAAGCTGAGCAATACATTCACATGAAGGGCTAATTTGTGTATTCTAATGCTATACATAGATTTGTTGTCCTAAATTATTTTAAATCTTCTTTGTCAGCTGGGATGGCCTACATATATCATATAATTATATATAAGACAATTAATATTTGTTATATTAATTATTAATTGCATGGGGTTATTTTCACTCTACTCAAATGAAACATTTAGATAACTATGCTATACTCTTTTTGAACTATTTGCTTTATAGCAAATGTATGCAGTATACAGAGGCAAGTTTTCCTTGTGTTTTACTCTGTTTGAAAGATTTGGGACTGCAGAAAGAAGCCTTAGTGGTCCCAGATTTTACTGACCATGCTGGGACAGGGGGTGAGGCAGGGCACCACTGCAAAGGGTGTGAACAGCATTGCATCCCCTGGGATGGAATTCATCACGCTGGCGCTTCAGAGTGGTGTTGCTTATAAAAATCACTGCTCAAAAATGGGGCAGCACAGAGCTGGGAAATAGCACAATGGTTAGCAGACACCTTAACCTGTCTAACTGCTGGGTTTTAGTTCTGTTCTTTACCTCCTGAAGTCAGTGCAATAGACATGAAAGACTGGTACTGAGAGTTAGGAAAGAGAGGTTTGTCTGACTTTGGTGAGGCAAGGGGCCAGCAGTGAAGGAGGGCAGGAAACGTATTCAGTGCATAACAGTTGGAAAAAAGCAAAGGGAAGGTGAAGTGGGAGAAATGAAGACAGAAATGGATAGATAATTGTCCTGAGTGGAGGCAATAGTGAATCATTGATCTTTTGAAGTGAAGATTAGGAATTTTTAAGAACCCGTAGGTGGGAAAGAAGTTATTATGGTCAGAGTCAGTTAAAGAAGGGGACATAACTGTAACAACTTAAGAGCAGGGTATAATTGCCTTGTCAGAATATCGATCAGCAGAAATGACTATATAAAACTGCACTTAATTTATAAAATAAACAGTTTAAATAGCAGACCAAACCAAGAATATCTTACAATAAATGTTCTCTTTGCAAGAAGATATTTATTTTTTTAACTTAACATGCTTTGGAGTGTACAAATGAAATAGTATTGTCTATATTCACCATACCTGGCTCTAAGCATCGAACTGTTGCATTACGCTAGATCAAATACTGAAGTTAGGCAGCTAATTGGTATGTAGTAGAGCAGTCATCTTCCAGGAGTGCCTGAACTCCTTAGAAGTATCCAAGATATAAAACTCTTAACAGAAAATATTCGCCCTCCCGGCATGTGTGTTTTATTTTTATTCTCTTCATAGACATTCATACTGTATAAACTTGTGTTTTCATTATATGAATTCTTACAGAGTGTGTCCTATTTTATAAGATTTGTTGCTAAAGCTTAGCCCCATCTGTGTTAAATACTTACCAGCATAGAGGATATTCAGCTAATTCAGCCATCAGCAGCAGCCAAATTCCAATTTACAGAACTTCAAAACAGCAATTCATGTTCTTTCCCTCCCCAGTAAAGGCCTTTAGAACACAGCAGTGGTGACATTTCATTAATTATTATTCACTCATAGTTCCTTGCATCATTTTTTTATTCTTTTCTCTTTTCCTCTCTTTCTCCCATTTTACAATGGCACTGATGAGGACTCTCCTTTATGGCATATTTTATTCAGGGCTGGCCATGCAGTGTTTCAATTAATTGGCAATTGTTAATGATCTGACTTTTCTCAGTTGAGTTAAAGCAATCTGCTCAAGGTTATTATATAGGGCAAACACAGCATCATAATTGCAAGAGAAAATATGAAAAAGGCAGCATGGCTTTAGACTGCTGACATAAAGAAGGGCAGCTTTCCATGTCTCCACTCTGTCAAACATTTCAATCTCTCATTGTTTTATTTCGACCTCTGGACCATAGTTGTTTTTTTTTTTAGCTTGTTCTTTGTAAGTGATGTTCTCATTAAATTAATTATTGGAATTTTCTTCTTACAAATTCAAAGTATTAGCTGCTTAGGAAAGGACTTGTTATTTAATATCCTACAGGTAGAAAATGAGTAGTTAGGCTTGCCCATAAGCATTTAACAAGGGAAGAAAACCCTCACTACCACCTTTTTATGTACAGGGGACTAAGGCAGAAAGGTGGATGATTTCCCTGCTGCCTCCATATTTCCAATCTGAGGCCTCGTACACAGGACCTAAGTAACATTTAAATGCCTAACATTTAGAATATTTTCTGTAGAAATCTGCTATTCTTCTAATTTCCTGTAGAACAGTTTTATGTACTCTTGGCCTTGCATGGTGCTGAGTAAAATCTTCTTTCATTGACTTTGGTAGCTGAGAGCGCTCAGCATTTATTAGATGAAATCCTTTCTAATTATAAATGGGGAATGAGTCAGGCTGTTCCAGTCATGATAAATGAACCTGATTAAACATTTTGTGTCAAATATAGCACAGTGGAAAGGAAAGTTTAGAGTAAGTGGATTGAAAGGCTGCCTAATTGCCAGGAATGGTTCTCATTCACTTCAGCAGCACAGCAGCATTAAGGCTGTGAGGTTAGGAGAATTAGAAACATGGGACCAGCTCTGGTCTGCACTGGACAGCAGTCTAGCAGCATGTGCATTTAGCTTTCTGGACTTCAGATACCCTCTGAGCTTTGTGTGGTTTTGCTTTACATGCCTCAAACTGTAAAGGTGAACTGAATGACTTCCAGTGACCTGCTCAGACATCGACTGGAGAGTTCATGAATCTTCTGGAAGAAATGCCAGTGAGGTACTAATGCAGGCCTCAGAGCAAAAGCCAGCCAAGGCAGAAAAATAATAAAAGGAATTATTAATGACAGAGCTAACTTGAGTCTGTTCTCTATTATACCATATTTACACTATATTTTAATTTATTCTGAATCTTGAATGCCTGGTTTTATTATTGTGGATGGTTATTAAAGTGATTTTATTTTTTTTTTTGATCTGCAGAATTTCTACTTACATTTCTGTCTGTGAATGGCTGTTTCATAGCAGTTTTCTTGATTAGGAAAGCTATATTGTTTGCTTTTAAGCTTTCCAGGGATTTCTGATATGTACTGGCAAATAATGGGAAGAGGAAAATAAGGAATAAGTATGTTTTAATTGTTTTGTAGAGATTAAAAAAAGAGTAGATTTTTCTGTTGCACAGAGAAAAATTAATAGAGCTGTTGGAAAATGTCTGCTGTTCAGGACGGGAATTTTGATTCCTTGCTGGGATTGTTTGCTGTAAGATTTTTTTGCCATAGCTACATAGTGAGTTTCAATATGCAACATATTTTTAGTATGGCCACCTGGGGAAAACCACAAAGCTGGCAATTAGCATCTCCCATGTTTCAGATAAAATATCAATGGTGAAAAAATCTGCAATCCCACAAGGACCCATCCACAAGCCTGACTCTGCACACGCCTTTAAAGTACTGAGGCTATGTAAGGGCTGCAGAATTAAGCATTTGTGTCAAGATCAAGCACAGGAGAATTCAATGAATATGTGAGAGCCTTTGGCAGTTACCCAGTCTCTGGCATATTCTTGACCTGACTGCTTGAGAAACTGCTGTAAACTGAGTTGGATGATGAAGGAGAAAATGTAGTACGTGCTGTGCTCTGTGACAGCACGTACTTTTCAGCCAGGCTTGTTTTGGAGAGCAGGTTATGGGGCAGGCCATACTCCAGTGGCATGCAGTTCTCCAGCCTTTTCTGTCTCCACAGCCTCACATCCCTGCACAGCTCATGGGCAAGCTGGTGGGAGCAGGAGAGGGGCCATGCAACTGCACAGCAAGCCTGGGAGATGCCAGATAAGATATGCCATCAGTACTGTGTTTTGACAGGCCTGGAATTTGATTACAGCAATACAGTTTTCTTTACTTACAACTTCTTACCTTCCAACATGAGTTTCATGGCTCATCTGAGTGCATTGAGCCACAAATATTACCTGTGGCCATTAAAATATTCAGTCTTATTTCTAAGGTATCCAAAGTGCTTGTCTCTTCTCTGTTAGGTCGCTCTCTGTTTCAAAGCACAGCTGCATTTCTAAGAACATATATAAATCTCACTCTGGTTTTAATTTTTTTAAAATGTCTCATTTTTTAGTTCTTTCATTTTGCATGGGGAGTTCTTGAGGTGTCCAGTAAAAATATCTCTCTTTTGGTTTATTAGAATCTCATGAACTCAGTAAGCTGAGAAAAAATAGGACTGAAAATATCAAGCATAGTTTGCACTGCAAAACTAATTCAGTTTTAATTGTTATGAAAAGCAATGTAATACAAAGGTAAAGAAAATTTGATTGCTTTTTTTAATACTCCATTTCTATCTCCTGAACACATTTTAAGTAAATATATTTTAATTATGCCTATTCCACTAAAGTATTTCGAAGACTTTGTGTACTCTGCAAATCTATCATATAGCATTGGATAATATACTTTTAAAAGGGTGTGATGTGTACCAAGTCAGTTAAAGGATGTTCAGTTTACTACAGAATACAACAACAAAAAAGCTTGTTTGTTTCTCATTATAGAGCAAATTCAAGTATAGTAATTTAAGAGAAATTAAATAATCCAATTCCACATCTCTTTGGACATGCCCAAATATTTTGATTTCAGAAAATATTTACAGTAAAGCAAAATGGATATTCTGCTTTCTTCAGAGCTTTATGATTTTAACAGCAACCTTTTTTAAGTTCTATTCACAAAACATCTTGGATGAGCAGAATGGCAGTGTGCTTTGATGTAGACTTTTACACAAGAAGTATTGTTATTACACACTATTTAACTACTAAATATATTGTTATTAAAAACTAACTATTTCTTCTTCTTCATTAGTTTTTGAGTTTTTTTAAAATTTGATTTAATGTGGATAAAGTCTCCTGAGGTTGAAAATTTAAAGATTACATTTCTTTGTAAATTTATCTCATTCAAGATCTTTTTAGTTCCCATGGCTATCTTACAATTGTTTTGTCTAAAACAATGATAAAGATATTTTCTGCATTGCAGTCCACTGTAATTCAAGACCCTGATCACCTTTGCCATATGTTTCTCCCATGAAAGTGGCTGGGCAATTCTGAGCTTTACTTTCCCCACCCCTCTTTGGCTTTGTCATAGGTTGATGTCTTCCTGGATTTATCTTCTAAATTCTAAAAAAAAAATAAGAGTTTGTTAATGATAAGCATGCATGGCATACTCTTCTGAATTGCCTGGACCGCGATGGTAAACTTTGGTTCCATCTGGAAAAAAAAAAAAAAAAAAAAAAGTAAAAAAAAACCCCAAACAAACAAACAAAAAAGTGAGTACTGTTATTAGTGTCAAGTAACCATTGTTCAAATACAGGACAACCTTTCAGTTTATTGATATGAGTACATTAATAAAATCATGCTTATAAGATTAACAGGCCATAAAGTAGAAGACGGGGTGAGTTAGGGAAGACAGGTCTTAAAAGTGGCAGAGAATGTATGAGGGAGTTAGATGTATAGTATAAAACATTTTTCTGTAAACATCTGTGTCAGAGATTATCCCAAATTAATGAGAATATCCTTAAAGCGGAGGAAATATTTTAGCTTTGCTCTCATCTAGATGTGTTTTCGAGGGAAGTGTGTTGGAAGGCATCACGCTCCTTGAATTCTTGGCTCATCTAAGGACTGCGCAGGAGTCACTGCAGACACTTATGAAGAATAATATTTACTCAAAGCTTTAGAAGGATTAGTAGGATTTTCGTACTTATTCAAAGAATAAGAATCTGAAATTAACTTCCAATTTAAGGATCAAGAACTTGTTTGAAGGCTTGATCTGTTGATGTTCAGGGTTATTTGGCATGGTGAACTCCAGCAGGACACAACTGGATTTGAAGACCTAGGCAATTTTTCCTAGTCTTCTTTCTCTTCCGGTGGGAGCTGGTCAGCCCAAAGGCCTTTTCATCTTGAACAAACTCTGGAGTCCTTGCATCAGGGAAGATCCAGTAAAAATGGTGTTAGGATCCTTTTGCCTGTGGCTGCCTAAAAGAGGCTCCATAAAGGTAGTTACACTGGCAACATAAAGCCTCTGGCTGTAGGTGCATTTCCACATAAAAATCCTGCTTATGTCCTGGAGTTACACTTCAGTCACCAAATCAAATATACTCTTCATGTCTATGTTTTATCTCTTTCTCAAGCACGTACCATGACTGATTTGGGACACCTCAAAATCCTTCCTGAGCTTCACAATGCTTCTTTGTAGTAGTGGAAAATTTGGTGGTTTACAGTGGAGGAAATGATGCAAAGAGATATATGTATATGTTATTTTTTTAGAACTTAATTCATGTCCCTTTGTCCTGGTAACAAAGGATTTTTACATGGATAAAATAACTGTAAAAACAGACAGAGTGGAAGAATTCCCTGGCCTGTGTAAGCTACCACCACAGTAGCTCATTTCAGATCTCAGGTAGCTTTGCAGAGCAGTGCATTTTTTGGGTGACATATCTGGGAAGATCACCTGACTTTGTTGCCTACAGGGAGGAAAACAACTGACGTTGATGTTTTAAGTCCTCAACCCACTGGCTCATTTAAGGTTTGTGCCTGTGCTTTGACTATATTGAGGCCACTTTGCAAACATACGCCTTGAAAGCATTGGGGAAACTGGCAGTAATTACATGCTTTCCTTGGTTAGTGAAAAAATGGTGAAAAGTAACTGAGACTTTGATCAGCTGTGATTGTCAACACCTCCCTCAGTGCTGGCAATCTACTAGCAATGCTAAAACAGTCCATAATCTGGCCCTAGCTCAAGAAAATATCACTCTAAACTGGTAACCTTGCCAACAGCTATCCTATTTCTAATCTTTAGTAAGGTAATTGCCTTACTTTTACTCCCCAAATCCAAGATCCTTCTGAATATATTTTAGTTAGGCTGATGCGTGTTCTTTTAACAACTAAGGGCAAATAATATACACACTTTTAAGTCTATCAACAGAATTCCAACTAATTCATCAAGTGATGTTACTATGCTTAAAAGATCTGGCAAATTAAACTAAACTGAGCTACTTCTCTTCTCTCTTCTTAAGTGGATTCTGCAAAAGTTGGGATGAGTGGTTTTACCTCTTACCACATCTTCTTATTTCAGTGTCCCTCCACTCAGTCCTATTTGTTTTAAGTTTTGGTGGTATTGCTATAATAGCAATTATAGCTATAATAGTTTTCCCCCTTGAAATACACAGCAAACCATTACTACTAGAGAAAAATCATTCTTTGTAGGCAGTACTGACCTGAGACTTTGGAGCCATCCTTGTTTACCGTTTAATGTATAAATATCTGTGTGAAAGTATGTGTGTGTGTTTGTGTGTATTATGTGTGTCTGTCTGACTAATGGGGTTTTCCTCTGTTTCTCTGTATCAGATGATAGACAGAACTTCTGATTGTTTTTCTCTCTTTTAGTAGTCTTCCCCCTCAAACCTCATATTCTAATTCCTAAGTAATGTTTGCTTCCTCCTAAAAACAAAAAAAACAGTTCTTTAATCATAATCAAAATGTCACTAGATACTTTAATTTTTGTCTTCATTCATTGAAATATGATTATTTCTGCCTAGTCTATTAAAAATCTATAACTTTCCTTCCCTCCTGGAAACTTTCCATGGGAAAGCATGGGGAAGGATAGCTTTATTCCCTCTTCTTTCCCAGTCATGCACTGTCCTGCTGCTCTAATTTAAGAGTAAACATCTATAAACATTCTTCATCATAGAAAATTTCAGAACAACAAGATACAAACATATCCAAATGTGTTGGAATTTTATGAAAAATGTCAGCAAAGTAAGGAAACTTGTCATCTGCTGAAAAGTGCTGAGGAAGTGAGGAAGTTGAACAATGACAGTTGTTTTTTTAAACTTTGCAGACATAAATTATGATGTTACCATCTTTGCTTGTGCCTCAAACTTTGTTAAAGGTTGCTGTCCCAACTGCAGTGGAAACAAGAACAATATTCCTATTCTGATTCCTCACCAGTGCTATTCACAATCCTTTACTTTGCCCTAAAGCACCTTAAAGCACACTTTTATGTTAATACCATCCTTTGAATGACAGTGCCTGAGAAACTGGAATGTTTGACTCCTGATATGTTTATTTCCTCTTGAAAGCACAAAGTGGACTGCAAGTATCAGTATTACCTTCAACAGTGTCTGTTGTACCCAAGATAGTCAGTCTCTAACTGTACTATTTAAAAGCGAAAAACAGAGTTAACTGGCAATTAGTAAGCCTTTAGCTTGGCTTGAGTATTTTTAACTAGTTTTATTAGTCCCAGTAGGGAACTAATGTTTTGTTCTCCATAAAGGGGCTTTCAGTATATGTGGCCATGCTGCCTCTGTATCATCAAAAAGATCATGTTGTATCTCCATGATGCAAAATATAAATGTCTCCTGTTCCTATGATTGTTCCTGTGGCTTTTTTTATTATTACGACCAGTAAGGGATTTTATACCTAGACTAAGATACTAGGATTTTTCACTTGTTCGTATTCAAATTTCACCAATTCATTTTACCAGCCTGGTGTGTCACTGACAGTGTTCTCCTTCATTACCTTGCTGCTAAAGTTGAATCACATGCTGAAGGTCTGGTGCCTTATTGTTGCATATGTGTGAACAGCTTTAAACGAATACAAGCACTAGAAGATTTCACATAGCTCCTGTTTCCAGAGAAACTAGTTTCCTGTTGTCTGGGCATGTTCAAAGAGGGTAAGTCAATTGTAAACTAAGCATAAACCTTGCTGTGGCTTTGCACTGAGAAAACAAACAAGAAAAAAACAAGTTATGATGGAAAAGCTGATTGTGTTAACAATGTATTAGAGAAAATTCTTTAAACACTTGGAATGGTGAATGGGTGAGAGGGTGTCTCTAGGGATAAAAGCAGAAGCTGATGGGAATGTTTTCACTTTTCTGAGTTTCTTTGATTAATTCTCTCCTTTTTTTCTTCTTGTCTCCTGTACACAGCTTTCTTAATTGGACCAAGGGAAAAGGGGTGGGGTGGGATATGCCTTGGGAACCTTAATATTTAAATATTGCTCCATTTTCCATCCTCTCAATATGGGAGACATAGCATTTTAACAACCTTTTCTGACATGTGTCTTTTTCTCTGGGATTTAGATTGACATTTATCAGCATTATCTTACTTTATCCACCTATGAATATACCATAACCACTGAAAATCTAGGGTTTAGATCCCTAGTTTCTGCCATTCTCCCTCAGAATAAGCTGTACATTTCATTCTGTGTAATGATCCCATGATTCCTCATTCTAATAAGGACAATAGTGACCAAGGCTACATTTGGCTTGCACATTAGAAGAGGAGGACTGGATTTGCTTGACCTTTTCCCATCACCCCAAATGTCTCAATGCATAGTAATGCTTAAACATACCTGATCTGCAACAAGGAGCTTGTAGGCAGAATGACAGGATGTGAGCAAGGGGAAGCAAGTGTTAAGGAAATGAATTATCTCTAAAGCCTCTTTCTCTTCAGTTGGTTAGCTGTTGTTAAGAGCTATCTTTCATTTTAAGGCACATCATTCAGAAAATACCAGCTCCTTTTGAGGACTAGACATGGATTAGTACATATCTTAGCTGCCTGGGAGATAAGTAAACAAGTTGTTCCTCAGAGCAATAGTGTATAAAAAGTCTTACTGGCTCTGGATGCATGTCCTGCATTCACTTCTGTCTACCCCAGATATAGACACCCCTGTCCCCCTTTTTCTATATTTAATCTTTCAAGGCAAATGGATCTTTCAGCCCCTGGATGTGACTTCCAGTACACTCAGATCCATGAATGAAAAATGCCTTTTGCTGGGGCTGTCTGGTGACAGATACGTACCAGGCAGTAAATGAAGCTGATGGAACAGAAAGCAGGCCAGCGGGATGGCAAATGTTGAGCTCTCCCTTTAGCCCTACCTGTTTGGTCTGGCTGTCCAGATACTAGCATTCAAACATATTTTTTGACATCTAACTGTCTTCATTTAGCATTGGTAAAATTAGAAATAGCTTTCAAAGCTATTTGTGCAGTGAGAAGGGGACAGCAGGCAGATGGCACAAGCCTTTGCTTCCTTAGGAAACCAGGCTAAGCATCTTGCATTCACAGGTGGCAGCCCCACAGAACAAGGACAAAGGAACAGAATATTTGCCTGTGGGATTTTTTTTGCCCTTGGAAATGAAAAGCACTGATTTTGACTGATGGGTCAACATCACCACCTTGAATAGTGGCTCAAGAAAGATTTGAGGGGAATTATAGGGGTAGTGATCTCTTCACTTTCCCAGTGATGGGAAATCAATATGAGGGTTTCCCTCTGTGGCATTTCCATAGTTGTTTGAGCTAAGAAGTGGAATCTCTTCAGGTCTGTCTATAATGACAGCCTAGCATGACTGAGCAGAAAATCCATAAGCAGTCATTACAGAATCCCAGAATGCTTGAGTTTGGACAGGACCTCTGGAGGTCACCTGGTCCACCCTCCCTGCTCAAATTGTCTGCATGGAGAACTCCAACATCTGAGTGGTCATCCCAGCCCAAACCAGAAGCATTTTAGACCTTATTTTGATCTCAAGTAACTGTAAATCTGCTGAATTCAAGAAAGTGATGTTTCATTTGTACTGGTATTCGTAAGGCCAAAATCTATTCTGAGGTTTTTATTCTTACATAGTTGTCTTGCAGGGTAAGATGGTATGGGTTTTAAGCAGCCAAAAGTTGAATTAGGGGATTTTTGTTTGATGGTGCTTTGGGTGTTTGGGATTTATGGGGCAAAGGTGGATGGAGGGTGGGGGACTGTAGAGGAGGTTATTATATTTATCATATAATATAATGATAATGTACCTGTGGGATATTTCTATTTTTTGTTGTTGTTGTTTTCATACCAAATATTTATTTTCTTGATATAAAAATGTAGTGCTAGCAACAGGTTTCATATGCAGGGCTACTGTGTACCTGACCTTTTTTTTTTTTTTTTTTTTTTTTCTATTGAGAAGGATGGGTCACAAAAGAAAATGCTTAAATTAATTTACCTAAAGAAGAAATTACAAATTGTTTTCCAGTCACCATTTCATAGTCTTAACTTTGCTGGGAAAAAAGCTCTACAAACCAACAAAAAATGGAGTATCCAAAATAGCTGTAGTAATTGAATAACTTTTCTTAATGAAAAATAAAATAACTCTTTGGAAAAGCATAGTCTTTGCTGATCTGTTTAGATTGCCTAGCTATATGGCTGAGCAATTATAAAATTGTTGTGCTGGTAATCAATTACTTACCTGTACAGACTTCCATCATGAGAATAATCTGGTGTCCTTGGTGACGTTTTACAAGTACAAGGGAGTACACCTGGAGACAAGTACAAGGGAGAAAAGAGTAACATTTAGGACAAATAGGGAGATTATTACATGCCAAGTAATATAATATTTTTTATCTTACTTGGTGTCAGTCGTATTTCAGACCTTGATGCTTCAGGGGTTTTGGTAAATTCTTGGAAATTTTTACAAGGAATTAGTTCTGTATCTGATTGCTTTATCAATACTTAATTTTCACTTTCAATAGTCTAATTATCTTAAAGAAGACACAGGATTATGGTAGATACATGAAAGTTTATCTCACTCATACCATCTTCCATGCTGTACTGTGCATACTTCTGCTGTCCACTATTTTGTTACTTCTGTTGCTATTTTGCATATTATTTCCCCCTTATTTAAGCACTGAGCTCTTTATCAAGATGATTTGCTTTTCATCAATATTTTATGTGACTGCTTCAAGACAACCTGTATTGAGAAGTAGGCATCTTCTGAAAAACATTTGAGTGCTTCCATATTTTATATCCAGATGAGAAGAATTTTATTTCTTCTTTTAATTCTTTTGTGTTTTTAATAACAACAATATACTTTTCAAAGATATTTTAATAGATTGTGCTAAAAATTTGTTATCAGTTTTGTAACATACTTAAATCAGTGATCCTAATGCAATACTTTTCACCTATATTTTTATTTGTTTCTTAAAAGTTTTCCAGTAAGGCTTTTAGAAGTCTGTTTAAAGTAGATATTATCCATGTTTTATAAACTTGGATCCTGACCAAGTCCACACAGTTAATTGGTCCTGTGACTGGAAACAAATAACACGTTATTTGCAATTCACATCGTAAAGTCGAATGATGTAAACCCATAGACTCATTTTTATCCCTCCGTGTTGGCATTGTCTGGAACAATGCAAAACATTGTGAATAGATTTGCTGAATGACAATCCCCCAAAATGAACCTTAGCTGCCCCAAGAAATGCTCCTGAAAATGTGCTATTGCTCAGACTTCTTTATCTTCTTTAAAGTTTAGATTCTGTACTTCATTTACTTAGATCTAATAATAAAGCCACTGCATGGTGAACTGGGAAACTGTACCTAAGCCTGTCTGGAAAAGCTGAAGTACTAAGAACAGAAATAGACACTGATGCAGTCTGCACTGGGCTGCTTTTAAATGTGAGAAAAATGGGAATAGGAAGCTTTGTCTCTGATGATCTTTGTAATGAGGTTGAGGACTAGAGTCACAAGTCTGTATGGGACTCTTAATTCTCCTGAAAAATTTATAAGTGATAGACTAAACACTGTCAGGCACATTCTGTTCCAGGACCCCTCCATTCCTTGCAGGTTTCTCTTCATTTGTCTACGTTGTGTATCAGTAAAGCCATAGGATTTCCAAGGGTAGGTTTTGGAACAGAGTATTCTCCAAGACTCTGGAGTGGTGGGCAGGAGGCCAGATCCTTGAGGGTTGCAGCACTGAGGGCACTAGGCCCCCTGTCAGATTTCCTTAGGAGAAAGCCTGAACTGAACTTCTTCCTGGGTGGGCTTTTGTGAAGCGTTTTTCAAGAAGACATCCTGATTTCTGGCACCAAGGTGCTCCAGTTCACCACTGCCTTTCTTCAAGAAGGGCTCGTAGATCCTTCATAGACAGAGCTGGGGCACACAGCTGGCAGTGTACCTTCCTCAAGATGCTGCTTGCACTCCTGTGTGGGAGAAACATCCCACCCAGGTGCCCTTACAGAAGGTCATTATCATGGGGGTAATGTTAAGGGCCCTTCAAGAGAAGAGATGAAGTGTAACATTTCATGAGTATTGTGAACAAGACTAGCTGTTGCTAATAGACTATGTAAACAGCCCAGCTGGGAGAGAAGTACAGACACAAGCGTCATTCCCTCCTCCATAAACTCCTTCCTTGGCTTATTTAACTGCCAAAGATTCAATATAGTTTTAAGATTCTGTGTAGTTATAAGGTTCAGCA
>NW_009953947.1:1742963-1784447 GCF_000747805.2 Chaetura pelagica
GCACTACAAGAACATGTTTGTTTTTCACTATAAATAAAGTACTACCCAATTCAGAATTTAATTTTATTTTTTCTTTTTTAAGAACCATTTCTAAAATATCTTTGAAGGACATCTCCAGAGAATCTGGATAGCTTTTCACTGGAAACAAGGACATATTGGAGTCATGTTAGCTAGGTGGCTTCCTTTCAGGCTGATATATTGTGGGATGCATTGTGGGTCAGTGTGACTGCTGAAAATGTAGGGCCCAGAAGGCTTTCTGAGTGTAACAAAAGCATTTTATTCACAGTGACTATTTTTTCAAAAAGAACTTTGTTGATAATGAAGTGATTAAGTTAGACTGGGATTCAAAATAGTAACTAAATTATAACAGCCCATATTTTAATGTATTTTGTGTGAGAAGAATGTAGTGAAATGACACTACACTCACAGTAAAAGTAAGATTGAAATCTAAGTGTCATATGCATACTTCTTCAGTTGAAATTAAGTCATCAGTAAGGATATGAAGCCAATGATATGTTGTAGTCAAATTAATTTTATGTTTATTTGTTTATAATGTTATTTGAAAAACACACTTATTTCAGTAATTGTCTGTTTCCTCCTATGTCTGTATTATTTAGATGCCCACACATATCTGAATATTAATGCCCTGAAATGCACATATATTTGAACAGAAGATTCCTACCTTGTTTTATGAGACAAAATTAACACAATCAGACCGACCAAAATCAAGAAAAACAAAGCTCCACGTTTTGTAGAGGATAGTAGATATAATATATGACATAAACACTATATATCATGCCATGTATTTGTCTATATTAATGATGGAAAACATCTGTTGTAGACATGAACTCTATATAATTCCTGTTTACTAAGATTCCTTTTTGCACTTAGAGAGTAAGTTTTAAGTTACACATTTTTTGGTGCCTCCTACTAACCAAGTTTTATATTAAAGAACATCTCATCTGTAGTTCTGCAAGAAAGTAATACTTTTTATACAAAAGAGTACAATTTGATGATAAAACCATCATGAGAGTTAAAAAAGAAATGGATTTTTTACTCTAACAAATACACACTTTTGTCTTCTGTTTTCTTTGGCCCCTCATTTATCTCTATATAAATGATGTAACAATGCCATTGCACTACAAGTAAATAACTCTTTATCAAACTGGGGTAAGAAAAACAACAACGAGAGCACCTTTTTGTTTGTTTGTTTGTTTGTTTTTCCAATCTGTTAATTCTCTCTAGTTCCCAGGTAAGAAGGTTGACAGCATTATAAGCACATGAAAACAAACAGCAGACTCATAATTTGTTGTTTCATACAGGGAAATAAGTTTGAAGGAAAAAATATAATGTAGTTTTCAGGGCTGATTTTAATGTAATGTATTAGAAATTGCATTCATGTATAAGGAAATACTGCGAGATGATGGAATGGGCATGAAAAGAAATTGCTAACACTGAATGAGGACAAGGGCTGGGCAATAGCATGACACGTCAGAAAAATGATAGAAACTAGGATAGACACTATGATTCAGTTAAAAGCTCTTGCTGAAATTACGAAAAGAAGTCCTATTTGAATTATATTATGACTTCTGTAGGCTTTTCTGCATACTGGGACATAGAGCAGAAGCTCTGCCATATAACAGGTTTTATGAAAACTGCAGTAAGTTTGGGCACAATGGAATATTGCAAACATCCAACTATAGCCTGGCCTTGCTAATAGCAGTAAATTCCAGTTATATTCCTTTTGGCACTAGATAGTCAGAAGACCAAGAGGAGGTGATTGTCTTTTGAAGTTAGTTTCAGCAAGATATTATAGGAGTTGTTATGCAAAACAGACTGAATGTTCTTAAGTTTATTCAGTTTAAATTAAATGGAAGAATAAAAAAAAATAGGTCTGTAGTTAAAGACTTTAATTTTGAAAAGGGAAGACTGAGACATTAAGAAAACTAATTAGTGAAGTCAACTGGAATAAAGAGCTAGAGGAACTTAATATAGACAAGACTTGGAATGTACAAAGGATGTCCTAGAGTGCATGCAAAACCTATGAACAAATTTGAAACGGAAGAATTAATTAGGGATATAGTGGTTAAAGAAAAAATATATCATGGGTTTACTAAAGTTGATCATGCTAAGGTTGTCTCTCTCTTTATAGGATAACTGACTTTATGCAAAAAAAAACCAACTAAACCAAACCAAACAAACAAACAAACAAACAAAGCAGCAAAGCAAATAACTTTCTACAAAGAAAGCTAAACTTAATCAGTCGGGATTTCAGAAAGGAATTAATATGATGTCACAGAGGAAAATACTAGGTAAACCTTAGAAAATTAGAATGAATAAAAGCATGATGAGGTAGTGAACCATAAAGGAATCTAGATAACAATAGCAAGCTTTGCTATTGGGCACTTCTGATCTAAAAGGAATTTTATTGACAGTACTAAAAAGGATCAGTATAAGGACAAATTGTATGTAATGATTTATTTAATGGTGATAGTGTAAAATTCAGCAGATTAGTTTTTGGTACAAAGTGTGAATGGAATATCATAACATAGTACAAATAAGATGAAACCCAAGATTATCTGATTTAAAAAATCACATAACTTTGGACTAAATATTTCTGCTATAATTTGGGAACTCATCAGCGTTTCATGTTGATGGTGATAAAACAGCATGGACTAATTAAACTGGTGTAACCGCGTCTGGAATTTTATGTACAGTGATGGTAATGAATATTTAAGAAGTCAAATTGGAATTGTGTTAGGAACGGAGGAGGATATTGTTCTTCCAGTTGTATTACAAGACTATTTTATGACAGGAAAGAGCTTGATACAAAGAAAAATGTGTATTGATAAATGACCACTTTGTTCCAAGATGCAAACACAAAGGTGATAAAAGAGATACTTTACTGATAGACCAATCTTGGCACGAGAGCAAATGGGATAAATTGGCCATGAACAGATGTTGGCTGAAAATTGGAAGATATGCCTTATTACTCAAAAGTGCGGGACCAGTTTTTCAGAGAAAAGTGTAAAGGTAAAACCTTAGTTTTGGATGAATCTGGTAGCCTTATGGAAGTGAAAATAGGACCTGTCTCTACAGGAAGAGTGGACTTCATTTGGTAACTCTTTCAGTCATCTCTCCTGCATTACATGTGCAACCATAAATGCAGATAAACCTTGTATGTCTTGATTGTGTGCCTTGCTAGGATTTTTATCCTAGATTCCTATGAACTTCACAAGGAGAAGTATTAAATTATTCCTACGAATATTTATGCATAGTAGCTATATAATGCTTAAGTGTTCTAACTATTCTGTTAACAAACCTGACATTCTGACATCCCGAAAGGTGGGCATATATTGCTCTTAGTTTCCCAAACACTTCAGTTTGTTCAAGGTCAGATTGCAAGCAGGTGGAAAAGATTAAGTTGCTAGTCCATCAAACATGGATCACAATCTTCAATTGTAAACCCTAAACTATGTGGTTTTTTTCTAGCACAGGGTATGACTAGTTAAGAAAAAGGTTGTCATGAACTCTGTTTTACTAATTTGGGGTCCTTCAGAACAATATTATTTCACTTCTAGTCCTTTTGTTCATTCTGTAGCAGCATTACCCAAGCATTGTTAATTTTTATGCTGGGAAGGTAAGACTAAAGAGTTTATGGATAAGTAAGCAGGTAATGCTAATTCCAAATAGTAATAAAATTATAGGTACGTAAACCAAGATGTTCTCATTAAAGTAATAAACTCAGAAGGATATTGAAGACCAGATGGAAATCCAAATAGGAAAATCTATAATAGGACATAAGGATGCAAATTACTCAGAACAGAGTTTTTCCACATTTGAATGTAGTTCCTTATGTCATAAAAAGATATATACATAAAATACAATCTGTTAAAGTATTTGTAATGAAATCACAATTTCTAAATAGATGTACTTTGGATGCTTTCAAATTAATGAATATGTATGGGATTGTTATCTTTTGTTTAAAAATTCAGTGGAAAATGTCAAAACTTGTATGATGTGTGGAATCAAAATTTAACATCTAACATGTCTACAGCTTTTCAGAGGCTTTGTACATACGTGCCCATGAAAGTATATTCACTGAACAGTGCACCTATAGGATATTTAAAGAACTTAAGGTTAATTACAGGTCAATAGGAAACTTCTTGTTTGGTCAGTATCTATTATTCTCCCTCTATCAGTTTCTATGAGGCTTGGGTAGTAGGAACCAGGTCAGAATTTGATCTGGATAGAATCTGGGCAGTGAAGTACAGAAAGAGCCATCATACTGGCTGTAGAGATCCATCTGTTGTCCTTATATAGATAATATTGCAGTACTAGAAAAACTGGTTTCTTTGAAGATCTGTTTATCCCTGTCATAGGTCTTGTTTAATTAATATCTTAGGATAACTGTCAGACTGTTTCAGTCTTGGAAAAAATCCTGCATTTCTTTCCCCAATGAGTGGTTGTGTCTTTTATGTAAGATTTTATTTGTGCCCTACAGCCTTATTCACTTTTACTCCCCCTCCATTCAGTCTTGGTGGGTTTTTATTTGTCTTTTCTGTGGAAAACATGCTTGGAGTGGAAACAGTGGAGACTGATAAAGCCTACTGGTGAGCAGAATAAATGGATTAGAGTATCTGCTGTAGGAGCAAGTATGGCCTCTCAAACAGTCTCTATCATATATAGACCATGTGTAATAGTAAGGCACAACTAGGTGTTTGAATGTACCCCTTTGTATTAAAAGAAACAATAAAAGGGTATACACATCTCCACTGTTAAAGGCAGAGAATCAGATTAAATAGGAAATAAACACTATAATGTGTTATTGACACACTGGGTAGTATGCATGGTGTTCTGTGCAGTTCTCCAGGGGAGAAAGAAGATGTTGTTTCTATTGTGGTTTTGTTTGCTTGTGGTTTTGTTTTTTGGAATTTTTTTTTCCAAGAAAAGATGTTGACTCCTAACAGTGCAGAGACAGTGTTTAGCACTCCTTTTCAGTTATTAGTATTCCTGGGAAATTGAACATGTAGCAATGTCCCAAGTTCCTTCAATGTGGTAACAGTTGCTCAGACTTTTTTCCTGGCTAGCCCTGCCCTGGAGATCAACCTCAACAGCACTTTTGCATCAAGAAAGTATCTATCATGAAGGATAGAAATGTCAGGTGTAAATCTTTTAATGCTTCCTTCCCTTCCGCTGCTATTTTCCCTCAGTTACTGGTTTTAAAGAAGACTCCTGTGGGGGTTTGGCACAAGGCAAAATAGAGCAGCTGGCAGTCCCTAACCAGCAGAACAATCCCTGTAGTCATTGCAAATTAATTGATCTTAAATCATTCTTTAAACTTCATTGCTTTACAGTAAGGTCAATTTGGTTTTCAGTCAGTCTGTAAATGCTAATAGCAAATAGATGTTTTGGAACCAGTTTGCCCTGTTGCTGTAACCTGATCTTGTTCTAGCAATAGGCAGGTGAAGGTGAGAGCTGCTTCATGGTAAAAAATAGTGACACACCACATATAGTGCTAAAAAATTGCAGCATATTTCTGAATTGTTTGAGGACTGGGGAGAAAATTAAAGTTTCAGGGCTTAGTTGAGACTACTATTCTGGATGGCAAATGTTCAACAGGACTTCTAAGTCTTACTTCAAATTTTAAGTAAGAATTTACAAACCGCCTCCATCACAAAGCTTACGGTAGACAGACTGTGTATTTTGGACTAAACACAACTAACCTTTTTACAGTAGGATTACTTTTAGAAACCAGGCAGCAAGTGACGTGGACAGCGTGCAATTATGAGCTGCCAGATTCTGTCCTCACTCTGGTTTCACTCCAGCAGGATCTCCAGTGGAGTTAGCAGAAGTCAATGGATCTACTTGAAATTTACAGCAGAGGATATTAATTTGGCAGCTGGCCCATGCCTGGGTAGTATCTCATGTAGCTTTGTTTCTATTCTAGGTGCTCTCTGGCATTGATGTTCCTTTGATTTTGGGACTTAGAAGACTACCCTAACTTCATTTTTAAAAGCATACTTTTATCCAGTAAAAAAGAAACATTAAGTAGTAACAATACTTTGTCCATCTTTGAGTTTCTCATCCTGGATTCTTCTGTTATGCTCCAAGGGATTTTGGATCTTGTTCCAGGATCTAAATATAGAAACAGATAATTTCAAAATGGGGAATTATGTATACTCAGCAACAATATAAACCAGTATAGAGTCTGATCTTTCTGAATGAATGGGCTGGACAAAACCACTAATCTATACAAGCTGATAATTCTAAAAATACTGCAGCATTAATTTAATGAACTGGGGTGAATAATGGGGTTTGCTCTGTCATTCCACATGAATCTTGCCACACTAAACCCATGTTTAAATATATATTTCGTCCAGATTTAAAATCAAAGACTATGCCTAGTAACACTTCTTTTCCCCAGAATCCTAGATCCTGTGAGTAAGGGAAATATGAAAGAATCCTGTTGGGCATTACTATTCATAATTAATAGATTATGAGGAAAGATTGCTAATTCTTCTCATGTAACAAAAAAAATAATTGAAATTTCCAAGTCCAAAAGAACAGTAAAAGGACTATGGATTTATTTTTAAGTCTCATTATTTTAAAAAATAATTTTCATAATTTATGAACTCTATTTTGTTAGTTGGGATTGGTGAAGCTTGAGGAGATACAGACTAGTGCCTTATGGTGTAAGATTCCCCAGGTAAGTAAAGTTCTTTGCTTCTCTGTTAAACACCTCACCTTACAGACTCATTTGGGGATTGATTTTCCTGGGAGAGGGAACCATGCCTGAGAGAGAGTGACTTACTCTAGGGAAAGCTTATTGAGTGGTATTTTTTGCTTTTATGCCTTTGTAGAATACATGGGACTATGAGTTCATAATTGCCGTTAAGGATGTAAGTGAATTTTTTAGGCCATGTGTCATGTGTTTGCAGATTTAAACTTCCCTGAGAGCCACTGGTGAGCAGTTCAGAACAAAAGCTTAGCCTTACAATAGGGGTTTTAATTATTTTCTTAATCAATTTCTTTATTCTTTTTTTCTTTCTGTTTACTTTCAGATGCCTTTTACAGAATACATAGACAAAAAAAATTAAAAAAGATAGAGATGTGGGATAATTGAAATAATTGCTCAGGTTGCTTGTAATAGCTCTTGAGAGAAAAGACATTTGTCTGGATGTTTTATTAGGATTCATACTTTCTACTTTACTTGCTTAGTCACATAGTACTCCTTAATCACTAGTTTTATGGAAAGATACTTCTAAACAAAGTTGAGAGACTGAAATAATAATTTCACTAATTACACTGTTCTGTATCCAGTTTCCCAATTTTATGTGGTTATTCTGGCATCCAAAATGACCAACTCAATTAAGGTCGGTAGAATAGGTTTCTTTTTTCTTTCCATACCTCACAGTGTGATTATCTTCTGTTTCCCCTGACTGAAGCGAACAGTAACAAAACATACACAGAGCTTTCTCAGACACACACATTTAAACTTACTGTGTGACTGGGTATAGCAGAGGTTTAAGGTCCTGCTTTCCCAAAGGTTCCATGAAATCAACTTTTCTGGAATCAGCTGCAGCATTGGAGGCTTGGGTTGTCCAGGTGCCAGCAACTGGGAAGACAAATTCAGGGGCAGCTTACTGGGCAGATCGAGTGTCTGAGCCCATCTGCTGGAGAGACCCACACTGTGCATAGATTATTGGTGGTCTATATTCATGTGAGTGCTCCGAGTCTCTGTGATCTCTGTGGCTGACCATGTTATATATAAAAACTGGGAACAAGAGGCTGGAAAGCAGCCCCATGTAAAAAGATCTGAGGGTCTGGATTGATGACAAATTGAATACGAATCAAGAGTGTGTGCTGGTAGCCAAAAGGACAGCTGCATCTAGCACTGCACAGTGAGCTGGCCAAGCTCTACACTGCACTGGTACTGTGTGCAGTTTTGGGCACCTCGGTATAAGGACATCAAACTATTAGAGTGTGTCCAGAGGAGGGTGACTAGTATGGTGGAAGGTCTTAAGGCAAGACTTACAAGGAGTGGCTGAGATCACTTGATTTGTTCAACTTAGAGAGAAGGCTGAGGGGTGACACAGCTTCCTCAAGAAGGAACAGCAGAAGGGGAGGTGCTGATCTTCTCTTTTTTGACCAGAGGTAGGACACTGGGGAATGGAATGAAGCTGCATCAAGGGAAGTTCATATTGCAGTTTAGGAAAAGATTCTTCACTGAGGAGGTGGTCAGTCCCTGGAACAGGCTTCCCAGGGGAGTGATCATGGCACCAGGCCTGTAAGAGGTCAAGAAGTGTCTGGATGATGCTCTTATTCATGTAGTTTATTTTTAGGCTGTCCTGCAAGAAGCAGGGAGTTGGACTTGATACCCTTATGAAGCCTTTCCAACTCAAGATATTCTGTGATTTTGTGAAATACATGTACACATCTGGAGAGGGATTAGGTGGAGATTTCCTGGAGCAGTTAAAAAAAGCTGTCTGTTCTTTTAATGCAATATTTTGTATTTCTTCCCTGTAAAAGCTCATGTTTTACTGTCTAGGGTCAGATTGAAAATGAGTATAAAAAGTATGGCTCTTAGAGTGCATTCATTCAGTTTGACTTTTTAAAATGATACCACATCTGGATCAGTATTTCTTTCTCCCTTCTCCAAACCACAGTGAAGTCTAATGATTATGCAGAATTCAGACAACTTAGAATGGTTGACCTTTAAGCAGAAAATTATTCTCAGTCATAGCTAGAGAGGAGACTGTACTTTGCTGTGATAATTGAGAACTGGGTTATTAAAGTTAGTTTAAAGCATATTGATGGGAATGAAATGCTTTAATATTAGAATTAGTCCCATGCAAGAATATGATTGAGATTCTAGTCTCATCTGTAAGGAAGAAATAGATGTTACTCATCAGTATTGAGAACAATGATGGCTTAAGCTAATCCATTTTCTTTGCATTGCTACAGGCTGGGAACATGCATTGTTCATTGCATGTTATCCAAATCTGGGCAGTTTTCAACTGAAAGCTGTAAATTTCTTAAGATGACCTAACTCCCATTTCTTGAAATCATGACAGGAAAACCTGTCTGATACATACAAGTGTATGTTTGTAATCTTGTTACTCAAAGAGAAACAATTGTATTTTGGAAGGAACCAACAGAAGGAAGCATGTAACATCAACTTAATTTTAAAACTAACTAACTCAATCAGTTGCTGAAATTTGTAATGAATCTACCTCCTGCTTTTCCCTCAATGTGGACATAAATAACAAAAGTGCTTAACATTGCCATGGAATAGGGGAAAAAAATAATTTGAAAGCATAGGAAAATGTTGATGGTGTTTTAGTTTTGCTCATTTTTAGTAGTCTGAAACATTTGGCATATCTGATATTTAAGCTGTCTGGTGTGGTCAGCATGCTGGAGGGATGAGATGTTGTTCAGAAGGACCTGGACAAGCTACAGAAGGGGGTCTGTGTGAATCTCATGAGGTTCAACAAGGCCAAGTGAAAGGTCCTGCACTTAGATAGGAACAATCCTTGTTATCAATACTAGCTAGGGGATGATGTGATAGAGAGCAGCCCTGCAGAAAGGGCCTTGGGTGTACCAGTGGACAAAAAGCTGGACATGAGCAAACAATGTGCATTCACAGCCCAGAGGGCCAAATGCATCCTGGGCTGCATCAAAAGTGTGGCCAGAAGGTCAAGGGAGGTGATTCTGCCCCTTACTCCGCTATCATAAAACCCACCTCAAAAACTGTGTCCAGTTTGAGAGCTCTCAACACAAGAGGGTCATGGACCTGTTGGAACAGGTCCAGAGAAAGACCACAAAAATGATCACAGGGGTGGAGCACCTGTCCTACAAAGAGAGGCTGAGAGAGCTGGGATTGTTCAGCCTAGAGAGAAGAAGGCTCCAGGAAAACCTTATAGAGGCCTTCCAGTACATGAAGAGGCCTACAGGAAAGCTGGGGAGGGACTTTTTACAAGGGATTGTAGCAATAGGAAGACAATGGTCTTAAACTAGAGCAGGGTAGATTTAGATTGATATTAGGAAGAAGCTGTTTACGATGAAGATTGTGAAGCACTGAAATGCATTACTTGGAGAAGTTGTGGAGACCCCATCCCAGGAGACATTCAAGGTCAGTCTTGACCTAGTTAAAAAGGTCCCCTCACACTGCAGGGGGAGCTGAACTAGATGACCTTTAAAGGTTCCTTCCAACCCCACACATTCTATGATTCTGTGATTCTATGAAGACATCTTGGACAGGTAATAGTATGACTTGTCATGCATACTTGTTGGATCCTCTGTTGGATCTTTTTATGTGATCAAGTCCATTTGTTACAAAGGTTCATAGACTGAGACTTCACTGATTTGCGAACAAGAAGTGGTCAGACTGGTCATTTTAATAATCTCTTGTGACTGACTGCAATACACAAATCCCAGACTTTAACAAAGAGTTCTTGCTCGAGCTTTATAGGTTCTGTAAGTATTAGACTCTAGTTTTATTTTAAGGGCCTCATATGAGGGAAAATCTCTAACATAAAACTTACTCTCTACTCTAGCTTCTTGATTGTTCATCAAGGTATGTTTAAACCTATGCTGCATATTTATTGGTTTTTGCCCATTTCTGTAATAAAAAATATACTAAATAAATTTGTCACTGAAATGCCATTAGAGAAGCAATGTTAAAGAGTTGTTCCTTGCAGGAAAAAGTCTCTTAAAAGCCTATTGAAAAGGCAGAAATGAGTGAAGTGAGGCCAGCTATCGCCTGTAATGCCAGACCACTTGAATTTTCATTCAAGTCTGCTGAAATCAATGTAAAGGTGATAAATCTTTGAATGAAGCTGTGAATTATTAGATGAAGCCCTGAAGCAAGACGTTTTAAGCTTGCAGATTTTGAGGGACATGTATGCTTAAAAGGGCTCCACACAGGCTAGACTAGTCCTGCCTGGGAGGTTGCCTCTTACTGGCACTTGGTTGAGCTTTTGCTATCGCATGAGAGAACTGCATCCTTGCCTGGCTCACAGGTGCTCAGTCACCACAGAAGGGACTGCTGGAATGAAACTCTCTCAGATGGTAGTAACACCCAATCACATATGTACTCTGATCTCTAGGCTGAGCAAAAGATTTTCTCTAAAAACTTTTCTACTTCCCTCCTTCATTCCTGCCCCAACTTCGCCAGAGCAAACTAATCAAAGAACCAACAAGCCACAATATAAAATGAAACAAAAAAAAATGTAAGAAGATTCTCTGTGTCTTCTGTGATTTTCCTTTTGCAAACAGTTTTACTGCTTTCATTCTGTGATTCTTCTGGTTTGAAGATCTTAGTCTATGATTAGTCTATGATTTAGTCTATGCATTGGCTTGTTGGTTATGATATTTTTCATCTCTGCAGTGCACATAGTAGCTGTGTAACTTTCAATCAACATGTGTTCAAAACTTCCTTCAAATGGGACTTTAGAAAGCATAAAAAAATATTTTTCTAGTATCTGGTCAGAAACAAATATATCAAAAAAAGAAAAAAAAAACACTTTTTAAAATATGCTAATGAAATTATATAATTTTGAAGGGAAAAGAATGCTGTCCTTGGAAATGTAGCTAGCATGATCATGGTAGCATGGACAACCACACAATAGTTGTTTCTTTTTAAATCTGCAGATCTTCACCGTATTTACTCATAGGCAATTCTGCATACAAAGGAAAAACCCACATTCTTTAGTATCTCTTCTAAAGCTGCCTTGGACTTTGCAGGTATTACTTTGGCATTTCTCACAGGTGCTAACAAGAACAGAGAACAAAGGTGCAGTGATCTCTGGAAAAGAAATTTGAATAGATTTTTCTTTCTTTTTCTCTCTCTTTTTAATTTTTTTTCCCCTTGCCCTCCTGTCTTCATTTCTTTCTTCTTTTTTTCTTTTTTTTCTTTCATCTCTTCTAATTCTTTCTTTATGTTTTTGTTTCCCTCTTTCTCTTTCTCTCTGGTTTTTGTTTGCTGTTAACTGTCCTATGGAGTCTTTATGGATAGGAACATTCATTTTACTTTGAAGTTATAACCATTATGACATCACATAGAAAGCTTTTAGCCTAAAATTAAGAAAAATACAAAAATAGAAACTGAAATATTGGAATTAAAAAAAAAAAAATTGTTGTTAGACTGGAAAGCGAAATTACATATTTGATTAACAGTAAGTGCTTGATCCAGATAATGTAAAAATTGATTTTTTTTTTTACATACATTTTCCAATTAATCTGTAAAAAGTCAATTCTTTGCACAGCTCTAATCAGAATTCTGACTCTGTGTGCTTCCTTTCTCTGCTTCCTGTCTTTCATTTAATTTCAGGGCAATATGCTTCAGGTTTATTGTATGTCATTTATCTTAAAACATTTTTGTTACTGGTTCTGTGTGGTTCTGTTCTGTTTCCAATTTAAAAATATATATATAAAAAAATCCCAAATCTGAGGGTCACTAATTAGCTTATTTGTTTTCCATAACAGAGAAATATCGTTAACTTTTGTAGCATGAATATAAATGCCTCATTAATCTTAGACATATCAAAGCAAGTATTCAATGATGGATGACAATGTAGAAAATTAGCTGTGGAGAGGAAGACACAGAAGGATTAGACAGTGTTTATTATCATTAAGTCATTCTTATGTGCTCTATATTTTAAGTGAAATAGGGGCACAAAGCAACGTTGTACACCAAGAATAATGTTTTAAAGAAGTAAAGAAAATGTTACACAGAGCAAAGTGTTGTGTGTAAATAGTGAGAATTAATACAGAAATCCTGCCTAAGCTATACCAGAAGTTCTGCTCAGCACCTTCTTAATTTTTAAAGGAGGTGGTAGTTAATATATTGAGACCACTGAAAGTTTCCTTCTAGGACATGGTGTTTCTGCTTGGTTGTCATGTATTTTATTGCACTCGTCTTAGAGATTCTTCAACAATGCACTGAAAATGTTTTAAGAAGCCTGAGCAGGCCTCCAAGTCCAGCTGGACTCAAGGTAGAGGCCTGAAACAAAATTTATGCAAACATCAACCATACAGAAGGCAACCTCCCTCCTGGTGGTAGCAATCTGCAGGGGAGTCAGTGTTCAGTTAAGTGATTTAAACAAATCAGTGGATCATGATCTTACATAATCATGTATAAGTTGGAAATGGAAACTTGTTCATTAAAACTGAAAACTAATTATTTGTTAGTGCCATCTGTTACAGCAGGTCACACAAGTTTTCAAAGGTAAGGCTAAGGATTTTGATATTTTCATTCATTCCAATTGGAATGAAAAGTCAAAGTTGATGTAATTGTGGGTTTTATTTGGAAATATATTCATATTAAATATACAGTATTGAATACTTAAAATGACATCATAATCCATAAATCAAAGTCAACAGCAATGAAACAGTAAAATCCTAGTGCCTCATTTTCACACATTTGTTACAATTTCTTAAATTGATGTGTTCTGATGATTCCCTTTGATTTTAATGAACCTGTCTTTCCACTTAAGAATCTTCCACTGTAGTAATTAAGATCCTGTTAGTTTTCCAGTTAAAGTAGTCTAGAGAATTGCTTATTCACTCAAAGTGTTTCTTTTCAAAGAAAAAAAAAAAAAACACCTCAGTTTTTTTTCTCAAAGGTCTGTCTCTGTTAAATATAACTTTGGATAAGTAACTCTCTGGTGAAATCAGGATCACTTCTTAATGTGTTTTAGTCAACTCTCCCACCTCTCCCCCTCACAATACAACCCAGCAAACCATTGTTATTTTAACATCCTAAAATAAATACTATGGGAGCACATGAGAGAGGTGAGACTGGGGAATGTTCTGTGGTAGTTTTTTTAAAAGAAAACTTCTAAAATTAGCTTAAATAATGTTTATATTTTATTCAATCCTCTGACTGTAAAACAAGTTGCCATTCACGTTAGTTGCCATAGCTGTGAAAACCTGTTAACTGCAAAATTCTAAGTTAAAATTTATCCAGGTTTCTTGTCTAATGTTTCTTCAGATAGCAGAGCAAGAGAAATATTAAAAATAGATGAAACTCAGTACCGACTTTTAAACTGAAGAAATCAAGTCTTGTTGCTTCACTGCTTTAACTCATTTCGTACTCTTTGTTCCCCAAATGAAACTTGAAGACACAACACTAACATCTCTTCACTCTCTAGTATTCCTGAAAAAAATCACAAAGGAGATTACAATATTATTTTTGCCAAATATTAACAGCCAGTGCTGTGCCCCAGTGCTAGCTTAGTCCTTTGTGGGAAATCTTATATACATCATTGAAAGTTTCATTTAAAGGACCATCATTTGGCCTTTAAAAGACTAACCTGTTGATAGGAGAGTGTACCAGAGAGATGCATAAGCTGACAAATACAAAGATTCTTTCATTTCTGTTATATTTTTGCTTTCACAAGATAAATATACCATGTGAGAAGAGACCACAGTGTGAAATACTCAGATTCTGCTTTAGTAACAAAGCCAGCAAAATAATAGTTGCCTAAGTGAAATTGAGAAAAAATTTAAAATAATCATAATTTAAACAAGAGCAAGATTCTGGCCTCCTGTCTAAACAATAGCCTTTGCCTATTACATCATCACATTGTAATTAGATTTATTACAGCTGTGTGCTCCTGGTTGGAGTAAGTGGAATATGTGATGTGATTTTAATTGGCTTATGTGTCATGCTGAGTTCACTATATCCATTGGATTCTGCCTTGACCTGCTGCTCAAGGAAACATTTCCTGTAAAAAAATGAGCCACTCCACTGCAATCTTTCAGAAATATTCCACTGCAACAAATGACAATGTTTTCTAAATTAGATTGGAGACTTAACCCATCAACAAAGTAACTATTACCTCCTGCCTTTCCCCTCCTTCTCATCATATTTGAGAAACCTCTGCTGAAGTCTGTCCTTTCAGGTCTGGTGCAAAATCTGCTCATCAAGAAGCACAGATTCTCTTCATTTCTGCCACAGGCTTCAGACTATTTCTAGCTACTGAGATAATGAATAACACTGGGCAGCTCATTTCATCTGTCTGTATCTTTATATAGCAGATCTGTGAATAGAAGGAATAGCTCTTAACCTGTCTTGGAGATTTCTGAATGAGGAATGCAATATGAGCATAATTTGTAATGAGTGTTTCATTACAAATATTCCAAAATAGTCATATATAGTAATGTAATAGTATATTTGCCCATATTATAAGTGTTCCTGCAGGCACATTATCCAGCCATATCAAGGTGGATTATGGTTAAGGAATTTGAATCTACAGTTGAATCATCTGAATGTGAGGTCTCTTTTAACATTACTACAAATAAAAGTAGATCAAGTGGGATTTAAACACAAGCAGGTAAAAATAAAGGTAAATTAATTTAAATCTGTTTCTAAGAAAATGTTTGTACGAAGTGCAAGATCTTAAGGAGACTTAAATGAGCTGATAAATTGTATGGTTGTCTTTGAGGCATCTGTTATTAGTAATACCAGGTACTCTCTTTACAAACTTCTCCTATTTATATTACATTATGCATGCAATTTTCCCCACAAGTAGGCAGAGAAGAGTAAATCATAGAAGTGCAAGTATACATTCATATGTTTAATCTCCTTAAAGTATTAGTGGCAAATTTTTGGCAAACACACCCTTATTCTTTGGAGAGATAATAGATGGTAAATACAGTACATGGATTTTATTGTCTTGTTATCTAAGGAGTGATGGTTGACCCCACATTTCAGTCGTGCAACAATAATTAACAAACAGATAAATACATAAATAACAGTAAAATATTAGTCTGAATCAGTGAGTAATCTAGACTGAGACATGTTCTGACATCCTGTCTGGTCGGATGAGATAATTTGAGTTGTCTTTGTGCATCCTGAGTTCAAATTTCCCTTTTGTTTGGAATCAATAGACTTGCATGTATAGTAAAGTCCCTTCAGAAATCCATTATATTGGGGACTTAAAAAAACATACAAAATTGAAGTTTCTGTTTTTTCCAGGCATTTTTATGATTGTGGACTGTATCTCTATTTCTTCTTGCTTATTTTAGGAAGACAGTTCCGATTTTGTGTTGATGAGCTCTAGACATAGCTCTGGCTGTGCTGTTTGTTACAGGATTTAAAAAAATGTATACATGTGTAAAGCAGATAGCTTTGAAAATATTATCCTTATAAATGAAGTAACATGGAGAGGAATTTATTCATTAGACTGCATATAAAATACCCATAAATTGAGCATGGAAATTAAATGCAATAATGACTATAAACTATTTTTTAATAATACAATATTTTGTGTAGAACTGTTTACAGTACTATTTTGTCTGACTAACAGTATTTGGATTATTTTTTGTAAAAAAAATTTAAAGTATTTCATGCCTGATGGTTTATAAGTTTCCTTTGTCTGCTTGGCAGGTGGTACAGTATTATATTGTTTGCTTCCAAAAATATAAAATTTACTAATAGAAATGTCCTGCAGTTTGCTTTAGAAAGAGACTCAATTATGTTCAAAACTTGAATTGCTGTTATATGGTTTTGGACAAAAGGTAAATTATGTCTTAAAGAGAAAATTTGTGCATAAACTGTGCACACTAGTATTGCTGAACTCTCTGTTCTTAAGGATGTGTTAGAAATTGTGAAACCAAATTACCTGTGATGCAATCAGCAATGGGAAATTTTATTTTAAATTACTCTGCCCCATATTGGGAACATTACCTTGATTCTGAACTGCTGTAATCACAGCAACTTTGTCAGTGACTTTAGTCTATATGGGATAAAGGAGAAAGAAAAAGGTGAAGAAGTACAGAATAAATTAAAAACCAATTAGACCCCCAAAAATTTGAAAACTAGGAACTAACAAGGATGGTTGTAGAAACAGCCATGTCCATTGAAGGAAAATCTAGAGAAGCATGAACACTCTCCACTAATGTATTTTTTAAAAGATCATAAAAAGAAGAGTGACCAATTATTTTCCTTAATTAATAAACACAGAACTAGGAGTAGTGGACTTAGCCTCACTTCTACAAAATTAAACAGTAGAAATAAACATTATTGAACACATTTATGCAATGAAATATTCTGCCAATGGAAACTGCAGAATTGCTGGTACAGAAGTTATTTAGAGCTGTGACCTGTAATACGTATGTAAAATGAGCTTCATTGTGACCAGATATAGCCAGCTTTGAAAATCACAAGTATAGGAACACAAAACTAGCCATGGGTAACAGTTTTAAGAGTCCCATAAACCCTGGTAGTGGCTAAGCCCATGGTACCAGAGACTGGAGTCCTCATTCACGGTACAAACAGTTCCATGGAGCTGCTGGGTGATGTACATCACCCTGTTGTTCTCCTTTTGCACGGGAGGGATGATGGTATTTTCTTCCTTCTAGCTGTTACACCAGGATATTGCCAGATGTCTTAAGCTTGAAAGAAGAGCACAGATGAACAGGGAAGAAAGGTGTTTTAGTATCTGGGATGTGTGTTTGCACCCACATTTGTTTCTTTAACTGCTGTGGTCCTGCATGGAAGTAATCATGTAAGCAAGTCCCAGCATTTGGGGCACAACTCTGTATGCTGAGGCCTGAGAGGGACATTTGTTGAACGATGGCAGGGAGTCCTCCTGCTTGTTTTATGTTTTGTATCTCTCTGCTCTGCTCGTCAGAGAGCTGATCCACAGTGAACAATACCAGAAATGCATTTGGCATGAAGGCAGTGAAGTGAAAGTGCCCGATTAAGAAAGTCACGGTGTTACCCATGTTACTGCCATGGAATAGCTCAAACTGGAGTACTCAGTCTTTCAGAAACTGTTCAACGACAATTTCACAAATCTACACATCAAGAAGTTCCATAGACAGGTGGTTGTAGAAATTAGTTCTCCAGACCTTTTGAGACCATGTAACCACAGAGTCTGGATTGCATTCCCACAGTGGCTAGGACAGGAGTTGTACATAGGAGATAGAGAAGTCAGGCCTTCCCCAGAGGCTTTCCGCCTTTCTTTGACATCCAGCTTTCACCCTGTGCATGGCCATTGTCAGGTGTTATGTATGCAACTATACATTTCCATCTGTGAAATTCAGGCCTTCCCTGATTTGCAGTGAAAGGCAAATACTTCTGAAAACACTGAGCAGAACTCACAGGAGAACAATTGTTTGAAATATGAAATGTAATTTTTATTTAAGGAAAGCAGGATTTGTAGAGTAAATAATCTGTATTGGTTTGAGCCCAGTGGATTTATATTAGGAGTGGATTTGGCCCTTTATATGTTATCATTTAGAAGCTGTCATAGTTCTTGGATTCTTCTTACAAAGCAATAGGTTCCCATAAGCTGTGTAATCTCCTCCATGTCAAACTGTGGATTTCATTTTGTGCCTCTCCAGGAAATAATAACCTCATGTCTGCTATACAGAATAATGAAAGCATAAGGCAGAACTTCAGTATGTCTAGAAAAATGTCTGACTGTTGATTTCTGGTGGGAACTGGCATTATCATTGTTACATTCTTTGAGCAAGTAGATTAAATAGATTTTTAAATTCCTCAGAGTCAATAATGTATAAATGGAAATAGCATCAGAAGAGGGGAAAACAGATAAACTTCTGAGCTTCTGCAGGTCTCTGAACTGACACTAGGACTGCCAATGTAACTGGTGCTTACCAAGGAATCTGAACCAGTATGAATGATATTTGTATGTCTTAGAGGATCCGTTGAGGGAGAAGAGACAATAACAGAAATGAATATGTGCCTGCTCACTTAATCTTGATGTTTTAAATTTTCTAAGAATTTGTTTTATCAGTATCATATTAGCCTTTACTGTGTAGTTATTCTACAGTAATGTCAGTGTTCTGTAATTATTCACCCCCTGAAGACAGTGCATGAAGTGTTTGTGTACTGCTGCAATTGCAGAATGGGCATTTTAAAATGAGTGTGCAATATTTGTAAGAAGAACTGCATGCATAGCTGTAAAACAAAACAATGCTGTTTCCCAAGATGCTATACATATTAAAATAATAAACCCATAAACATTTAATTATGAAGAGGGAGTAGGGGGAATTGAGTAGAAATGAGGTAAGTAATGGTGTAGAGTATTTTCAGTTGTGATTTCAATGAGACAAAGTTGCTAAAGCAGAGACAAAACAGGAGTCTAATTCAGACAACAGGATCTGCATTGACTTAGTTTTCCATCAGTATTTATAGAGAAATTTTCTGTTTTGCCATTTCACAAGGGGTAGTGGGCAAAGTTGTTCCTGAGGAGATTCCAGTTGGACACAGATAATCCTTGACATCCCTTCCAACCTGGCATCCTATGATTCTATGATTCTGTGACTCATTAGTGAGGTGTTCATAAATTTATTAGACATGCAACGCCAGTACGTAGATGCAAGGCAATTGTAATAGGCTATGGTTTCCTGCAGACTTCTCAGACTCTTAGATGTTATTTTATGCAAACAAACAGGATGACAGTAGTACCAGTCAAGCTTTTGCCAAGGTTGCACCTTTGGAGCACTTTCGAACATGAGAACCCTGTAAATACATGCAGTCAGTCTTTCTATTGTTGTTTTTACTATACCAGGTTTGTTTGCCATCTGTAGCTTGAAATGTTTCTGATTACAGACTCAGCACTTTTTGAGCACAAGTAGAAAATGTCAATGTTTTAAATTTCTCATTTTTATGGGCATGTACACAGATGAACCCTTCAGAAGAAGGTGTAGCAGCACTGCCTTAAAAATTGCAGCAATGACAGTAAATGTCTTCAGACTTGCTCTGTGAGAGAAAGAACTTTTTTGTTCTTACATTGTACTCAGTACTTCTGTTCTTAAGAGTGTTATTCATGTCTATAAATTGAACAACACCAAAAGGTGTATTTATAGCTCCTCTAGCTGGCCATAGGCATGGAATATGAAATTAGCCCTTCTCTTCCTGAGTAGGTGGAATTATTTTCAGAAATTATTTTCAGAGCAGTCAAAGTCTTTGAAAGTCTAAGTGCGAAATATTTCTACGTGGCAAATGAAGAGTCTCTATATGGAATTACCTTCAGGGGGATTCACGTATATCCCAATTGATTCCGTATTTAAAGGCCAACCTGATGAAAGTAGACAATCATGTACACAGTGGAAAAAGTTCAGATGATAATGAATGAAAAAAATATGTAGATCTTCACAAAGAGTGATGAAAACAGCAACTTTCTTCCAGACTTTTACTTTAAATTATCCGTGACAAATTAATATGCTACTGTGGAGAGAGCAGACAGTGCTGAAATATCTTGGGGATGAGATGCATAGTCCAAGTGTTGAAGTCTGCTAAAAATGACCTGGAGCTTTCTCATGGTTGGTCTAAAAAATTCTGCCCAGCAAGAACAGTTACTCCCTTCCTACCTTTCGCCAACTTATTTTTGAAACTTAGATTTTTTTCTGGAGATTGCATTTGTCTTCAAGATACAACTTTTTATCTATTCTTAAAACTCACAGTTAACCAGATTATGAGCTTATTGTCTCTCCCAACAGATATTTCTGGTGAAAATAGTCTGAAAAAAGAAGTATGTTGAGCACTGTCAGTCCCAACTGACTCGCACAGTTTGACAGTAGCTAGTGCTTTCTTGATGTGTCACATGTAAGGTGAACAGAGTCAATACAGGCACTTTAAAAGATACCTTTCTTAAATGTTGAGTGCAGGCTGGACATCTCAGTGTATGTAATCATATGACAAGTGCTTTTAGTGTTGAAATGGTGTTTTAATGAAACACCAGCTCTTATTTTCACTGCTTCTCACTCTATTTCTCTACCACTGCAGGCTTACCTGTATATATCAAGAATGGACTTCATTTTCTATTCTTAAGTTTTAGCCTGAATAATTTTTCTGTCTATCCCAGCATTTTCATTCTGTGGAAACGAGGACTGAGATAATAATTTTTTAACATTACTAATATTGCATGATGATGAATAAAACCAAAACAGCATTGAATAGACTAGATTAGAAGAGTTTTCAGTGGACTTTTCAGATGTGAGGGTGGTTATATCCTAAAACCTAACTGAAAGCATAACCCTGAGTTTGATTCATTCAAAATGTTAGGAGGCATTCTGAATGTTGAATAAAATTTGAAATTTGCTGTGTTTATGCAATAATTCCATATTAGGTCCCTGAATCAGTAACTGTCATGGACTGGTAGCATAGAATAATTTATTTTGAAAATAAAACTTCAAAATACAAAGATCAGAATTTCAGAGAATTTTGTTTCAGACACAGTTTTGTTTTCATACACAGTTGAAATCTGCAGTTGTGAGTCTAGCTGGCACCTTCGTGGAAGAATCCTAAGTCTGAAGGGAATCATACTTTTGATTGGTAAAGTGGCTCCAAACCAGGTTTGGCAGGCAAGCAAAAAGAGGTTGCTGTCATCATTTGCCATAATGTAAAAGTTTTATGGATAAACAGAAAATGCCTTCAGGGTCAATTGCCATTCCAACTGTTTTACTTAAGAGGATGTTGCCAACAGGTCAGCAGCTCAGGGTAATGGGTGAAAGAGATGTAGCGAACACACATTGGCTGTACATGGGGGAGCTCATCTCATTCCAGTGTCTGCTGGATGGACACAGAACAAGACATTTGGAGGGACAGACCAAGAAGGTTTGGGTTGTTTTTTTTTAATTATGCAACTGCAGCTTTGTTTTTCTCTTACATGTAAACAAACATTGCATTTGAAGCTTTCAGGACAGACCTATTCACAGGTATTAAACAAGAAGGGATTTTTATAAGAAAATAGTGAAAATAGGTAATGATTTCCTAACAGGTGTGGTATGTGCATCCCTCCCTATCCTGAATTCATTTCAGGCCTAATTTTCTAAGTCAAACTGCACTGCAGGTGACTTCTTATGAAAACTTAACTGAATGCATTTGTGCTAGTCCATTATTTTGTATTGCAGTAAAGTATTTTAAAAAAATAATTTAAAATTGTTAAATTATCAGTTTTCATTTCCCTTTTAATTATCTTAAAACAAACTAGATTTACAAGCTGGTTTTCTTTTTTCGTTCATTGCTAACGAGTCTGAAGACCTGGGTATTATTTAATAAATTTGTTGCAATAAACGTAATAATAGGTAGCTCATTCAAAACCTTTTTAACATAAATGCAGAATTCTCAGTAATCATCTTTTACAAACCTTCTTAAGTTCATCATCAAAGTATCTTGTTAAATAAGCTGCGGAATCAAGAAGTCCAGGGAGAATGAAAAGTTAATTTCAAACCTGTTAATTAAGGAAAAGTAAAAAAGGGTGTTTCCAGTGGGAAAATGTGTCTCCTTCATATCTGTACCATCATGGCTTTACAACATGCAGCTTAAAGAAAATGAAGAAATTACATATCCCCTCTAGGGTCTTTTCATGTTAATGTGTTGTAGAGTCATATGAGGTAAATGTGAATCCAGTTATTAGTTTTCTTTGACAGTGTAAAAGAACGCTATACTAAAAAAATAAATTGCAGTATTCCAATGAACCTGTTCTGTATTCCCTAATCAACAAAACTAGATCATCATGTCACAGCACAAGGGAGAAGGCTTTACAGGATGAGGTTTTAGGTTCATCCCTGTTCTGTTCCTAATTATGAGTATCACGTAACGTGTCCCTTGCTCAGAAAATGTATATCTGTGCATTTGTGTACAACCCCTTCTGTTTGTAATATCGCTTTTGTTAATACCAATTAAGAAGGATGAGTTCCTGCAGGGCTGCTGCAGGGCTTTTGAAAAGTGAAGAGCTATAGATCTTTGGTTTCTTTGTTCAATAAACATTACTAAGGTTACTTTTATGTAACATATTTCACTTTTTAATACAGCACTATATCTGTCAGCAGAAGGCAAATAGACATTGTTTTTCATAAAGTAGCAGTTCATTCTTTAAAATACAATAAATTTAGTTTCCTATTTTTTATTCCCAGTGACTAGCTTACTGTGACCAAACTACAAAATATTCTTTGGCTCCATTTTTACACCAGATAATATTTTTTTGAATGTGTTCCTGTTTGCTAGCCAGCTGGGGCCAAGAAATCATAGGTGGAAACGGGCATTCAGGATGGACTTCAGTGCACAAGGCGTACTTAGTGAAAAGCCTCCTAAATGTTTTGGGACTTGTGTTAGACACTCTCAGGTATCTAATTGGAAGGGAATAGGAATTTTATGCAAAAGCATAAAACAAATCTCAAGCAAAGCCTGCTGCTGATGATTAATTAGATTAGAGAAAGGTAGCACCCTGCCAGGCATTTGTAATTGACTAGCAGCAGCCACTTCTTGTATTGATAAACTTCATTATCATCAAATAATTAGTCCAGAAAGGATCTCTGGAGATAATTTGGTCCAAAACTCCAATCTCAGCAGAAGCAGTTTTATATCTATTTTGGATGGCATTTAGCTAAAGACTCTGTAAAGCTGACTTTGAGCATCTACAAGGATGTAGTGCCCCTGGACCACCTGTATCAGTGTTTGATTACTCCTAATGTCATATTTTCCCTCTTTATATCTTTATTGATAGTTTGCTACTGTTTCTTTCTGTATATTTTGCATGATTAGGGTAGAATTTAGGCTGAGCTAATTAGCTCCCCTGTCTTTCTTGAACATCTCCAGCAAACCACTGTATTGGCAGATTTGATTTCAATTGCAAGTAACAAACATATCTTTTTAGGCAAAGAAAAAGACTGTGTCATACATATTACATAGAGTATAATTTATCCCTGGAGGGATAGATAGAGATAAGTTATTCATATGATTGGAAGCTGCTGCTTCTGTGTCAGTCTCATCCATTTACCTGCCATTGCTGAGAGGCAGCTTGAGGAAGAGTAGGGGCACACTGTTCAAACATGAGCGTGCTAATACTTCTGTAGCCAAAGACATCACTAACTACATGCTGAATTCACAGAGTCAGAACTTCTACAGCCAGAGGGGATCATTATGTTCACCTTGTCTGACCTTCTGCGTTACATAAAGGACAGATTTCTTCAACCATTTTTCACAACTGAGACCAATTCCTATGAAAAAACAAAACAAAACAAAACAACAAAACCTTTAAAGATAAAGAGTCTCTACTGCAGGATACTAATTCAAATAGTTAATTAGCCTCTACATTAAAATCATGCAACATTTTCTAGTCTCAGTGCATGAACACTCAGCTTCTAGCTACTAGATAGATCATAGTACGAGACATTTTACAAGGCACATAATTATTTATTAAACCAAATGTTTGCTTTAAAAATATTTTTTTAATATTTTCCATAGGGTAAACTTTGAGATATTAATTAAATCAGTCTGGTGTGAGAACCTAGAACATGTATGTCCTAACCTTTGTCTGATTTCACTCATCTTTGCTATCTCCCTTATTCCTGTTATCTATTAATACACTACTTGCTGTAGCAGTGTTAAGGGCTAATTCATTTATGTGTGTTCAAATGTGTTCCTATAATAGCACAAAATTTTTAGAGCCTCTAGGATCATTTGTATGAAGAATGTGTATACTTCTGTATTTTTTCTTCTGTTTTCGGATGTCTAGAACCTTTATTTGTAGTATATAACTCTGCATCAATTTTTCCTCTACCTGTGCTGTCATTACAATTATGTAGAGTGAATATAAGCAAGATTGATGTTTCAGCCTTTGTAAGATTTGAATTTTCAACTTTTTCAAGAAGGAGCCACAATAAGAGAACATTTATGACACTGCTCAGTTTTTCTTTGTTAGAAGGATAGTTATAGTTACTATTAAAATGTCTAACAGTTTATACTTTTGTGAGACTGTCATAAAAAATTAACACATCTACACTATCAGCAACATCCAAGGTCAGGAAACCAAAGAACGGAGATACATCCACATTGCCATGAACTACGGCCTTCTGGGGTAGTGCTATATGGGCAGATGGCAGATAATTTGGTGTTGTCTTGTACATTAGTTCTCTATTCTTGTTTCTTCCTACTGTTGCTAGGAATACATTTCAAAGTATTTAGGTCCCATTACATTTTACCTCAGGATGTTTTCTTTTTTTCTTTTTTTTTCCCCCCTCTTTGAACAAGTGTTGTTTATTTCATTCAGCAAAATGTATTTCTTGTTGAGATGGCTACCAGACAAAACCAAATCCTTTCTGCAATACTAATTGCTTTATCTTCCTAACGTTTTCTCTGTGAAGTCTACTGCTCCTGCCAAACACTTGGACTTGTCTGCATTTTAGATAGAGGACACATTTAAGGATCTCATACTGTTCACAGATTTTTTAATAACAAAACAAAGCAAACAAAAAAACCCACAAAGCAAACAAATTAAAGAAACCCTGCCAAAAGAAACCCTCTACACAGGAATTCATGAAGGTTTAAGAGGTGATATAGTGGTGCTTTGTGGTATTAGTGAACTAATTCAGCTGCAGTGAATTCCTTGGCTTCAATAGATTGTAAAATACAGTAGCAGCAAGAGAGAGAGCATTATTTATTGTATAATTTTAGACTGAAATTAATATTAAAGCATGAAGAAACTGTACTGTGTGATTTATGAGCTTGAATTCAATTACTTGGAATTTTTTAAACCACAGGTCAACTTCTTGGCTGATATAAATCTAAAATACTGCTTTAATTTATGCTAGTTGCAGGTATGATTGCATATTTTTAGTTTCTTTATAACTGTATTCTTTCCTCCGGATATTTCAGAAGAAGAGCCCCACAGCCACACTTCAGAATGTCAGGAGCTGTAGAACTAATTCATGTGGGAGATTTGAAGCAGCTGAGCCCATTTAACTTGATTGTTTTTACTTGTAGCAAATCAGAAATCCAACAGGCTATACTGCTCTTTTACCTTCTTACATTGAAACTTCTTTGAAGAGATTAGAGGTGGGTCTGTATTTATTTATAAATGTGGATATATTACAGGAAAAAATGTGAAAGGGAAACAGAATTTAGATTGTTAATAGGTTGTTTCAGATAGGAAAATAAAATACTCCCTCTAGTGATGAACAGGTTGTTTTCAAAATCTTCATAAGATTATAAGATGACTTATTAAAACTGTTGACTAGTAAAACTTAGAAGTAATCTTTTACATTCTGATGGGACATGGTATGCAGTATGCTTTATTGCATACATACTTTGAATAGAATCTCAACTAGAGGTTGAAATGTTTCATTAGATGTAGTTGAATGCAAGATTTCTAGACATATATCACCATCATTGGTTCCAGTTTCTCTGAAGATTCTGTGAATCATGGAACATATTAGTGGTGAATTAATTTTCTCTACTCAGATAAAAATAAATTCACAAAAAGAAAAACTGTCAGTTAAATAATAAATAGGCCAATTGCCAGTCATTATTCTTACATCCTTAAATCTTCCTAAAGTGTTGATAAAATTCAATGTTCCCTGCACAGAATGATACACATGCAGTATATATTGCAGAAATTAGATTCAACGGCTATGAATCTGGGTTTATGCTGTAATTATAGCATTAATTCATTTATAGTTATTATCTGTATTAGATGTAATTCAGCCAACCAGTATAATTTAGGTACACACAAGCATCTACTACTTTAATAAAAATAAGCTTGCTGCCCTTGACAGTGTCATGCCTTAACAAACCCAGTGTATTGAAAGCTCTACTTCTTCTCCACGCTTTCTTCTTGTGGAGTTCAGCCAACACAAATCTTTGTTGTTGCTGCCATTGTTTTATTCTGTTTTTAGGAAACCATTTACTCAAGATAAAATAAAGAAAGCCTTGTTTCTAGTAATTTCTTTTCCTCAAGGTCAGCTGATTCAACAACTAGGTTTTCAAAACCAAAGAAAGTGTTAGTTGATTTAATGCTTCTTTAATCAGGAAGCTCTTTATACTGGATTATACTATGCAGATTAGAAGTTAATGCCACAGCTTGTGGTATCTAGTTACTTAGTCGCTGAATATATGGTATTTTTGTCAAATGATTGACAGACATTCAACCACTTGTACACTTATGTTGTCAATGGGCTGATAGTTTTGTCTGGAGGATTTCTAGAGTTCCATGCTGGTCTGTGGTAACTAGTACTATAAAGTGGGAGTTAAAGTTGAATTTCAGTCTGGTAACCTGGCAGAGAAGGTACATGGTTTGAATGTTACTCCATGTGAGCTGGTTCAACAGCTGTATGAAAGAAGTCCTAACTGGCAAACCTGAGGCTTAGTGGTAACTGAGAAGGTGCAGAAGGCCCCTACCTTCTGCTGAGCATGGAGGCCCAAGTGTTGATGCTTGTAGTGTTGATGTGTTCCTGTTCCAGTAAAGACTGCAGCAGTGCCTTATCCTTCCAGAACTCATTGTTATTCTCCCCTGGAGAAATAATTGTAGCAGCAGTATTAGCTGAGGTTTGGAAATTCTGCATACAGCAGTAAATCCTAACTAGTATTGAATGAGCACAGCAGTATTCGTGTTCAAGCAGCTTAGTGACAAATGTCCTGTGCTGCAAGAACACAAGGAAGGAGCCTGAGCCAAAATAAACTGCCTATCTTCCCATTCTCTGTCACAGTGGCAGCAAGTCAACCCTGCAGTTTAAGTATAGGGACATCACCTATAAAGGATTACAATGTTGAAAATAATTCCAAAGGAGACAACTGTCTTCTACACATTCTTCAAGAAAACAAAACAAAATGTAAACCCACACATTTCATTTAATTTTTCTTTTTGTTCTGCTGGATTTTCATCAGTATTTTTTCTGAGTGCAAATGTCTCCACTACATTCATGCTGTATGTCTGGACATTATTCATCCTTGGGCTAAAAGTGAAATGAGACACGATTAATTTCTCTAACTTCTCTGAACCAAGTTTTGATTTTTACTGATATTAGTAAAAACTAAGCCAAAATTAAACCTTATCAATTATTTCTAATTAATAGGCCAAGAGTCCCTGGGTTTTGATGGAGATGTATCTTCAAGGTATACTGTCTTGCTTTCATTAATAACACTGAAATGTGGCTCCTGCTTCAGTTTCACTGAAGAGGGGAAATGCTCAATTGTTATGTAAATGCCACACATATATGTGACTTAATCTTCATTACACAGAGAGCTCATGATTTGGTAGGAACAGCACTCTTTATGGATGCTTATCATATAGTTTGCATTTATTAATGTTTGGGCCCAAACATTCTCTCATTTCAATGAATTGCAGTTTTATTATTAACCACAGGAGTAGAAAAGTGAACCCTATTATTATTTCACTCATTAACTTTATGGAAGTCACTTCCAAATTATCAGTTATCAGATTACCAATTGCAAAATATTGTCTCTAGTGCCTCCTGTGTTATCTAGAGGCAAGACCACAGTTTGGTGGGGAAAAAAAAATAACAATAGAGGAGAAATAGTAGGCAACAGCTTCTGAAGTCACCTCTCAATTTTTATAACCACACTTCTCATGCAGTTTGAAATGAAGTTAATCTGATTAATACCATCTCCAGAATTTATTTCAATGGAAGAAACCACCCCATAACACTAACCATGTATCAATGTATTATATGTCTTGAGGTAAGTAATAAACCTCACCATGAAATGGCGATGTTCTACCCAAGGCCAAAAATGCAGTGTGCATCTCTTCTTGTGGGGAAATTTAGAAACCTATATCCGGTGAGGACATTTTTTATTACATCAGAATTTCCTTTCAGATTTTAGAAGCTATTTTATATTCCTGTGGCTTATTGTTGGTATCCTATTTGCATGCTTTGATTCAGATTCGCATTCTGTTCATTGAACTGTTATTATCTTAGTGTATCGATAACAATGTCTACTTCTTGGACTGGGCACTGGCTGGAAATTTGCCATGTTTGTCAGCAGTATGGTTTTGAGAGGAGAATAAGAAGGCTTTCTTGTTTTTTGCAACTCTAGAGATCATTTGAAACAAGCACAACTGATTGAAGTTGTCATTCCTAAACCAGTAGACTAGTTGCCACAATGATGTATTTGAACCTAACTCATCCACAGCTAAATTACTCAAAAGTATGAACTTTACCCTCCTAGTAGCTGGAGCCATATTTCAGATAAGTGCTTTCCAGATAAGTGATGTTTGGATAATTTGAGAAGTCTCTTGATGGGATTATTGATAATCTGTTGAGAGAAAATACCAGAGACCTAAGTGGCCTCAGGTGGATTAGGCTCCTTAGCTGGCATCTAGTGCAAAACCATTTTAATTTAGCTTCATCTCACCTGACTTTATGCACATATTGGAGGCTAATAAGTAAAGGCTACTCTTCCTAAACATCTTCTGAAGTCAATGAAGGAGCTAGCTGGTGGCAGCCTGACTAAAATCACCCTGTGATGAATATACAGGCAGCCTTGGGGGTTCAGTCGTACAGCACAGGCTTGCATGGAATTGTGTAGCATACGGGTGAAACCATCAGTGGATATCAATTGTTCCTTTCAGGAGCTTAAAATTAGGATGGAGCTGTTCCTTTCAGGAGTTTAAAATTAGGATGGAGCTGAATTTTGCTAATCTACAAAAATGGAACTTCCTTTTTGGTTTTTTTCCTTTTTTTTTTTTTTTTTCTTTCTCTCAATTTTTGGCCCTAAAAATAAATAAAAAGACCATGTCCAAGGCAGCTTGTGAGAATGGCTAGAGAAACTGAAGTGTAAGCACCAAAGAAAAATGTTCCTAATATTACTGTAATCTCTTTTAGACAAGTACACATACTTAAACAAGCAGAAAAACTTTAATGGAAGCTACGGAACCAGTTTACAAGGATGCAGGAATAAGCACTTCTCCTAGATTTTCTGCTAACCTATTTGTACTTCTAAATGTGTATTTTCACTCTAATACACAGAATCTCTATGCACTTCTGAAACATTACCAGAGAAAATTAAACCAGTTTTCTGCTCTAGACAATTCGGGGAGGAAAATCAGGGTGTATCATAGAATCACAGAATCCTAGAATGCCAGGTTGGAAAGGGCCCCAAGGATCATCTGATCCAACCTTTCTAAGTACCACTCTAGTTTATATGAGATGGCTTAACACCCTATCAAGCTGAGACTTTGATCTAGCATCATTTGAATCAATTGTGTATAGTTGGGTCACACAGACATATATGTTGATTTAAGAGTTTTTCCAGAACTGTAGGTTACAATATCCCCTGAAAGTCCATGACAGTGTCTTAGACAGTAACACCACAATTCCATCATATCCAGTTCTCTCATGAATGGGGTTAAGAACATACAGTTTTGCTAGCCAAGTCAAAGAGGACTTTAACAGTTGTCAGAAACTCATTTTTTTCACCACAGCTGAGTATAATCATCTACAACTGGCTATTATAACTGTTTGTTATTGCCCTACCCTGAGACACTGGGCAGCTGTCAACTGTCTCAAGATATCACAGTAAAAGGGATGAGACTAAAAGTATAATACCCCCAAAGCAGTGATTTAAGTCTTCTAGGGCTACTAGCTATAGTGGGAGTAAGAATGCACAATAAAAATACAAAGATTGTGCTGTATTTTATGAAGATTTTTTATTTTCATGTGGAACTGTTCCACTAGAGAGACTGACCACTGCTCAAAAAGGAGAAGCTAGGCTGGTATGAAAATTTCTAGAACCACAGTGTCTGATAATGAGCCATACTTTAGGGTAAGCACATATTTGAGTTAAAAGAATGAGCTACTTGTCAGGCAATGCATATATATCATGTACACCACTTTCAGTAAACTGGCAAGTTATAAATTCATCATATATTGTACCACTACTTAATGCAAAGGCATTTCCACATATTGGAATGGACCACTGAATTAAAGGCATGTAGTGCCAGGAAAAAAAAAAAAAAAAAAAAATCACATTAGGATCTGGAACAGAGAGATGATTAGTGTGAAAAAACAATAGTGATATTGTACATAGCTATACAGAGCTTTGAAGAAATGCTAAGATACTTAAAAAGAAAGATAGGGGACATAATTATAAAGTAAGGAATATTCATATTCTCTGATAGCTGGGGAGCTGGACTCATTGACCCACCCTCTTCTGTATCAGTTTTCTGATGCTAGTTATTAGAGCTACAAATGCTTAAATAGTAAATATTTGCAACCATAAAAATAAAAGTAGTACAATTAGATACGTTTCAATTTGATATAGGTACTTTCATTTTGCTCTTTTATCCTCATTAGCAAATCACAGCATTTCTTGCTATCCATTTGGAGCTGAAATAAGTGGAATTAACTCATTTCTAGCAACTGCTGAATTTAATGTTGCAAAGTTGATTATTACAACTTGCCATACTAGAAAATGAAGCCTCAATGTACCTGAAAAGCAGCTATTATTATTATCCAACCAGATAAACACTTTCCACTTGCCAACAACTTTCCTTTCAGCACTGCTGAAGACAAGAAGAATCTCAAGGTCACACCTGGGACTGAAATCTTTTACGTTGTTCCAAGCCCTTCTTTTTTCAGCCTAAACCTTCAAAATAACATATTCCTCTGGAACAAGGAGATCATCCATCAGTTGGAGTATATGGTCTTCCATGAAATGACCTTCACCAGTGTTGCAGTTACACCTCAGAATTAATTCCTGTAGGAGATAAGAATAGCAGTGGACTTCTCCACATTCAGATTTATGTGACATTTTTTACCTTACCTTCACTGTATTTGACTCCTTTGAAGTTAAAGCTGCTTTTTTTTTTTTTCCTATCTTCAGAAGAAGAATGAACAAGGTTCCTTAAATTTCTTTTAAAAACCTTAAAATAGTCACAATATCTAAGTCTGCAGCAGATACTTTTAAGTCTGAGAGTATGCTATAAAGTAATGACTCCTGTATAAATAATTTATTCAGCTTGTTACTGAGGAATGTGGTTTTTTTGTTATTATTATTAAGATGAGTTAGCTGAAAATATTTTTTTTCCTAAAAACAAGTGGGAAGAAATCTCTTTCTAAGAGTTATTTTTTCAGGGGGAGTCGTATTTTAAGGGTAAATAATGTAATATAAAAACTGAGGTGGTTTCAAAATAATATATTTCTTTTCTGAATAGCATAGTTGAAGTGTTCCATGATGTATTCATTTATCTGAAAGAAGGAGAATACATTTTCTCTCCTACTGTTTTAAACTAGACTTTCTAGAACAGGAAAATCAAACATTGTGTTTCCTTGGAATTTATTGCATATGTTCATGGTTCAATAAAAATATTATTCCCTGTGAGAAACAGTGGATGAAGAGCAAAGAAAAGTTTTCACCAAGGACACCACATAATTATTGTGTGTATCCCATTTTTTCTGTTTATAGAGGAGAGTTTTAGGAGGAAAGAGGGAACGAGATGTGTTCTCTTAGTCTAGAAGCAGATAAGAAAATGTCTGCTTGCTATGACAATGTGCCCAAGTGGCACAGAGTTCCAGAGCCTGTAACCTTCACATGAGAAATGAGCTTCTGCACAGGCAGAGCAGAGGTGCCATGGGAAGCAGTCTCTCAGCTTGACTTCTCCTTACTCAAAGCCTTCCTGCAGCATGCACTGGCATCCCACAAGAAATCCTGTCTAGCACAGACAGAATCCCTGCTGAGGGAATATGATTCCCTGTGTCTCAGTTCAGCTTTTGTTCTTCTGTCTGGATATTAATTGAATATCAGGGATTTATGCAGTGCATGTGCTATTGATGCTGTACACAGTATTGCAGAGCCACTCATTCATTTCTTTGAACTCTGGTCATTAAAAATGAGTGCAGCAGGATCTGCTATTCCATATGAGTATTTTTGTCACTAGATCAAGGTCTAGTCCAGCTCTCTGGTGAAGGGTGCAGGGATTTGGCTGTAATATCAACTCTTGATCTGAGAGCCAATAAATGAAATCACCAAAACAAACTATGGGCTGGAAGATAGAGAAAAAAAACAAGTAACTTGTAACACTCTCCTACCATTCAGATGATCCATTTAGTTTTGCAAAGTACTTTTTGATTCAGAATAAGAGATGTGCTCTGAATTGGTTCTTGCTACCACTGGACAGATACTGTTCAGAGTTACAGCAGAACACCACCAGGAAGACTACAGAGACAGAATTTTAGGCTTGTGTCTGAAGACTGCCCATTTTAAGTACACATTTATTTTTTTCCATTAGCCTATGTAAACTAGATGCCCTATTTCAAGCATAAGGTTCCATTGTTTTTCTGTATGTCATCTACTCTGATCAGTAAATAGCTATTAAAATCCTGTTATTATTTCACACTATTGATTCATTATCAATTGATATTATCATGATTCTGTATTATTGACATAAACTTCCAAAACAGCTGAAGTGTGTTTGCCTTAGGAATCATCTGCAAAAGGTTTCTATGGTAGCCTATTCCACAGTCCTTTTTTTAACGCCTCTCAAAGTAAGACTGTAGATTTAGAAAATCCATTTATAAATATTTTCAGAGATTTAATAGTAACAGCTAACAACTTCACAAATCCTTTCAAAATATGCTATTAAATAGACATTGTACAGGATATCTGGCTCCCTAAGTTTGAGTAAAAGATGCAGAGTGAATAATAATATTAAGTGTTTTTTCAGTTTAAAAATTATGCTTGCAGACATTGCAGAATCTTTCAAGGCAAACTATAGTCTCTATATGATTGAAGCAGGCTTTTCAGTTCTCTGTAGCAACCTGTACAAACTGCCTAGCAAAATTTCTCCTCAACATTTTATTCATAATGTTTATAAAATCAACTGGTATAAAAGTAGCTTCTAATGTCTATAGCAGAAGTACAGTCCATTATTCCAGATGTGATGTGTTTCCAGGATTTCTGATATATATTAATGTGAAGTTTAAATCAATCACAGTTGAACAAACTATCCCAATTCTCAGTAATATTTCCACTGATCTAATCAGTTGGATCATCCGTAAGAATAATAGAATTGGTAACACTGGGCAAAAATTCAGCTATTATCCCTGACTGTTTAGCAGACCTACCCATCCCAATACACTACCATGTGAGTAGTTCTTTAACTACATCATCTATCCACTTGAAGAGCTGCAAAAAATCAGATATTTCCTAGAACAGGCTTTTTTCTTCCAAGGAGCTTAAGAAACCATGTTCTAATCAAGCTTTTTTTAGCAGTAGGAAGCATTTTGCATGTAATTAGGTGTACCTTTATTTTATTAGTAACATCAAAATTGTCTGTCTAGATCTCATTAGCAAAAGACTTTTATAAATCTGAAGGAATATATTGAAACATAAATGGTCATGCTTACTTGATTCTCTCATGAAAATGCCCTAATGCACAGCTTGATTCTTCAGATAGTTCTCTTGTGCACATATACTCAATTTCAAGGTTCATAGGGATGCAATCAACTTTATGCAATGTGAATCAAAGGCTAAACTTCCAAAAGGGGTAAAGATTCAGCATAATGTTTCAGTTTATATCTTTACCTGAAAGACTGGAAATCCATGAAAGAGCAAGACAATGTATAAACCATGTACAAAAAATAATCTCGGACTTTATTAATTACTTATTAGCTGTACTATTTCCTAATCAATAAAAATAAATCTTCTGACTTCCTATCAGCACAACCTACCATCCATTTGTCATCAGGCTTTCAAATTCCATTCTCAAATGTTTCTTTATAGCAGTTCACTTCTTTCTCATTCTAGCTGTTTGGAAAGCTGATACCATGATTAATTTTTATAAATATGAAAATTATTTGGATATATTGCAGGGGTGTTTGTTAAGACTGAAGATGTTTTATGAAGAAAACCTCAGTGCTTCTAGAGCTTCATGGCTGGTGTTACTTGTTGCCTCTAAAAACAAAACAAAACAAAAACCAAAGCAAAGCAAAACAAAACCAAACCACTTTTGAGCAATAATATGGAATCCAGAAGGATCCATAGCTGGATTTCCATCTGTTCATCTTTCCACTTTTTGAGCACTGAAAATCAGATCCCTTCTGGTACTTGACTTACCTCTCTCTGTATGGTCTGTACTTCCAAATGCCAGAATACCCATCATTTCCCAATTTTGTGTTTTCCAGGCATTGTGTAGAATATATTTTAAGTGTCTGTGGTATCTGCATTAGCAACAGATTTTCTGCCTGTTTTTGTAAGTATGTTTGGCAATATTCCATGCCTAACTAGACACAAATTAATAACGCTTCTCTGTTATTAGCTTTTATCTTGGTCTATTGTTAACATCTTAAAAGATTATCTTTGCAAAGACAATGAAAAAAGATGTTTTATTTGCTCAAGTGCTGTGCTGGCAATGGCACTTGTATAGCTGGGCTAAATGCTGGGTTGGAGTTGTTCTTAAAAGAAAGTACTCTGCAGATTTAATGAGGAATTCACCAACAGCAGGGAAGTGACCCAATTCATGCCGTGATTGCCAGGCAATGAGTCAGGTACCTTTGTAGAGGGAACACCCAGTACATCAGTGCCTATCACAGGATAACAGCATGGAAGTGCAATGATCAAATCCTTGCATGGTGTAAAGGGAAGCTCTGGATAGGTCACAGTTTATTTTAAAGAAAAGTCTTCAAGTATCTATCTCGGCCTACAGCTCTTGAGCTGCTTTTCGTCTCTGAGTGTCTTGCTGCTTCCAGTGTTCCTCACATAATTAACCAAACACATAAAGTAACAACCTTCCCACCAGCAGTCCTCAGGTAGAACTACCCTTCTCCTAATTTTACTTTGCTGTTCAGCTCCAATATCACTTAATTTTTAAAATGCATAAATGATCTTTGAGCTGGTTTTATGCACATTGTACAGTGTCTGTTACATTGCACAAAACCAAAAGAGCAAATAGAAAACCAGGCGGTGTTTAATTGGAAGCTACTGAATGCATATTGAATCTTTAAAAAAGGTCTTGGAAGGGATAAAAGTATCTGGAGTGTAGTAAGCTTGCTGACCACCCAACAGGAGTTTATCTAGTTTAACTAATGCATATGTGTCAAGTTTAGAAAAAGTGATAATCAAAGAACCACATGCTGAATGCATATGCTTTCCATAAAGCACATTCTTATCTGTTACTATGTGCATTGTAGATCTCAAATCCCAGGAAGTCACTGTCTCTGTTTTACAATAGAAAATATAAACTATATTGTCCTATGAATTATGTAGTACTATAGACCAGGGGCACTACAACCTATTAGAGTCCCCTTAGATGGCTTTTTGCAATCTTATATTTTACTTCTTTGGAAAAATGTAACAAACAATGCCATTAATCCCAAAGAATACTAAAAACTGTTAAAAATATGGGTCAGCTGCTTTCCCCCCCAAAAAAGAGTTTCATTTGATGTGACCCAAATTCTTCGCCTAATTTCAGTGGTCACTGTATTGATCCATGTAATCAATCTATTATTTCCGCTGTTCTTTCTATCAGTGGATACTGATGATCCACAGGGATTGGAAAACTTCCTTTTAATCCACAGGAATTAAACACCCAGAAATTAAACTATTACCTCTGTGATGAAGTAAGTTAAGTCCTTTTCCCTTTCTATTAAAACTTGGTCAGGAAAACATGAAGATAGTAAAAACATACTGCTTCTTCCAAATAGTGTCTGATTTTTCCTCTGTGTACAGTTAACATTGCAAATAATGCTGCAGTCTCACAACTCAGCAGCTGCTAAATGCCTGGCTTGGTCTCACTGCAGAGCACTTGGCACCTTTGCTAGTGGTGTTTGCATTGATTGACCTGGAGATCATCTTTGGGATCACATTTGCCAACAACCTGCTTGTTAATGCAGTTTGAAACTATTAGCCCTGAAAAATATTTTCAGGAATCTGGATTTAATTCCTTTGCTTCTGCATTTTTTTTATAGGGGTGCATCAGAGAAATTACTATTATTGTCCACTTAGGAGAAAAAACTTTTCCTTTTCTTTCTCCCTTGGGGAGAAGAGCCTTATGCCATTGTGGTTTATGTTCTAGTTATGAGAAGTATCATAAACATTTGAAGCTTCCTGCTTTGTAGTGCATCTAAAATCACCTTGCTTGAAAATTATGTGTGTTATTCTCTTCAGCTGGGAATTCAGTAGGTCAAGACAAATGTAGTGTTTCTCTGTCTAATGCAGTTAGTAATTTGACAAGATAGGTATAATTTCCCATATATTTCAGTTCCTCACAGTAATACTATCCCAGAGTAATTTGGCAAACAAACAAAAGAGCTAATTAAACATTGTTGACTTTTTGTAAGGCAAAAAGTGTATACAAGGTCGTAGCAAGGGCTCAGCTGAAGTTTATTAAAGATTAGCAGTCTGTTTCTGCAGGAGGAATCCCTCCAGCTACTGTGATGTCTGACAGCCTGGTGTACTGCCTTCCACAACAAGCTGTTGTACAGAGCAGAATTACAGAATGAATTTTCAGTGGAATGTCTAATAAAAAGTCTTTCTATATTAAAGTTGTATGTGGAACAAATAAGCACAGTAAGGCCCTACTAGCCTCCATACATTTGGAAAATGAATCTAGCAGTAGATAATTATGCAAAAAGGGTTAGGTTATTACTGTGCCTTCCATTTACACTGTAAATCCTTGTGGCAAAAACACACCTTTGCTTTTGTATTTTCCTCATTCAAAAGGAATCAATCTTAATCTAATCTAATGTAGTCTACATCTAATCGAAACCTATTCAATCAGCTAAATAACTGTAAAGGTGTTTTAATAGTGAAGAGGTGTGCCATGTTTGCCAATAACTTGCAACTAAAAATGTAATTGTAAAAAAAAAGTTATAATAAGCCTATAATCTCAGAGCATTTAAACCTGTCCACAAAGTCTATGAGTAGGTATTGGACTGTGCAGGGGCTAAGGCATTTACTTCTGCTTTCCTGACTCTGCAAGAACACTACTCATACAATATCATCCTTGTAATTCCAAAGACTGTAAAATACAGATTATTTACTATGCGAGGATGGAGTGTTCTTGAAAATGTGTTACTGATACACTTAACATGGAACACCTTTCTCAGTCTTTCCTGTTATAGCTCTGGGATTTTTGACTAACATTCATATTCCTTTGCTAACACATAAATAAATTTGCCTCTTTTTCTATTACATATAAATACATGGAGTTAGTAATAAAAGATATACTGAGAAAGCACCTTTCCTGCTTCTGAAAAAAGCAGAGCTGGAGAGAGACTGTGAAGACTCACAGTGTATCTAAGAAGTAGAAATATTTCCAAAGTCAAACTGAGTACCTTGTTCCCCATATAAGCACAATTATATTATAATTATGTATTGGATGCTGAGATAAAAATAGAGACATATTAATTAATAATTGTTCTCCTACCTGTACAAACTGGTGTGGAGTTCTCCCAGAGTTAACAATTCTATAGTTTTTTACTAATACTGAGGATCTAGACTGAACACTACAGGAACGTACGATTTTTCCATAAATTATCCATGTTGCTATTTTTTGTTCTTGAAGCTCATATAAGTAGTATTTTAAAAATAGTTATTGCTACTAAATGAACACACTCCTTATTAATTGTAAAGTTTTCTTAGGTGTTTAAATTTATACCCTCAGGTGCCTTACAATAAATTAAAAGAAAAATGCTCTTTCAAAGACTATTTCTGCAAGCAGCATCTATTTCCTCTCCAGAAACGTAGCACCACCATATAACATACCATTGAGCGTGGAAAGCCTGTGCTGAAGTATGGTGAATCACTATGTGTCTCCTGTAGATCAGAGGAATAAACATGCTTAAATATCTGAATGTCACAGTTTGACTGAGTCAAGATCTCCTAAATTGCTGCAATTTTGAAGTTCCACATGGTGTCTGATATAAAAGGAAAAGTGGCTTCATCCTGGTTCAAACCACTACATTGAATGGTGTCTTGAAGTTATATATCCAAACAAAATAATGCTTGGTGAATAATCTTGGTATGTGTTTGACAGCAAACTGATGAATGATGCAAGCAGTGCTCATGAAATCAAAGAAGGTCATTATCAATCCAGATTTTGCAGACCAAGTTCCTGTAATTTCTAAGGTGCCTACACACTGTGTGACAGCACTTGCTTGCATGAACTGGTTGTGGTTACTTGCAAGCTACTCCTTTTGTATCTTCTGTTCAACAGCAACAATAGATTGCCTTTGTCATAAATATACATAGTGCAGATATTCCTTACTGGTTTTGATCCTACAAGATCTAAAAGTTTCACTGTTCCAACATCTGTATTGGTGATCTTGGTAAGGACATAGAGTGTATTATGAGTAAGTTTGCAGATGACACCAAGGTAGGCAGGAGTGTTGATCTGCATGTAGATGGGGAGACTCTACAGAGGCTTGGAGAGATTGGATCATTGGTCTAATGTTAACGGTCTGGGCTTCAACAAGGCCAAGTGCCAGGTCCTGCACTTGGGCCACAACAACCCCAGGCAACACTGCAGGCTTGGGGAAGTGTGGCTGGAAAGTGTCTGGCAGAAAAGGACCTGGGGGTTCTCATTGCCAGGTGGCTGAATATGAGCCAGCAGTGTGCCCAGGTGGCCAAGAGGGCAAAGGAGCTACTGAAGGGCCTAGAGAATCAATCTTTTGAAGAACACTGGAAGGAGCTGGAATGTTTACTTTGAGAAAGAGAAGCCTGAGGGGAGACCTCAGCAGTCTCTACAACTACCTGAAAGACAGGCTGGTGCTGGTCTCTTTTAATAGGTAATTAGCAACAGAACAAGAGGGAATGGCTTCAAGTACAACAGGGGAGGTTTAGACTGGACATTAGGGAAAAAAAAAAAAAAAAAGTATTTAAGGGTCGTTTGGATGTGGTGTTGGTGGATATGGTTTAGGGGAGAACTTTGTAGAGTAGGGATGATGGCTGGACTCAGTGATCCCAAGGGTCTTTTCCAACCTGAATAGTTCTATGATTCTGTGATGCTATGTTCTTTCATTATGGAATTCAATGATTAGTTTTTCATACATCACCATGGTAACAAAATGGTAGTTGGATTCGTTTTTTCATTTTACATTAATAAAAGGCTAAATATTGTAAGCAGTAGCAAGTGTGTCTTATTAAGCATTGATGCTGTATAACAAGAGTTGTTGTGTTTCTGTGAAATATGAGGCTTGTAATTAATCCTTTGTTTTAAGTCTTGAATCACCATAGCTTATCTGTCTATATGAATGTAGTTAAAGACAAAATCTGCTAAGAGAAACTCTGCAGTAGTTTAAAAGCAAGGAAAAAGAAAAATTGCCTATGATCTATAAGTTTCCTATCTCTAGACCTCAATGTTCAGACCTCAGTGCGTGTTTAAGACTCTTCAGTAACTGCCTCCAAATCTGTAAACCTTCACATTGCAAATCCTATGGTGATTACAAAAAGGTATAAATAGACAGCAAAAGTATTCATAGCAGCAACTCAGTTCCTCCAGGGTGAAGGATTAAAATATGACATAACTATTGATTGTTCCATTAACCAGGGAATTGCTTCAAGTATTTGCAGCATCTTTGGTCCTCCAAGTTGAGGGAATAAGAAGAGATGCAGGAGGGAAATGAGGCTCAGTAAGATTTTATAAGCAATAAAGTCCTGGTGAGAGTAGAAACTTCTCTACTTGGGGTAAGGGTCACCCTGAGAACACATGCAAGTAGTGATCATGGATTGCTCTTTTCTCCATTTTTTGAAGGCAATGAGTAGTTGACATATTATAGGAGTAATAAACAGTACTATGCAGCACTCTTGGAGCAGACTCCCTAAGGATTATAAGAGGGTGAAACCTTCTATGTTACCATCGGAGTAATAGTATTGTCTCCTGGTGTTGCAGGTATGAGTAGAACTGACAAGATGCTTTCTAGAACATCTGCTTTTCCCTAAGAAATGTTTGTTTATGTGATTTACCCATTTCAATTTAATTTTAAGGAGAAAGGATTCTTCATCTCCATGCTGGAATATCTAGTGAAATCATGGGGTGCAAGAGAAATGGAGAAAGGAAAACATACTGCAGAATTACCAGTAGCTCTTAAGTCACCAAGGAAAATCAGTGGGGAACTGAGACTCAGGGAAATTAAATTAAGAAGCTCCTATACACAGTAGCACACTGGTGATTCTGAAGTGGAAATCTGGGTCTTTTAATTTTTGTATTGAAGCCAGGAAATATTTGAAATCTTTGAGTGTTATAGATCAAGATAATTATTACAATTGTAGCTCTAAATACAGGACATCTCATGGTTACCTTACACATGGGGGATAGGTGATGAGCAATTTGACTGAAGAAGAGACAGGCTAGAGTTAAGCTGTGTGTTAAGGATACAGAATTAGTCCATAATTGAACTATTCATTTGAAATAAGAGAAGCATATTAGAATATTCAATATGCATGTGCAAAAATTATATATTTACCATATCCAAAAGAATGTTAATAAGTAACATAAGGGCAGAAAGGTCAGGTCACTAGCTTCCAATTTAAGAGAGGGATTACGAATGTGGAATTTAGTCCATTACACTTTTCTAGGCAAGCTGAGCAAAGACTGACCAAAGTAGAGAAACACAGAGATAACGGAATCTGTTGTTGGACCTCCTGTGAGACCTTGCAGTCAGCCCTGCTGAATATGACTGCTGAATATCCATATGTTTAAAACAAACTGCAGTGTAATAACAGTTAATGTCTTAGAATCAGGAAAATTTTATTTTGGGAGGGAGTTCAGC
>NW_009953947.1:1784813-1826531 GCF_000747805.2 Chaetura pelagica
AGGTCATATTGTCCAACTTCCCACACAAAGCAGGGCTTACCTCCACATTTTATGTAGCTTGTATTTTTGTCTTATTGATAAATTTCTGGTGGTTCTAGTGTGGGTACATAAAAATACTGAAGAAACAGTAAGCTGCAGTTACACACCTAATATGCCCTGTGCCATGTCTAGCAAAAACATAGTCTTGATTTGCCAAAGTCTTTTATGAGGAAGATACAGTTCCTGTCAATAGACTTTGGGAGTGAAAAATTCCTCAGGAGAGAACATGCAGATAAAACATCTGATGTCTCTGGAGTTATCAGAGCTCCCAAGGAGCTTGGGGGCTTGCCAGGATCCCTGTGCTTCTGCACAGTTCTCAGAAAGAACTAGAGATTTTTGAGGATGCTGCTGCATCCTGAGGGGTCAGATGGGGAGTAAATTCAACATATTTAAGGACAATCCAAGTGTCTGAATGCTTTAACCATACTATCCTTGGAACACAATAATAATAAACCTAATGAACCCATTTCTGCAAATATGAAATCCCCAGAAATAAACAGTCAAATAGTTTTAAATGTTGAGATGAAAAGGGAATTGGAATCAGACAAATTAGGGTGTCTTAGAGGTTTATCAAAACATATTCCTGATGTTAGCTACTAAAATATTAGCCTCTCAGGCTCAGTCTTTGCCATAGACATTAAGGCTGCCTGTGAGGAGAGAAAGGTATCTAAGACAAGCAGTCCAGTTAACCTAAGGCAACCTTATGTCTATGTCTCCACCAACAGCAAGCACTTTGCACAGCTCTGAAGGCCACCCAGTGCCTTGGCAAAGTGAGCACTGGCCAGTAAGGGTCACTGAGGGCACAGGAGCCCTGTCATTGTCACTGAAAGAACCTTGCACTTCTATTGTGCTCTTTGTTGCACAGAAGTCTCCATTAGAGTGGACAGCTGCATTTTGGGCAGTGCAAAGGATAATTTAGTGCATTTGGGGCAATGCAAGGGATATTTTGTCCCTTGAACATCTGCTAACTTCACATGGATGTGTGAGGCAACGTACAAAGACCTCTGTATGGCCAGATGAATTGAGCTCTTAGCAGGCAGGCAGCTGAATAGCTGTCTTGCTTCCACCGTTGATGAGATTTGTATTGACTGTAATAGTTTATATACATGGCAGAAATGTAGACATTTACACTTTTCTTAATCTCATGATGAGTCTCACACAAAATTATTCAAGAGGTTTAAATGCAGATGTCTGAATAATGGACATTAAAAAGTAGATGAAATAGATTTTATGTTAGCTGACTTAAAAAGATGTCTCAGTCACTACTGCATAATGTGAGAGTCATGATACAGTCTTTAAGTCGGTGGATTAATAACTGAGGAAGAGTCAGCACCTTTTATACAATATCATAATACTAAATGTTCCTCCAGGAAGTGGAAGATCTGGTTTCTAGCCACTTGCCAGTGTCAACAATCTTGAAATCATACCTTGTGAGCATGATGTGATCACTACAGTATTGATAAAGAATTGATTGATTAAGATGTTTCAAACACTCTGAGACTGAGGAGGACCTATAACTCTTCCATTTCCAAATGGACTTTTGAGACTTCGTGGTTTCAGTCAAGGTTGGGATACTCTGACTTCAATAAACTGGACCATTAGGAAATTAGGTCAATTTCAGATGCTTTCCTGGTAACAGTTCAACTTTTGCTAGCTAAGCTGAGTGACTACTCAGCAAGTATGAAATATTTCTGTCAGCGTTTATGGAGTTCTGTCATCCAGAGATGACAAAGAGGAGCAATAACTAAATATAGGTAACTTTGAGGTCTGTCAGCACGGTTAGGTGATGTGAATCACTCAGTCCATTAAGCCTAAGCATTTATCAAGTCCACTTCTGGCATTGAAACAAGCAACGTGAATATAACCCGTACAGATTTATTTACAGATTTAATATTTTGTATACTAAATGCATGTTTAAAAGATCTTGAAACAGATTAATTGTAGACAAGACTTTGTTTGAACCCATAGAAAATATACATCTAATATTTGTGTTACCTCTGCATGCCTGTTGTCACTGGGAGTCTTTCTAGTAACATTAAAAAAAATAGCAGTATGATATATTGCCATTAGTGAGAATAAAAAATATGCATCTGGAAAATGTCTTGCATTATCTTAAACATGCATCTCATAAAACTCTATCAGCTTCAACAAATGTAGCCATTTTGTTTTGAAAGACATCCTCACAAGGAGTGAGGATATATAATATAATATATAATGTGCTGCATAAATGGTTTCATTTGTAGTTTTTCAAAAACTTTCAAAAAGATGATTCTGTATTTAGGCCATGTGCTTGACACTGTGTCTTTTGTCTTATTAATAGGCACCACAAGGCCACATAAGGAGGGAGAAGTCCCTGGAGTGGACTATATTTTCATCACTGTTGAAGATTTTATGGAATTGGAGAAAAGTGGTGCTCTCTTAGAAAGTGGAACATATGAAGGTAAGCATGCTTTTACTGCTACATCTGTCTCATGTTTCCATTATGCGTTCTTATAATTTGATGGAATTGCACTGGGATATCCCATTACAAATGTGTTATGTGTATTTACACCAATGTGTAATTATGAGAAATTTGTGATCAGCCATATGGCAATTATGAAAATATTTTCATATATCAAAGCTAAATGCATATGGATTCATTGTCATTTTAGTATATTATACTGGTTAAGAGAAACAGGATAATACATTGCACCTACAGGAAAGAAACACTAGTTCTTTATGCCAAATACTTGAGATTTCCACAAAATTTCAGCAAGCAGATGCTTTTCTATAATAGGATAAACAAACTTTGCAACAGAACCCAGTTGTAAGGCTGGCCCTTTTCCTTTGTATATGTGATCCTGCAAGTACAAATCTATATCAGAGGCTGAAACCTCAACATTGAGGTAAAACAGGATTTGCTTTGTCATTTCTTATGGGCTTTGTAAAGTTATTGAAAAGAACTCATTGATTTTGTAATATGGCAGAGAGATAGGAACTGCCCTAATAACTGAATTAGAAAATGTCTGTAAATGGGGCAAAGAGCCAGTATCTTGTTTCAGAACAGTGTTTCCCAGTAGAACTGATGATTCATCTGATTTTAAACCTTTTCCAAAACACAGCTATCCTGAAAGTGAAACTACTATAAATGGAAGGGCAGTTACATAGCAGGGCATTTTAATAAAAACAGAATAATATCATATTATTTTTTTACAGATTACACTAGCATTTAAGGTAACTGAGTAATGAACAGGTCTTTTACTGTAATCTTCAAAATGACAGGGAACACTCTTGTTATGAAAAATACTACCCATACACATGATAATACCTGGATGAACAGAACCATTTACAGGAAGCAGCCCCCTATTTGTACCTTGTAGCAAAAGAAGCAATGAAGACTTTTTGTCCTGACTTTGTCCCTGTCAGGGAAAGCATCTGAAGATAAGAAGCTATTCATCCCAAAGAAAATCATTAGCTATGTTATAAATAGCAGTAAAGAAGGTAATCCTTCCTCACCTAATCAGCACAAAGTACTCATAGGAAAGTAAATAAATTTTCATAAAGTGTTATATCAATACAGACCTTGTAACAAAGATTTCCATTAAAGAAGGTCAAATAAAGAAAAATATGTTCTCTTTTCTTTTTCTACTCTCACCATTGTCTGACACCTAATGGTAGAAGTTACCTAACTTTAATACAGCATGACAATTTTATGTATATCAGAGATTCATTAAACAACAAGCCTTTCTTGAAGTTTCTTTTTTGTTACCTTAGGTGTTTAACATTAAAGGAGTCTAAGCATAGCACAAATCTGTCATTGCTTTACCGTGTAATGTCATTAGTTTGTGGCAAGTTTGTAGAGATAGAACTGCTAGGTTAAATTAATTCACAGTGCTCTTCTGTCCCTTGAGGGATACTGGGAAGTGTCTTTTAATACCAGCTACCAGAGCTGAGTGGACAGCAAGGTGAAATACTGGTTGAGGAAGTCTGCATAAATCAAGCTGGCTGCAGACCCAGCTGACAAGAGGTCCAAAGTTGTGACTATGCAATGTCTGTCACATCATTTGCTGATCACAGATGACAAGTTCACTGAAGCTGAGAAGTCAGAAACTGAATGCAGAGTAAACTCCACAGACCACTTTCTGCATAAGTCCTGTCTTCAGTTCCCAGGTTTCTCAATCACCAGATGTGCATCCTGAAAAAGAATAGATAATACATTATCTGTCTATGTATTGTGGCCAATAATAGGTAACACATTACACCTGTTTTACAGACTGTTTCTTCTGTTCCCATACAAAGACTTTTGAACATGACCTTACAAAGTTCCACTCCCCTTTTCCTGATTAATTCCTCATGACTGTAGTACCTTCCTTGGGGAAGGAGTTTGCTAATCATTCTGTCACAAGTTTTCCTGAGCACATTAAGCCTGCAGTGATTAAGTTTACTGGTGACAATTATACCAACCAGAGAAAAGAAATTTTCAGTTTGCCCCACTAATAGAAGATAATTCTTGAATCCTTCTACAGATCAAGCAACTTATGTGAGTGTTTATGTTCTGTGAGATTAATTTTCTCTCCTTATTAGTGCTGGTTATCATGCCTCTGTAATTAATCACCCATATTCTTAATGATTCTTAGTATATTGGTTTGAAGTTTTCTTTATTTCCTTTTTTTTTCTTGAAAAAATAAAGGATTATATATTTAGTTATGTTTCTATAGCTTAGCTGAGTCAGTCTATGCTGATTGTGCAACCATCGCCTCAATGTACCTATTTGTGTCTACCAGAAAAGTCTTTTAAATAAGGGATTTCTCATTTAGTTAAGTTAAAAAGACAGATTCTGTGTTGGTGTCTTGTTTTCCACCACTTCTTGACTAGAAGGGGTGATTCAGTCAATTTACCTTCTGCTGTATGAATTCCAAAGAGAATTAGAAACATCCAAAATGAGAGGAGAAGGAGGCCAAGTGGAGACTTACCTGACTTTGAGTCTTTGCATTATTAATTATAGTATTCAGTGTTGTTGAGAGGGGTGGTATTTTCTCACAGTAATGAGAAAACCAGTGAAAAATTTTATTTCTGCTGTAAGCAAATAACTGTTGTGATTCCAGCCTGGACAGAATATAATCTAAAAGTGGAATCAGTATATATTCTTAGAAAAGTGGAGTTCTATAGGGTTTTTTGGTGTTTTTTTAAATAAAAACAACATTCTTTTTTTAGTTTTTAAACACATTTTTAATTTATAAAACCTTAAGAATTAAACCCCAGCATATTCTGTGACCTCCTTACTACTTAGGCTTTGAATATGGCTTTCTTTGTCTGCCACTTTTGTAATAACTGTGAATGACTGTAGTATTTGAAAGTGCTGTAGAAAAGCAACAGTATGTTCATGATTAAAACCCCACAGATCTCTTTTTTTACTAGTTCTAGAAATATGAAAGTACTTAGCTTCAATAGGATCAAATCAATTATTATTTTGACCTTTTCTATTCATGCCTTTTTAAGCAACTGCTACGAAGTCCAAGCCATCTTTATAGTTATGAATTATTGTAAACATTTATAAGGTCCACAAACAGTTGTTGCACATTTTGCAGCTTACCTGTGATAAAGTTGCATGACTATCAAGGTGACACTATTCAATGCAGAATGAGAGAAAGAATAATAGAAGGCTCACTTCCACTCTGAAATTAGCAGTCCAAGTCCTGTTAAGTGAAATTGTCAATGAGTTCTGAATTTGTATTAAAACTCCAGTGAATCACACCAATGCACAGCCATTTGTGGCAGGGACCTGTCGCACCAAACTCAGTTATTTTGAGGTCTCTATATAATAGGTCAGCCAAATTCTAAGGGTTTCACTTTCTTATTTTTAACAGAATTCCAATTTACTATAGCAAGTTGGCCCAGAATAACTTCATTGGAGATAAAACTTGTTTCCAACACAGTTCTTGGAGTAAGGTATAATAAGCATAATAAGCATTTTTCTGTACCAGAGTTGCCAGTGAAAGCCACCTGCCTCTGCTATGCAGGCTCCTGGAGCTCTCAGAACAAGTCCGAAGGAAGGTCATGAAGATGGGCTAGGACACCTCTCCTACAAAGACTGAGAGAGCTGGGGCCATTCACCCTGGAGAAGAGAAGGCTCCAGGGATACCGTATAGCAGCCTTCCAGTGCCTGAAAGGGCTACAGGAAAGCTGAGGAGGGGCTTTTTACAAGGGCTTGTAGTGAGAGGACAACAGGTAATGGATTAAAACTGGAAGAGAGGAGATTTAGGTCAGACATTAGAACGTAATTCTGTAGTGTGAGGGTGGTGAGACACCAGAACAGGTTGCCCAGAGAAGCTGTGGATGCCCCATCCCTGGAAGTGTTCAAGGGCAGGTTGGATGGGATTTTTGCAACCTGGTCTAATGGGAGGTGTCCCAGCCCATGCAGAGGGCTTGGAAGTAGATGATCTTTAATCTCCTTTCCAACCCAACCATTCTATGATTTTACGTAGCACAGGAGGATGTTTCCCAGCAAAATAATCCACGTTTCTTTTCCAGTTTCTGGAATGAAGATGATCTTTGAATTGGAAAAATCTGTGCAAATCTAGAAAATGCAGAATAACAAAGGTGTGATGAACAGATAAACTGTGTTTATAGGTGTGTTCTACCTTTTATGACTTCTCCAATAGAAGGGTTGTCATCTCTCTGATATGTCAGAACTTATATGGAGGCTTCTTGGATCAGTGACTTCAAAGGCTTTTCCCATATCCTTATTAGATCAGCAAAATTTCATAGCCATTGCAGCATACCCATAAACTTAAAATGTACTTGAAATGTATAGTGGTTAAGAATGCCAGTGCTCATAAATGGAAATGTAACCACTTCAATATTATTTCCAAATCCCAGATATGTTAAGGGACATGATTGAAGGTTATGGTAAGTCATCATTAGTAAGTAGTAATAATGTAAGAAGGTAAGATTAATGCAAGCTATGCGTAGAATTGCCTTTTAACAGTAACATATGCAGTAGCAGTACCAGAAATAGCAATAATTTTTCAGTGCATAAATACTGTAGGAAAAATAAATGTGTTTTTTTTTGTTAATCCATAAGGACATAAATGCATTTCAAATACACAACAGCAAGAGGGATTTTAGCAGTGTCTAACTCTGTAAGAAATGCAGACATAAAAAAGCTTGCTCATATCTGTTAAAGATGTGGCAAAATTATGAAAATAAGTGCATTCAACCAGTACATCTATGAATAATGTACTAAGTGGAACTTCTATTTTTCTGTCAAATTGTTGTTTGCCTTACAAGAGCTCCATAACAGTTGCTTTATAAAGTATATCTTATATACTATTAATGTAACAATCAGCCTCAATTTCGTATGATGAAAAGCAATTCCTTTAGTCCTTCTGCCACTGACTTAAGTCAAAAGTCCACTTTTTATCATTTGTTTGATTGTTTGGAATTATCTCGAGTTTGTAAGTTCATTGACTGTTTAAAATTCAAAGCTCAGTGAAACCTTTCACTGGCTTACATGATCATGGATTCCCCTTGGCCTCTGGTAAAATTCCAGCTGGCTTAATAGAGACAGAATTTCACCTTTATTTATTTGTTTGTTTGTTTGTTTGTTCTCTGATGGAGTATTGTTTGGCAGAAGGCTGAACGTTAGCTGGAAATTCCTTATTATTCGAGAACTCTGTAATTATTGTTTCTTTTTTCAAAAAGTTGAATACGTCGCATTGGTGAAACCTTAGTGTTCTGTGTTACTTATTTGAGGACACAAAACTTACAGTTGTTTCAGGAACAGTTCTAAGGGGTCAGTTTAGATGTTTTCAGTTGTGACACTATGAAAAAGGGAATGTGGGTTGAAGCTGAAGTCTTACTGGTGACTCACCAGCACACAACCAACACCAGGAGGTGCTCTGATTCCATTCACCTGCAGAGAGTTCTCATATCCAAGGAGACATGAAGTTTTGCATAGGCTTTCATTCCATCTTTCAAGCCAAATTTACCTTAAAACCTTAATGATTTAAACCCTTCTGTTCAGCTAATGCATTTTCAATGAATATTCCATTTTACTATCTGTCAATTTAAAATATGAATTAAAGACTGATTCACATAGGCAATGAAGTTTTTAATTGGTGACAATAGTTTTATGAAGATGTGTTTGATTCCAGTAGTTTTTGTTCCATTATTTCATGTAAAAATTTTTAAGGGACTCAAAATTCCACCCACTTACTGTATGCAGCATTCCCTTATGAACGTGACATCCTGGGCACACTATAGCAAAGGGATACAAAGGAAATGAATCAAAATAAAGATAATAAAATACTACCTTCCTAAGACCTAAACACCATAGTTAATGAAATATTCTGATTTAAAATGGCAAACAAAGGAATAATGAAGGTAGATGTATAATGTATATAGATAAAAATAGAAATAGTCCTTCAAATGCCATGTCTTTTAACAACAGAAATTGTTGTCAAGGACATATACAAATGAAATGAGGTACTTCATAGTAAAGATCACATTCCTGGTGAAAATGCCTCTTGAAGTGGTAGATGCAATATCAATTTGATCTCCACTTCTCACCACCATATTCAGAGAAAATGTCAACATTTGGGTCAAAAAATACAAAAAGAAATCCAAAATACATTCAGTGACTTCATGATCTGATTGAGTTTTGTACCTACTCTATTTTAGTAAGATTTTATGTGCTTTGTTGTGTTTCTGCCTTTACCCTTGGGGCAGAGGAAGGAGTTGAATCTCATATTGAATATGAAATGCAAAGAACTAATGATTTTTTTTGTTAAAAAATAGAGTGAGAGGCATATCCCTCAAAAATGTAAATGCTCAGAAGCTAAAAAATATGATGCCAGTGGATGTATCAACACATATAAGGAATCCTATCTACATTTGTTAATGCATTTTAAAGCATAAAACTTCACATTTACTTCTTTTTTTGAAGTTTGAGTATTTTGTCATTTTTTCAAGCAAGCGATAAGAAAGGAATCAAAATTGAATAAACATGGTTTTCTTTTTTTAGGAAAAACAGCTGCTTTTTGAAATTACAATATTGCAACATAAAGGGCAACTTTCATAACTTCTACAGTACCTTTTTAAACTATCAGAAATGTAGATTTAGTGCAACAGAGTGTATCCTTTCTCTCTGTTCTGAATTGGAGGCTATATAAACATTTGTTATTTTAATAATTGGTATTTCTGGTGTGTGGCTGCTTTTGTTTTGGGAAATCAGGCCTCTGTCTTCCCTAGCATCCAGAGACAAGATCTCTGGTGACATCAAAACACTTACTTTTGCTCTTTTTGTTCCCCAGACACATAACACCTTGCTCACCTGAGTTCCCAGGATGTAGAGTAGGCCCAGGTGCCACAGAGCACGTATTATATGGGTCTGTGTGCTCCAGAAACCCCTTCTGCTCAGACTCACTGAAACAGTTGCCAATGTAGCTTATTTTGTATTTATACTAAATCAGCTCTAAGAGAGTCTTGACTGCAGAGAAATCAAGGAATTACCTTTGCCTTCATGCTTTTTTTTCTGAGCTGCATTGACCTGTCAGCTCAGACCAACAACTGCCCTATTCTTTCTAATTCTGTTTAGTCACTACCAGAAAGGAATTAACAAACTAAAGGGTCCAGACAAAAGTAATGCATATTACTAGGAGAGCTGTAGGGAATAAATTTAGAGAACTCATCAGATAGAAGTTTGTTGAGTAATGTTTGAGAAGCTCGGACAATTTAAAATGTGTGAACCCAGTGGGTGAATATAGGTAATTCAAATTTGGGCAAATAAGTAATCAGAGCTAATGTGGGTTACCTGGAAAAGGTGAACATATATATTTCATATTGGAAACAAATTTTCTCATACTGATGTGGTTTAAACGTTAAAATAACATCCAGAGGTGGAGATCCAAGTTTCATCTCCTAGGAATTTTAAAAGTAGTTATTAGTAGAAATATTCCTGCACTAGTAGAGGGATTAATTAAAGGCTGCCGTATAGCATTGTCTATTTCAGTATAGAATTATGCCTCCATGACACCTGGGTAGGGGCAATCCTCATTATCTATACAAGCTAGGAGGTGATGTGATAGAGCAGCCCTGCAGAAAGGACTTTGGGGCTCCTAGTCAACAAAAAGTTGGACATGAGCAAACAATGTGCATTCACAGCCCAGAGGGCCAAATGCATCCTGGGCTGCATCAAAAGAAGTATGGCCAGGAGGTCAAAGGAGATGATTCTGCCCCCTACTCTGCTCTCATAGGAGCCCACTTCAAGTACTGTGTCCAGTTCTGGAGCTCTCAACACAGGAGGGACATGGATCTGTTCAAGTGAGTCCAAAGGGCCACAAAAATTATCAGAGGGCTGGAGCACCTCTCATAAAAAGACAGGCTGAGAGAGCCGGGATTGTTCAGCCTGGAGAGGAGAAAGCTCCAGGAAGACCTTATAGAGACCTTCCAGTACATGAAGGGGGCCTACAGGAAAGCTGGGGAGGGACTTTTTACAAGGGTGTGTAGTGATAGGACGAGGAACAATGGTCTTAAATTAGAGCAGGGTAGAATTAGATTAGACATTAGGAAGAAGTTCTTTACAATGAGGGTGGTGAAGCACTGGATTGTGTTACCCACAGGGGTGGTGAAGGTCCCATCCTTGGACACATTCAAGGCCAGTCTTGATGGGGCTCTGAGCAACCTGATCTAGTTAAAAAGATCCCTTCACACTGTAGGGGGGCTGGGACTAGATGACCTTTAAGGGTCTTGTCCAACCCCACATGTTCTAGGACTCTATGATTAGGTTTTGACTGTGGGGTTTTTTATAAAACAGATCACAACCAGTCTATGTGTGCATTTCAGTTATGTTTCTAACTGAACTTCTACTGCAGTATGTGTTGTGCTCTTTAAGTTTAAATATCGACTGCATTGGAAGAAGAATGTCAAACTCTGTACACCCTGAGCTATCAGGCTATCACACTGGTAATGCATATATTTTTCTGTAGTTATTAACTTTTTTTTTAATATAATTTCTCAAATTATGAATCATAACAATGTGTCATTGCTCTGGAGAAATGTTTTGCTACATTTTTCAGTTACAGAGACCTCAATTTTTTAATACATTTCTGGAAAGACACAATGTTTGTTATATCAAATCCAGTTTCCATGTAATTACCATGTTATTATGCTTAATGAAGTTCCTCTGGGTTTTATGTTCTCTTAGATATTACACATTTTTATTTGTGATATTTCTCATTATTCACCTTCAGACAAAAAATTATCACCTTCCTGTAGCAAGTAGTTTTCTGGTAAATACCATAAACTACAGGCAGAAATTATTTGGGAGGTTATTCCTACTACACATAGAGAAAATCCTCATTGCTACAAGACTTTCCATTTTGTCAACCTGAGAACTTTTGAAAACTATTGGGTAAGTTTTCTTTTCTAAAGACAAGGTATACTGAAGCTTCCATAATACTTCCCTATTAACACTTTCTTATGAATCATATAATTGATTTTTTTTCAGAGTATGTTTCCTAAATTCTTCTTGCCTTTTTTGAAGATAGTTTAAACAGTTGCCTTCTCTAGCCTTTGCTCCCTTTATCACCACAGCTTTTCAAAAATGATAGAGAATGGTTCCAGTCAAGTCAGCTGCCCAGCACCTTCAGATGCATCCTATCCAGTCCTGTGGGTTTTCATATGTTCAGCTGACATAATTAGTACATAATTTGGTCCTTCTGTACCATGAGGAGTGCATGTCTCTGTCTGTCTTTGCTACCAAAGGTCTGAAAGGCCTGGGTTTGAGCAGCAGATCTTGTCAGTAAAGGTGGAAGGAATAAAGACATTGAGTCCTTCACTGAGATAGCCTTTTTTGTGCTCTCCATCACCTGGTCAACTACCACACTTGGCAGCAGGCCCATGTTCTCCCTAGTCTTACTCTTGTTGCTGCTGTGGCTGTAGAAAACTTCCCTGTTGCCCTTGATATCCTTCAGCAATTTCTGCTCTAGCTGTTCTTTGGCCTTCTCAATTCTGCACTGTCTACCCAGGAAATCATAGAATGGTTTAGGTTGCAAGGGACCTTGAATATCATCTAGATCCAACCCCCCCTGCCATGGACAGAAACATCTCCCACTACATCAGGTTGCTCCAAGCCCCATCTAACCTGCCCTTGAACACTTCCAGGGAGGAGGCTTCCACAGCTTCCCTGGGCAACCTGTTCCAATGTCTTACCACCATCATAGTGAAGAATTTCTTTCTTATGTCTAATCTAAATCTCCTCTCTTCCAGTTTTCATCCATTGTCCCTAGTCCTCTTGCTACAAGCCCTTGTAAAAAGTCCCTCCCCGGCTTTCCTGTAGGAAAATATTTCTGTTTCCCCTTGGTTGCCTGTCCATGCTTCTGCCTCCCTGAACCACCTGTAGTAAGGAGTTCCCTGGGGGCAAAACTGACCCTTAGATTCTTCCCTTGTTTGCACATTATTTTGTAAAAATAGGATAAGGTTTCTCTGTAGTAGTAAGGATTGGTTTGTAGTTTCTGTATTTCTATTATTTCAGCAGAAACTGCTTTGCAGCAAGGCATTAAAAAAATCATATTTATGGCCTTGGAGGAGTGGGGATTTTTTTTTTTTAATCTCACATTGAATACCCTGTTTCAATAGCAGGGTATTCCAGGACTTTGCAGGGCAGCATGCAGCCCTGTCCATGACTGCTGTGGTGGACTCAAAACAGGTGAACAAAAGTGTGCATCTTGCTGTCTGCTATCACAAAACAAGGGAATGGGCTGTTTCCTATCAAGATGACCTTAAAATTTAATGAAGGACATTGAGAGAAGTAGATTGTGCCAAATGTGGAGGAATGCAGTATAAATGTGGGAAGAGGACCTGGATTTGTATGGTTAATCGAAAGGAAGGATTCAGCTACTGATATGACTTTTTCTCCAACAGTTTTACATTACTTCCCAAGTGAGCTAATTAAAACAAGATAAAAGACCAACAAAACCCAAGCACTAGAGGAAGTGTTTGTGTTTCAAAGTAAAGCAGTTTCTTATAAAAAAAAAACCGAAAAACAACAACTAAAAAAAACAAAAACCCCCTACAGATATTAAAAACAAACAAACAAAACCTTTTGAGTGTAAGGAAATCTGTATATTGGGTTTATACTCTTTTCATATATAATGACTTTTTTTACCCTGTGTGAATGAAAGAATAAGCAGATCCATGGGGTTTTTTAGCCAGTGGACAGCTCCCCTAGTATTTCTTGTAAAAGTAATGGAGATACAATAAGAAATCAAGGTCAAATATTCTGGTAGAGAATGGAATATAGCATCCCAGTTGATGACCTACATCTAGAGTTATTTTATGTCATACAGACATACAAAAAAAAAAAAAAAAAAAAAAAAAAGCAGGAATATAGAATAAGCTTTAGCAGATCCTATTGATGCAGAAGAAACCTTGCCAGCATGAGGAAAATGCAATCTATTCAGTGCACCATCACTGAAAGTGGTGCAGGAGAGGAGCCATAGCATCTGCAAACTGAGTGGCTTTTCAGGGTTTAGGTTTGTCTTTCCAGACCGATTTAACTGTAAGTCTGAGCTCCCTCAATCATCCCCAGGAAACGATAGGATGTGATTTAGCCATGACCACAGCATGTTGATATCTGTCCTAGTTTAGAACTTCCTCAAGGCTGCTGAAGATCAGAAGAATGCAAAGACAAAAATCTTGCTTTGATCTTAGTTCACCCCCAAATTACATTGCATACTCCATCATCAAATTTCAGACTCCAGGAGAAAAATCCACAGTAAAAAACAAAAAACCTAAAATGTTTAAGTCCTCAGTTGCAGAGAACTGTTTTCTGGGCATATGAATGCTCTCCCCTAATAAGCATAGAGGTTATAGGAGCTGTAAAGGAAAGAACCAAACTGACCATCTTACTTGCTTCTATTTCTATCTACATGATGTCAGGTAGCCAGCCCCAGGCATAGACCTGAAATCACTGGCTAGGTGCTGCAGAAGGAGGAAAAAAGAGATCCCTTCCCTCAGGAGTTTACTCTTGCAGCATGAGATGAAGGACAATAGATGACAGCAGTCAGCAAGGGAAGCAAAAGAAGAATAAAAAAATGAGACCACTTAGCAGAAATTCAAAATTCAAACTGTGGATGTCCACGGACCAGCAATTTGATTGCTATCACAGTTGTACGTAAGAACGCTTGCTGAGAGGTATGAAAGAGGTGTGAAAGAGGTAAGAAGAAAAACTGAAGATGCAGTGGGCACAAACAGAAATGCAGATTCCATCTGAATATCAGAAAACAGTCTTTTATTGTTAAGTTGTGTTGTGGATTAGAGTGGTTGGTGGTTTGTCACAAATTGAGATTTTACAACGTCCAGCTGGCTACACCCATTTTTTGTGGAGGAGAGGAGAACTTCAGGTCATGTTAAGAATCATCATCAAATATATTAGAAAAAGTGATTTAAATATGATTTGGTAAAAGTCTAACTTAACAGAGTTTGACAGAAGGCTCACTTTATTACATACTACATGGAAGGAATCTACAAAGGTTGAAATCAGACTAGAATGATTTGCATAGGGATCAGGAGAGATTATTTATACAGAGATCAGGGGAAATCAAGTCAGAATCAGATTGGAGGGATTTACACAGGGATCAGGGAAAAAAAAAATTAAAGTAGGCCCTCCCATTGAGTTACAAACCTTAGAAAGAACCCTTTGGCTTTCTAAACTCCTTCACAGAGGGGTCTAGGTGCATCTGGATATAGACTTAGTCCCAGACTTTGTCAACTGTTTTTGTCTAAAGGAATTAACTACAGTGATGTCAGTGTAGTAATTCAACATGTGGTTATGGGTCCTATATAACTTTCAGCTAGCAGCAATTCAAAATTAATTAACACTATTATGATAAATCACAAGTTTAGGTTATATGATTTTCTAGCAAAACTTGATTAGTCTGTAATCAACAATTTGCTATAATCAACACAGTGACTTGGTTAAAGATTTAACAGTTTCCTAAATCAACTCACGTACACAAATGCACACACAGCCACACACAAGATATAGAGGCTTATCTATGATTAAGATGTCTCTTTTCTGCAGATTATAGTAAATGTTGGTACCAAATGATTACTGTTTTCCCTTTGTCAGCTTCTGTTAGCCGACAGTCTGATCTTTTCTCTTCATTGCCATCTATCAGCAGATGGCAATCTGAATCACATTGTGAAATACGGGGTAGCAACCTGCTGCTATCTAAGGACCTTACTTAGGATCAGTATTTTTAAGGTCACAAAATTATTGACTTTGGTCAGTACTTTTCCATTGTAACCATAATTCTTGCCAGGTAACCTTGGCAACTTTCAGAGTGGGCTGTGGTCTGGGCAGAAGGGGTCTTGGGTACATTTCCCAGGCAACAGGAGTTCAAGACAGAGTTAGGGAGTGTCTAATTGACTCAACCCACTGTACTCGTACCAGGACAAGAACCAGATTGTCTCAACTCACTGCTCCAGTAGTTGAGGTCAGAAAGTGCCGGATTGTCCCATCCCATAGCACTTGCAATTCAAACAAGGACAGTGTTGGGCCTACTGCCCTTGTAATCAAAGCAAGAACAGTGTTGGCTGGCGTGGACAGCACGGTGCAGCCCAGATAGGAGGACGCCTGTAGTACGACAGGCTGACCAAGCACCAGCACAGGTTGCCCAGAGTGACTGTAGAGTCTTAATCCTTGGAGATATGAAGGGGGCCTGCAGTACTCGAGAGGGACTTTTTACAAGGGCTTGTAGCAAGAGGACAAGGGGTAATGCCCTAAAAGTGGGGAGATTTAGATTAGATATTAGGAAGAAATTATCTACTCTGAGGATGGTGGGACACTGGAATAGGTTGCTGTGGAACAGGGAAGCTGTGGAAGCCTCCTCCCTGGAAGTGTTCAAGAGTTAGGTTGAATGGGGCTTGCAGCAACCTGATCTAGTGGGAGATAATTCCCATTAAAAAAAAACAAAAAACAACAAAAAAAACCAACTTTAAAGCACAGCTACTAGTATGGAACAATATTATTATCAGCATTCTTAAAATATTCTGTTAAAGATAATTATATTCAGCTTGTTATATAATAACCCAAAAATGGCTATTCTAAAGCAAGCCAGTCTACCTTTTTTATATTACATTAGACTGCATAGGCTGCTCGCTGTCACAAAGTATTCCATTAACAGTTTTCTACGATAAGTTTTTTAAATACTTGTATAGAGAGGCAAGGGGGAAGATGCAAGCATTTCCTCCTCCCTTGCCCAGTATGTGCAAGGCCAGTCAGAGACATCACGGCAGAGGATACAGGCCATGAAGCAGATCTTGCACCATTGCTATTTCAAGGAGCTTTTCACCTGCTACAGATGGACAAGGAGTGTGCCAAGGGAAGCAGTATCCTCTCCACCAAGCTGACACTTGGGATATGTCAAACAAGTTTGCTTTATGAGTTAGAGCTAACTGAAAGCCGCTGGCTGTTGTAACTTCATAATTGAGAGTTCTTTGGGAAAAATTCTAACCTCCCTGTGGAGATTTTGGTTGCAAGTAGTGGTGTTGGTAATCCCTAGCACACGTTTCATTGTCATATTTCCCCAGTTGTATTTGTATACTAGTCTGCCAAGCATAAAATATCTGCAGCTGAAGGAAATAGAAATAAAATCTCCTGTAGGCTATTGAAATTGTTATTATCTTTGAAAAAGCTCTGCTTCTCTCTGAGATGGGATAAAAAACTCTTGATCAATGAAAATTCAAATTAAAATGTTGACTAAATCAGCTATAAAAAATATTAAAGGGAACAGATGGTGTGAAGAAGGGCATGATTTTATGCTCAGTGGTGAAATTTAGCTGGAAAGAGAGAAAACAAATCAAAGCAATGTAAATTAAGGAATTCCCCCATAACATTATTTTAAAAATTCCTTCATAACCTTATCCAGCAGTGCCTTTTTGATATCGGTCCATAGTCTTTGCTACCTATTTGCAACCTCCACATAGAGGGGTTACTGGCAGTGTGAGTGTGGGTTCTAGCAAATGGAAGAACCTAGGTATGAAGAGAGTACACTTGGTTGATTAGGGTAAGGCAAAGATATTCTTTTGCCATCAATAGGAGGGGTGGGGCTGTTACTGTTTTTTGCCAGGGTTATACTTTAAGGGTAAGGTAGAAACCTCTAACAGGAACACTGTCACCAGTAGGAGTTTTGTGTCACAAGGATGCTAAGCTGGCTCTGACTTAGTAAGCCTCTTGCCTCACTCTTTAGTGCAAGCTTGGAGAAGCAAGGACAAAGATTTTTTATTTTTTTTTTAGGAACCGGGAGGTGAAAAGTTGGTGTTATTTTCTACATTGAGGCTTAAGTGAAATCAGCTGAAGCAGAGCCTGCATCTATGACCTTCTAGGCTTTAAGCAGTCTCTACCTGAATTCTGTATGCTTTTTTTTGGTGTCTATCTGATATGAGTAATTTACTCCATCCAAAACTGTTTTTGACTCTTGGTACCAGTGATTTTGTCAGTGAAAGTTACATGGGGGAAAAAAAGAAATTCACTCCAGGCATAAAATTAAAGCAAAATGTCTTAGGAAAATTGTTCTGGTTTTTGAATGTTTCATCAGCTTCTTTATCTTATGTGTGTAGAGCGTGTGTTTGCAGTGTTTGCCTTAATGGCCCAAGGCTTGTCCAGACACTAATTTTGGTGTGATGTCTTCCATTGGTAACAGCTAGTACGAACTCCAAGATCCCTTTATCGAAGTGTGACAAGCCAATTAGATAAGCAAGATTCAGGAAAAAACCCCTACACTATTACTAAGACAATTTTTGGAGGCAGGTTGTTTTCCCCTTAGAAGTGCATTGTTCTTACACAATGCTGTTAATATATAAAATGGACAAGGAGACTGGGGGGTGCAGAGAGAGGCTTGTTTTGTTGTTTTAATTACAGTCTGCAGTTTCCACTGTTTTCAGCACTGCCATAATTTTTCAGTAAAATCTTTATTTCTAAAAAAAGTGTTGGGCAAAGAATAATGATATATTTTCATAACATTCTTCATGCATCTGAACTGCAATTTGCAGAATAATTACTTTCCTTTTCTGCTTTATCTCATTCTTTCCAGTCCTCATTCTGAGAGTGCTCAGTAATATATTGATTTGTGAGATAGCATTTACTTTCAGAAGTGCCATTCCACAGTCATCAGGACAAAAGAAGGTAAAACAAACCACCTATTTTCAATGCTTTCTTTGTGTTGTTTGCTCAGGGAATAAAAAAAATTTCTCCACAGCACCTCTGGTTTATCAACTGCAAAAATTTACATGACATGTGTCATGAGACACACGGTGTTCCGATAAAAATAAATTTTGGGTGCCCATCTTCCTCACTGAACTTTTCCCTTCTTTACATTTTCATTGTATGAATGAGTTAGGAATTCACCAGGAAAAACAGCATGTGATTGAGAGGTTATTCACCCTATGTAATGTTAAGTATTTAACTTAATGCTCTTAATCACCCCCTAGAGGCATTCAGCCCCTTGTCTATTCTGTATATTGAGAATTTCAGATCTTTGGGTGCAGTAAATTACAGGGCACATGCTGAAGGAGTTGAGTAGATTAGGTGAACACTCTTACACAGCTGAAGACCTGATTAAGTTCCCAGAACAGGTTCTTAGCAGGACAGGGACTGTACCTCATGGCTGATGCCTCTTCAGAGGTCAGTGAAATGCATCGATGTTTTAGTCTACTGGGTACAAATACAGACATGAGCTGTCATTTTCATCAGTAGCTCAGATGAGCATAAATTTAAAGGAAGTCAGGTCTTAAATTCCCTGGGATTGCAAAAGAAGCCTGACAGGTCGGGATCAGATTCCAGGTTTAATCATATCAGTAAAGCTGGTATTACACAGTGCCAATCACTTGGACATTACAGTAGCTGTCTCTTAGCTGACAGACTGATTGCCACAGTCTCTCTACTCTTCTTGTCTGGCACAGACAAGGAAACTGTCATCCTTAAGATCACAGACTCCCAGAGTCATTTAGGCAGGAAGGGGCCTCTTCAGATCACCTAGTGACTAGCTTTGTGAATGAGGAGAGGGCAGAGAATTTTTTTTGCCTGAGCCTTAGTAAAACTTTTGACATTGTTTCCAATAAAACACTCATAGACATGTTGACAAAAATATGGATTAGATAAATGAACAGGGAGATGGATTGAAAACTGGCTGAACAGTCACATCCAGAGGTTTGTGATCAGTGGTATAAAGTCAAGCTGGAGTCAAGCCACTAGTGGTGTATCCCAGGGGTTGATATTGGGGCAAATACTGTTCCTCAAGCATCTTCATTAATGATTTAGAAAGTGGGAGACTGCACCTCAGCAAGTTCATAGATGATGCAGAACTGGCAGTGGATACACCAGATAGTTGTGCTGCTGTTCAGATGGACCTGTACAGGCTGGAAAATTAGGCTGAGAGAAAAGTCATGAAGTTCAACAAAAGGAAATGCAACGTCCTGCATCTATGGAGGGAAATTAGCCCAGGCACCAATACACACAGGAAGCCAAGAGGATGCAAAGCAGCTTTGAAGAAAAGGACACAAAGGTCCCGGTGGACAAGTTGAATGTAAGTCAGCAACTTCCCTTTGCCACAAAGAACATCGAAAAACTCCTGTGCTGCATTAGGAACAGCACCGCCAGCAGACCAAGGCAGAGGTCATCCATCTACTCACCACTGGTGAGCCAGCTCTGAGCTTTCCAGTACTAGAGATACATGGGAATAGTGGAGCAAGCTCAGCTGGTCATGAATACAATTAAAGGCTTGGAGCACCTGATATACAGAGAGAGAGGCTGGGAAAACTTGTTTTATTTAAACAGGACAATAGACGGTGAAATAGATTTGCACCTAAATATGTAAAAATACTTGATAAGAGTAACCCAATGCACCAACAGAGCGTGTATCCAACCACTGCAGAAACCTAGTTGGGTGAGTTATCCCACCGTGTTTCCATTAGCTCATTGACTGTAACTGCACATAGATTTCTAATTCCTCTTGTTGGTTCCCCATGCTGTGTCCATTTCCATCAAAGCATTTCAGAGAGGCACCCAGGCATGCTCCTTTAGCAGAAAAGTCTCAAGAGCTTTCCCCACGAGATTGTTCCACAGGCACTTCCTACTTTATACACCTATGCTTAAAGTGATTCACTTGGCCTTGTTTTGGTAATTGCTATGTCCCTTCTGTTCCCATTTCCCCTTGCTCTAAGCTTGCCTGTCCCATCCATACTTGCTTGTTGAGGAATCTTCACCTCTCCTATAATTCCCAGTTTAAAACTCTCAGTTTGGCCATCCTGTTGGCACACACTCTGTGCTTCTGGTTTCATGGTTTGGGTACAAGAGCCTCCTCCTTCATTCTGCATCATTAGGTTCTTAATCAGGAATGGATTCCAGCCTCCTGCTGTTGTAAACTTATGAAGATCTATATGACAATCATGGAATATCTTGTCCTTATTTCTCTACCCCTCTTCTACATTGAAAATTGTTTCTGACTTTTGGCCTTTATTCCTGACTAGCACACCATCCACTTTTCTGTCAGTATCAAATTTCTTCACAAATTTCTGCTTTGGTAGCAAATCAAGGGCCTAAACATAATTGTCCTTTGCATTTTGGGGATTCTCTTGTATATGAATGGTATCCAACATAGGTCCCATGTTACTGGAAGATATTATAGATGACCTGTAAGATTTGCACTTTTCTGGAACAGTTTCAGAGGCTAAACAAGATAGTCTACAATGTCTGGAAAGGCATTCAAAATTACATTGAAATACCGATTCAAGTTTCATTTTACTCTTAAATCACCCCTTCAAAATGTAGGATCTTTGTCTTCTGCCTCATTATTGTTTTGCTAAGATGAATGTCTCTTCCTATACAAGGGTTCAAGTAAAACTCTCAAACTGAAATCAGGTCTTCTTCAAAGTGTGTTTTAAAGCCTTGAATAGTTTTAATCGTGTTACTGGATAAATTTCCCTCTTTCCTAAATATTGAGATTTTATTTACTGTTCTTCAAACATAATTTGATAAAAGTGTCAAATATCCTCAGTAATAGTCCAAGATTCTGCAACGGACATTACCTGTTATACTTGTTTTGAGAACACTGAACTCTTCTTTGCCATTCTGCTTTTTTGCCCCTACATTCTGCAACATGTAGTTACAGATATATTAATTCCTTTTCAATCATGGAGAATAAATATAAAGAATAATAAAGAAGAGAGTGAATTTCAGTAGCAGAAGTGGATGAAGAATCAACTATCAACTTGTTCCCTGTATTCTTTTCCTGTAAACTCCCCCAAAACTTTATGCTAAATCTCCTTCTTTTTCCGTTGAGCCCATGATGGCTGGAGCTGAAAGAAAAGCAAATGAGGTATTCAGTCCTCTGAAATACAAGCTGAAAAACCCAGGAGAGAAGATTTAGGATGTCTTGCTGCTCAGACATGACTGGTGTCTACCAGCACTGTCTTCCTTTATGCTGCTACCATTTTAGGTTTGGCATTGCTCAAGAAGTGTCTGAAAAGTTATATATTTCAAGCAGTAGGTGTCCAAAAATAAATGTTCTAACCATAATAATTCCAGGTATAACTAGATTTTGTTTATGTATTTGATTACCTCTGGCTGTCTCACCTTCTGGCAAGGAAAATTCATCATTTCAGTGGGAGGGAGAGGGGGAACGCTTTAAAAAACTTCCTAAATAGTGACACAAACCATAGAATAGATCAGTTAATCATTAGTTTTACCTATCAGTTGTCTGAATATTCATAATAATTTATGTATTTTTCATTTGTAATTAGTCACTTGAGGAAATGTATACTTGAGTGCTTCACAAAAAAACCCTATTTTTCCTCATTTTCCTTAATATGAGCTGTCTAAAATCAAATGGAATGATAGAACGGAGAGCTGGTTAAGACTTGTCAGGTCACTGAGGTTGTCTGCCTGCCAGTGAAGCTATGTCACCTGTGGTATATGCAGGTGCTTTGTTTCAGTCTAATTTTAAATGACTCGTACAGTGAAGCTCCTTGCACCACCTCCCTTGGGAGACAGCTCTCTAATCTAACATCCTAACAGTGAGAAAATGCCTTCTGATACTTGGCTGGAGATTTCCTTTTGCACAGTGCCAATCCACTATTAATATCCACTAAGGCCATCTTAAATCATATTTCTTCTTAATCTGGGTTTGACTCTCCTGACAGAGATAATTATCAGATTCCTCCCTGATTTCTGTCATCCTGCATTCTGACTTGCAATTTGTAACTATTACTGAACTATTCCTAAGTATTTTCTAAGTATTCCTATTGAATGTATTGTTTTATTTTATGTTTGAGTCTTCTTTGGCACAGAAATGCTTTGAATTCCAGACCCAAGGTGTGAATTATCAACATGTCACCTAACTGCAGCTCTCCCAATCAGTGCTCACTGTCTTTTCTCATCCAGCTCCATTGCTTTAACACTCTCCTCACTACCATGTGGATGTGTTTGCCATATGTAACCTGGGACCTCATCACACAGCATCACAGGAAGGAAGAAGAGGAACTAGGCGGAAAAGTAAATTGAAGGAGTGAAAAACAAGTGGAGTATTTGCTGATTAAATTACAGGGTGTAAGGTAGTAATAAAATTAAATATCTTTTAGGATTGATGGGAGATTTAGGCAGGATGTTTAGTCTGGAATAAACCAAAATTGAGGTACCACAGATTTACATAGGATGACTGGAATTTAAGTTGATAATATAAGGTGGAATAAAGTGAATCTAGGCTATTCTTATTACCAACACACAGAAAACTATCCCATCTGTGCTTTATTTCACATTAGATGACGACTGTTTCCTCCTCTGTAGCACAGAGGAAGATCAAGTTATTGGTGCTCAGGTTCACCCAGGCCTGCTGCTTAGAGGAATGGAGTCTTGCAGCAACACTGCTTGTCCTGCCCTCCAAAAAGGCTGGGGGAAGGACTCCCTGCCCCCAGAGACAGGCTGAAAGCTTGCCACTCTGCACTAGGTTCTCCTTTTACCTCCAGCACGGCTTGGATACCAGCTATCATTACTTATTAATAACTTTGCTTTATGCCAGCAATATTCCCCTGATATATTGTATTTGCAAGTCAAATCAAGTACAGCATATGTCCTTTCTCTTTCATGGCTAGATTTAGTTCATCTTGTCCTTTGCTGACATTATCTTTTTCCTGGACACCTTCACTGACTTGTGTCTTCTTTTTTATAAGCAAATATAAGTTGTTCCTGGAGGAGCTTTCTTACCCATTTATTTTATTAGTTCCTCAGGGAAGATGCTTGCTAGTACAAAGTATCCCCTTGCAGCTTTTAAGCTTCCCCAGCATTCTTCCAAGTAAAATGATGCCTTAGGAAGAACCATAAGGACTAAATATTTTAAATCCCCAAAGAATTTATTTCTCAAAAGTTTGTGGTTGTGCTTTCATGGAAACCATTTCTGAACAAATGCAATCAACAGCCTGTTGTTATCCTCACCAAATATTCCAGTTTTCACTGTTCACTGATTGTTTCATAGTTTTTAATAAGACATAGATTTTCTCTCACTTTTGTTATTATTTGAGCTTTCTTGACTGCAGTTTCCTATCTGTCCTGGTACTTGTTTGGTACACTTTGCAATGTGTTTCCTCTAGATAAGTTATGAGATATTTTAAGATCTATATGTAAGATATATTTTTACACAACAGATATGGTCCCACATGAACCATGAGTAACTAACTGAAAATTAGTACCTTTCACCTAAAATTGGAGAACAAGGATCGCAATTGCAAGGAAATAAGACAGCAATAAGCTCTGTAAAATAGATATCAATGAGGCTGAGATATTGCTTCTGAAGCACAGCAGTAGAACATGGTTTCAAATACATGTGAAAAGGGAACTGTATCCGAGCAGTTTGTCTCCTGCTGTCCAAAGCAATTCATTTAGGTTCCAGACAAATCAAACTTGGCCCTAGTAGAAAAACATGCTGCTTCTTTTCCCCAGAACAGCATAATTTTTAATAGCTAAAATGACAGCAACAGAATGAAAGGCAAACAAGGGAGTAAAGAAAGGAAATAATCAGAAGGGAGTATGTGTGAACATAACCAGGAAGGTTCCAAAAAGGTCCAGAGAGGACTTTCACTATTAGAAAGACCTTCATATAAAAGAGGCAAAATAAAAAATAGTATATCTGAAGGACACAAAACACTTAATTCTGAAATACGTACAATTCTTTAGGAGTTTGATTAAAACCTTGGTTGAATATGAGGTGATATTTTGCTATCATTAATCATAATTTTGTTAATTTTAATTATACAGCAAAAGCATTAAGGCTTGAATTGTATTTTATTTTTAATTGAATTAAAGGCTTACACGAAAACATATTTACTGATATATTCAAATCAGCAAAATGTTCTTGAGAAAATGTAGCTTATGTTAGTAAGAGAGGTTTTATAAGGATAGAACTCCCACTGGTTCCTTGAATAAGATAAGCTATTCCAACTAGTGTTGTTTGCTAGTATAAATATGTCCAGTCTAGGGCTTTTGCTAATGCAATCATCTTAGCTGAGGGGGCTGTGACGGATATTTTTTCACACTCCCAGTGAAGTCACTGTGAGAAAAATTCTGATTAGTCCTCAGTCATTTCAATTAAAAAAAAAACCTGAGAATCCTAGGTGATCTTCCTCTGCCTCTTCTGATGACGGTACAGGAGCATCTGCTGTGGTTTGGATAATTAAGAAGAATAGTTCCTGAATATTTTATCATCTAGAGTCCAAGATCTACAGCTAGAAAAAATTGTGTATTGCCTTTAATAATGTCATAGTCACAATTTTTTATCTAATAAACTGGTTAAAGTTCTGTCTAATTAATTATATATACCAGAGTTAAGAAACCAAGGCTTGTTTTTTAAAACAATGCATTTTATAAGTCTGCAAAGAAAACAAATTTTTGTTAATGAACACAGATGGACAACTGAGAGAGCAAGTGGCACTTGGTTCTCGGTAGAGTCACAGGAGTCTCATTCAGGAGATTTATATCCATAGTTTAACATTTGAGTCATGAGGTACAATTGCATCACCAGGATCAAAAGGCTTCCCAAGTGTGTCTCATACTGGAGCAGCTACAGTCATTACTGAAAAGTATCTTTCTCTAGCCATCTTATCACTGAGGCAATGTTATCACACATCATTTAGTCAATACATTCTATTAAAAATGTTAAAAGAATCATGAGATAATTCAAATTTATTCTATACATGTTTAAAATACTAATTCCAAAATCAATGCTTATGTTTTCACAGTGCCCTACACTTAAGATGCACATTCTAACAAGGAATGGATTGAGTGTTTAGAAATCAGATCATGGAGTATATATTTGGGGAACATATAATGACACCATGAATATAAAATTTAAAGCATATAAGATAGCTTTTAGTTTTTAGAAATAAATCTAAATGCAGTCTGCATGAAATAATATTAAAAATTTGTGACTAGAAGCATCTTATTGCCAGTAGGAAATGGCTATCATAAGGCTAAGAAAGTAACTAAACATGAAAATTACTGATGAGATGGATTTAGATGTTTGGGTTTTGTATATTATAGCTTTTATTTTCCCATCTGGAAGTCAGTTACATAATCACAATGCTATCCAAATGTGAAGTTATGATGTACTTATCCATGTTAGTTAATGGACCTGGAAAAGCTTAAATCAAAGGTAGTGATTTATGGTCTGTTATCAGTTAAAATTGTATTTTTACCAATAGTTATAAAAAATTATCTTACTGTATGCTATTTAGTGTCTGAGTTTGAAATAAGTGGTGTCAAGAAAGGAAAAGAAAATGAAACTAAATGAAAATTGGCAGAAGTGGGATGGATTGAAGTTCCTCTTCCCCAGCAACTGTAGCTTAAAGCCCTCTTCACCAGCTCAGATCCACTTCAGACTACTCCTGGCTGTTTCACTGGTTCCCATGTGTGAAGGACCAGGTATTTCCTTACACGAATATGAAATGTCCTTTGAGTCAGCCGACAAAACTGACTTAAAACGGTGTCTCCACGCTGCGCTGAACCCCCTCTGTGTGTATGGGGGGGGGAGCAGCTGCTGCAGGGGACCCACAATAAACCTTGCTGTTGTTAGAAATTTAGTAAGCACTGAGCGAGTTATTCACTCAAAAAAGTCGGGACATAAGTTCCTGTATCCTCTGTGTGAGGCGATACCCACGTGTGGATCTCTCAGCAAATCCTGATAAGTTAATACACTCCAATAAGGAGATATAATAGGTCACGGATCGTGACACCATGTGAAACAACAGCATTGGATAACAGTCAGTAGACTGTATGAGGCTTAGTAGTTTCTTGGCGACATCCCTGATATGAGCCCCTGATAAGCAGCAGACCTCTCTAGAGAGTGCTCTGAGTCAGCAAATGGGTGCCCCTGAACCCCTCAGAAGAGAGTGTCCCATTACTATCACCTGTCACCTTTTCTTAGCTGATCTGGTTGTCATATGGAGAGCAGATCAGGCTGCCATACTGAGCTCCAGAGACTCTCCTGATGCGATGGGTCCTACCTCTTTACCCTGCAGAGTAGTGAAGTGGTTCTTGCAATGGCACCTCAGGCTTCAGGGGAAGTTGCCGTTGCATTATTGGTCCCTTCCCTTCTGTCTGTACCACTGGGGGAGTTTGGAGTTGTTTGGCCATGGACGGTGGGTCCACTGCAGACTGTGCTTGGAACCAGCTACCTAGCTCTTTCTTAGCCTCCCTGATGTTGTACAACCTACTCACCTTTAGGAAGGAAAGAAGGAAAGATTTCATCTGGCTCTCAGGGTTAATTTCCAATAGTGAAACCCTCTGGAGTAGAAAATGTTTTTGAAAGAAGCAGTAGAAAAATTTTAAATTAGGAAATCAAAAGTGAACTATAGCACAGACTGAGGATATAATTTTGGGGAATTATTATCCTATGTATCAGTGGAACCCAGCATTAAGAACAAAATAAAACTTTGTCATCTGCAATTTTGATAAAAAATGCTAATTTTATTTGTTTATTTTACAAGACTCAGCATCACATGGTGAATAAGTGTTGTTTATTTACAATTATACACAAGATTTGAGCAGCTTTTGATTAGTGTTATGAATTAAAATTCTTATTTTAAGCTAAAATGAAAAATCACAGCAGAAATTAATGTCTGGCTACAAATAACAGAAATTTGATTTTCATAGGCACAAACCTGCCCGTGCCTCTCCTTTGTATGTTAGCCACAATTTGTTCTCTCTTAATTAAATATTCCAGTAGTACTTGATGTGTTGTTTAGGTTTTCTTTTGATATTTAGTGTAGAGCTTTTGAAGGATATTGGATGTACAGACAAGAACATCAAAGGCCTCTATACTTCTCTACCAGATGTTCCAAGATCACCCACACAATTTCAACCACTGCAAACAAAACACGTGTGTATGAAGACTGTATTTCCTAGTTGCCTTTGCTGGGGATGGTAAAAAAGCTATTGTCCCTAAAAGATTTTGAGAGTCAGTTCAGTGCTATTACATTTGTGTCTAGAAGTCTGATGTCCCATCGCTGTCAGTAAATGAGATCCAGTTAATGAGCCAAGGGGAGCCTGGAGAGGGATCAGCCACTAGATGTCAACTTCAGACTGAACTGAATCATTCCCTCATCTTCACAGAGAGTGTCAGGCCAGAAAATTTCAGTTACTTAAACAAAGGTGTTTAGTATCATTTGTAAAAAACATAGACTGCCTTCTCACTAGTAAGGAAATAGAAGGAGCAGATCTGTAAAGAGAAGTGCCTGTGTGCTGTGGTGCCAGTGCCTGTGCTGCGTACGTCCCGCGGGGTGTGCTCTATTCTAGTCCTGCAGATTGAACACATTTTGGTGGAAAAAGGACAACTTCTATTTATCTATTCTTCTAGTTTTATCTGGAAGGAGCACAGTTTGTGTGCTCTGAGATGGCTTCACATGCACAACAATGCCCAGAGAGCCAGCTGCATCCTGGGCTGCATCAAAACAAGTGTGGCCAGCAAGGCCAGGGAGGTGATTCTGCCCCTCTGCTCTGGTGAGGCTGCACCTGGAGTGCTGTGTACAGTTCTGGAACCCTCAGCACAGGGAAGACATGGACTTGTTGGAAAGGGTCCAGAGAAGAGCGATGATCAAAGGGCTGGAGCACCTCTGCTATGAAGACAGGCTGAGGGTGTTGGAGCTGTTCAGCCTGGAGAATAGAAGGCTTTGGAAAGACCTTATAGCAGCCTTCCAGTGCCTGAAGGGGCTACATAAAAGATGGAGAGAAACTTTTCACTAGAGCATGTAGTGATACGACAAGGAGTAATGTTTTGAAACTGATAGAGGGTAGATTTAGATTAGATATTAGAAAGAAATTCTTCACCAGGAGTATAGTAGAGCACTGGAATAGGATGCTCAGAGAGTTTGGAGGTGCCCCCTCCCTGCAGGTGTTCAAGGCCAGGTTGGAGGAGGCCTTTTGCAACCTGGTCTAGTGTGAGGTGTCTCTGCTCATGGCAGGGAGTTTAGAACCTCATGTTCTTTAAGGTCCCTTCCAACCTTAACCATTCTATGGTACGTTCCCACAGTAATATGAGGAAGAAACAGCCATAATCACCTATACTTAAATTAAGAAGCATGTAGCTGTACAGGATGAGCCATAAAAGGTGACACTAATCTGTAACTATAAATGCTGAATAGATGGTGTGAATGCTAAATGACAAAACCAGACTGGTAACACTCCATCTAAAAAATTACTTGTTCTTTTTTTCTCTCCCATATATTTTCAGCAACATTCATAGCCATGGGGAAAAAAAAAATCCATCTGCAGACAGAATGGCTATTGTAGAATGAGCAGAAGTGTTAAGAGAAAGCCAAAATAGTCAAAATGGATGCTTGGGTAACAGGTCTGGGTACAATTCCACTAAGGGCCAACCAGCCACAAACTGGACCAAAGTTTCTTCAGAGCACTCAACCCAAATGACCACTCCATTCTACAATTTATTAATTCACTGCTATTTATTAATTTCCCCATCTTTTGGTGGTATTAAGGATATAACCCATGCTTCTCTTAATCTCCTGTATATTATAGTTATCAGATCAAACTCTTAGTTAAAATATAATATAAGAATATTTTGCACACAGGCTGACACAATAAAGTATCTCCTTAAATGACTCACTGAAAATAATATGAATAATCCCAAATGCTGTTGAATCTGAGTCATCTGATTCACTGGTTTATATATAGTACAGATACCTTTGCTTGCTTTCATGCTGTCTCTAGCCATTACAGTTCATTAAGATCAGATGCATTTTGCTTTTTTCTGCTATTTGGATTATTCAAGCCATTAAGAAGACACAGGAGTGAGAGAGAAAATTGTGAGAGCTTTTGTGTTGATATTGTTGCTAGGGGAACCACTTTCTTTATATTTCAGTGCATGGAACATTGGTGTCACTTAGAGTCTGACTTGTAGAAAGACAACTTCAGAGGAAGGCATCAGAGACAAAACCCAGAAATTATGAAATTCTGAACTTCCACTGTAAATAGGAAAAGAGTTATACAAGATGCTTCAAAAGAAGCCTGAATGACCTGTGAGTTTCATTTATTTAAAAAAAATCGGACTATAATTTTAAGGGAATGTTAAAGACAACAGATATGAGAGACTTGTCTCTCCAGACATGTCTTAAACAATGTCCCATGCCTTTTTCTGTACATGCATCATTGTGGTGCATTATCATTTAAGCAGAATGGAGGATATCTGGTTGGATGACAAGGAATATTTCACTCTCTCCAGAACTGTTCTTTAGGTTCCTCCTCTGCTCACAGCTATTTGTACAACCTTTCTTGTACACTTGCATGCCTGGGAGGGATTCCTGATTTAATCTAATCAGTCTTTAACCATTCTGTTCTTTAAAGCCCTTTACAAACCACGTTTCTTTTAATAAAATCTTTAAATGTGTTTCATGAAGAGCAATAATAGTGAATTTAGTAATGAAAGCTAGAACAAATGCAAATCCAGTCTGAAGCTCTGAAATCACTTAACACATGAGAGATTTCACCACTGGATTGCCTTATGTCATTTAAAGCTCATTTGCCATTCTCATTTTGATTAGATCTTCTTGAAAATTAAACTGTACATAAGTGGAAGTTGAAGCAGGATCAGTAAAATAATTCTGAAAGTAATACTTTTTTCTTCATTCTTTGAGGAGGAAACATTGACAGCAAAGAGCCACTGCAGCAAAGCAGTGGTGAATGGTTTTATCACTTTCAGTGCAATGCTTCCAAGTTGCAACATCTCTCACTATGAGGAATTGGTCTCTTTAGCTGGTTACTGGGTAAATAATGTGTAAAGTGCTCGCTTCAAATTACGATACTTGTTAAGAGTCTGATTTCTTCTTTCTCAACAGCATTTATCTTAAATATATACTTCTGTTTCTTTTGTGGGGATTGGATAAAAAAAGACTAATTAAGATTGATTTTATACCTTAATTAGATGTAAAGCAGACTCAGGAAAGCACTGTGACTACAATGCAAGAAAGAAACTCCATACTGGTAAAGGCTGAACTAAATAGTTAATAATACGGATTTTTTCTGTCTTTCATTTGTGACATTTTAGTCATTAAAACAGCTGGAAGATGAATGGTACTAAATAAATAATAAGTTTTGAGTGATCCTTTGGAACATTGAAAAGCATAAAAGTTTTTAGAGTGAGTGGGGATTGCAGTTATTCCTAAATAAAAGCAAATAGGTTCCTAACATCAAAGCTTGCTGCCCTCGCATTGTTTTTATCTCCTTCTTACATTTCTGCTTTCTGTTGCCCACTCAAAATTATCATGAGAAGCGGAAGCCAGTTTTTCATGAATGAATATCAGAATCAGGTTACAGTCTGAGACTAATTTGCATGCTAAAGATTTTGCACTCATTTTTTGAAAACTAGTATTTCAGCTACATTTATTAATGTGTCATTGACATAGAGTATACTCAGCATGATCTATGAAGCCATCTTCATGAACAAATCACATTAAACAGATACAAACTGGACATCAGCATAGCTTGCAGCAGGTCAAGAGGAACAGGAGTCTGATTCCAGTCTTTCTTCCACTGCAGCACATACTATAGCTACAACCAAGTGTGCAAGTATCTTATGGCCTGGATGGGTGTACTAGCAGCTGAGTGAAAACTGGACATATTCTATAAATATATAAATTTTTATAAAAATACTTTTAATATTTTATTAAAATATTTATTTAAATAAATAATAGATTATAAACACTTAATTATTCTGGTAGCCTACCTAGGAGCCATAGTATCTAGGAAGTTTCTGTCATGTGGAATGTTGATAAAAGCCTAGTTAAGAATATGTCTTGCTTGAGCACTTAAAAAGATATTATTAAATTGATTAAGAAAAATATTTAAATCATTTCAAAGTCAGATTAGTTTAAATTTGACTTAGTGCTTGCTTGGTCAAGGTTACAGTGTTTCAGTGGTCTGTGATGTATTCAATATATAGTATAGCTTTTAATCTTCAGTTACAAAACTATAATGGTAGCTTAGATCATCTCATGCATCCTTTTCACTCATGCAGTTGCTTTCAATAACAGGATGGAATTCATGCTTTTATAGATATATACATTTCATTGTTTTCTAGGGTTTTGACATAGGTCTTCCTGTTCTGTAAACGTTTGTACATCCAACCCTCTGAAGGTTTCTCAGTGGTAATGACTTATTAGGAAGCAAAATATTTGAAATTAGTATTTGTCTGTGTTAGCTTGTCACCATTAAGCTTAATACATTATACTCTTACAGCTCCCTCTGTGCAGCATAACCCTACAAACTTCTCTCTTATGCATCAGTAGATATAAAATAGTTTTATTTTTTTCCAATTTATTTTCTGCAGAAAATAATGATAGGCAAAGACCATGACTTTCAGTGTGATTTTAACAAGTGTGTAACCAAATCATATGCTATTCAGTCTTTTAGATACCAAAATCCAAACTTCTGTAAACAGATGTTGTGCGTGGAGGGGTGGGTGCTAAATGAGAGATGACTGATTCAGAGACACCTGCATTGGATGATCTGATTAAATGATAATTGGTTATAAACATAACAGGTTTTTTTATGAAGGAATAATCAGTCTGGAGCACATTTCTACAGATCATATATTTTTTCCTCATAATTGATGTCACTTAAAAGGTATAACAGCATAACAGACCGCATTCATAGAGAACATGCTCCTACTCTGGTGTTAGGTCTGTTGCATTAAGGGTTAAAGTAATTTCATGGAAAATAACCTCCCTTGTGTTCCAGCTTATTCTCACATGTTAGAGGAGCTGGGGGTGGCTGGGCTTAGATTCTGATTGATGCCCAATTTGTGGTTAATAGTCCGGTCACACCCGGTACCTCTCTTGGGCTCTCACGAGTACAGATGCACTGACACTGCACTGTCTGTCCAGAGGTGTCCTGTGAACTCTCACACCCACACTCAGTTATTTTGGTCATGTTCAAGAACTCTCACAGTGAGATTAATGAGCAGTGTAATTCATTAAAGCAACAGATGCACAAATTCTTTTAGATTGCCAGTGATAAATTCACTGTCTGCAAAGCATGTGCAAATTAATCAATATGGCCTGGTAACACACGCGTGGAACTAGAACGGCTCTATAGAGATCCTGAGTTTCCTGGGGATGCAGTTGGAGCAAAGTGTTCAAATCTTACCCAAAGGCATCCCTATGGAGAGGAGGAGATGCTCAGCACATCAACTGGTCCCAGGGTCAGGGGAATGGAGTCATCCCTTTGATGGTATCTTCCCTGACATCTGTCCCCTCTCAGACTATTTTATTGTATTTTACTTTACAGGTGGAGCTTGTGTGACCTCAGGCATACTGACCTTTATTGTGACTGGTGCAAAATTCTCTTGCTTTGTGTTTAAAGGTACAGACTAGAGAAAATTCAGAGCGCAAGCTCAGTGAGGGGTGGTCGGCACCTGGGATGCAGTTTCCCAGATGCAATTGGAGATGCAATTTCTCTTGGAGTCAGCAGACTGAGTTCCCCTGATGTTGCCAATATCTCAGGTTTCCTAGGGAATTGTCATAGTACAAACTCATTGCACATTAGCTGAATTTCACTCTGAGTGTTTCATCAATGCTGTTCTTAAAGTGGGAATATAAGTTTAATTTCCTAGTCACCCCCAGCAATTATTCCACAAGGGCAAAGAGACAACACAATTTGAGAGCAGAGGTTTAGGCCAGTAGGACCTTGGAAGTGTCACTACCGTTGTGTATGAAGCTACTTGAAGCTTTCCTGGCTGTCTCTGTCCACCTGTAGTATGTGCTATTCAAGTGGGAAGATGACAAGTTGGAGAAGAGTTCATAAGAAATATTAAAGGATTGGAAAACATGAGTTGTGTGGCATACTCAGATGAATCTTTCTGGCTTAGCAAAATAAAGCTAAAGGGGTGACTTTGTCACACTTAGCAAGTTCTTCTGCAGTGTTTGTAGAAACAGATATCAAATAATAGATAGCACTTCAGTCTTGCAGCCAACGTATAACACAATCCTCTGGCTGTAACTTGAACCTGTTCAGATTAGACATAAAGCTCATATTTTTAGCAATGGAAGCAATTAAAGAGATACCCAGAGTTACCATGTATTACGTTTTTAAACCTATGATTGGATTTTTTGCCTAAAAGGTAAGTAACAATTATAATGGCAATTAATTCAGGGAAATTCACAGAAGGATGTGTCCACAAAGGCACCATGCTATTTTACAGTCTGAGAACCTAGATATGATTCCCTCTTACCAATTAATAAGATTCCTATAGGGAAGAAGAGAGGTGGCTAGTTTCAAGTCACACTAGCTCTGGCAGAACCCTGCTATGAAGAGTACTTCATGCTGTTGGTACATCCCCAACAGGGACAAATGCCAACAGCATGGATGAGGTCAGAGCTGGAGCTGTCCCATATCAGGAGCCTTTTTCCCCTCCAAGCATAGGTCAGAAGTTGAGACTTGCCTGGTGCAGTTCTGTTGCACAACAGCACAAATGAATCTATTTCAGACATCCCCCGCATTCGCAGCAGATGGGACCATCTAATAGTTTTGGCATTCCCAGTGTGCTGTTGCTGGTGTGACACAATGGGGACAGGCAGTTTTGTATGTGAAGAGCTATCCTGAGTACAGTTAGGAGCTAGAATGGTTAGTGGACATTGCCAGAAAGCAATGTGTGAGGTGCAGGCCAGCTTCTAGGGGCACTGCTCTGTGCAGGTGCATTTACACTCGAGGCTGATTCAGGTGCTCTGCCTGGGTATTACACAGTGCATGGGCCATGGGCACATGAGATTTTGGCTGCTTAGCAGCTGCATAGTGGAGTTGTCCCAGAAAGACACAATGTCTGTTTAATCTATAAATGTAAAATGTCCATATGAAACCTGCATAGTGCAAGCCAAAGAGCATTTAAGCACTCTCTGGTTTTATACTGCCAGATTTATTTGGCATTATCAGTGCAGAACCTTCCCAGCACCCAGTGCCAGAGGTTTCTGATAGACTAGCTGTTCAATGCATTGATCTTTTCTACCAGGGAAGGGCTCCCTCTGGTTTTCTTCCTGTCCATTCCACTCCAAAGAGAACATCATTGGCCAGGAAACTGATTCATTTTCAGTCAACTTAAAGAAGTACCAGTGGTTTTAAAAATGAAGATTTGCAGCATAAGTAGGAAACAACTGTAAATTGCAAAACATGCACAGGCAAGACAATTCAAAAAATATGGTTCTTCATCTCAACTGTCTTCTCTTATAATACTTTTGCTAAGAAGCTGTACTCCAACTTAGACAAAATATCAGGATGCAATTATGTGAAATCTGACAGACAGACTTCCTAAAACAGTTCACATCTGATTAATTTTCTATTCCTTCAAGAAATGTTCTTAGTTCAACAATTTTATTAAAATTAAATTGTAATCAGGTGATTGACAAATAACTTCTAGCTTTCCTCATAGAAAATAGTTCTGTATGATAACTTTTCAGTTTCATCTATTGAAATGTTGTGTCTGGAAAGGTAAGAAGTAGTAAAATACCATGGCTATTAATGTGATTCTGCTGTTCAGTTGGTGACTGACATCTACATTGGTAGTAAATAAGTTAAATTAGCTGAAAACTTCCATGAAGCAAGAAATATAAAGGTGGGGGGGGGGATGTTTTTTTAAAGGAATTAGATATCTTAATTTTTCCTTAAAAAGACAGTCAAGTGATTAATCAGCATGGCAATTTGTAAAACATGTCACTTGAGAAAGACATCCATATTCATGGCAATCCGTATTTCACTTTCTCCAAACAAAATCTCTGAATGGATTTTGTCCAAGGGTCTCTAACCACTGTTTAAGGAGCTAATTCTGTTTTAAAGCTTTATCTCCCGTACATAGTCTTGCTGTTTAGTGAACAGACAGATTGACATACAAGTGGTCAAGTTAGCTGTTCTAAATGTGTTTCCACTTGACAGGAGATACTAGCAGAATCCAGCAGTCCCGATTTCTTGCTTTCCAGTTGACCCACTACAAATTTTACATGCACTTACATCCACTTACTACCATTCAAGTTTCTGGATTTCCAGTTAATAATTTCTACAGTGTAACTAGTGTGCAACAATCCTTGTTTTATGGTCATCTGAAGGACACTCAGTTCTGCATTTACAAAGTTTTCTTGACTACTAACCTGAAATTACTGTATTTAATACAGATTTGCCAGAAACTAAAGGACGTTTGGAGACAGACTAGAAAACAGTAAAATATCAAGGTAATTTTAGAGCCAAAAAAAGACCTAATGGGTTAAAAGATATTTGCATCCTTTATTTTGAGGGTTTGAGTTGAATTAATGGCATCAGTAGGACAGTTAGATTTCACTGTTTGTTGGGACATTGACAGACATCCTCCCCAGCACTAGCTGATGGTACACGGGCCACCTCAGCTGCTCACTGTCGCTGTCTCCCACCTACTTTCCCATAATTCCCATTTATCTGCCAGCAGAGCAGTTTGTACTTGATAGCCCTCTGCTCTGCTTCAGAAAAAACAGCTAGGAGCACTCCTGTGAGCCATCAGTAAGGATAACGGCCCAGTAACCGGGTGACAATGAGGGATGGGGGTCAGGTACAACTTCCACTAGCCTTCAATTGTGTTCCAAGCGTGCAACATTGCTGCTGTCCAAAAGATATTTTGAGAACTTTCTACAAAGATAGATCTTACTCAGCAAGTTTAGTGAATATAGTGACAATGACATCTGTAAAAGCTGGAAATGTAGTTGTTCTGGACAGAAAATGTGCACAGAAATTTAGCATTTCCAAAGAAAACCAAAACTTTGTAGTAGGGAGGCACTAACAAAGTATCTGCCAGCACAGCACTTTAGCTAATGGCATACGGCAGCAACTTTTGGGATCATTCTGAATGACACTTTTAATGTGGGACATTCAGCTTAAAAATCAGAACTGACAGTAGCTCTGTAAGTTTTTCCTTGCAGCCTGCTCAGTAATCATCTGATCTTGCCTTCTGTCTGTGCATCTCATTCTTTAGCAGTGTCTTTCTGACACTGTAAACTATTAAAAGCAGGACTTACACCATTGATTTATTTTATATTAGTAGCTATATTCTCCTTTGATTTACTATAGATTTTGGTTAGAATAGGTAGTGCCCTAGGAGGGGCAATGTCTGCATCACCTCGTCATTACACTGATGCTTGAATAGCAGCTTCAATCTGACAAATCTGTAATTCTGTAAACTTTGCTGTTTAACTTCAGCTGTAACAAGTGGCCAAAATATCATCAAAGCTCTTTAGAGCAGAGCAGAATTTGGCACACTTCATAATAAATGATTAATTTTGCAATTTTGGCCTGCCATAATTGTATTTAGCACAAACAAGTCAGAACAAGTGTTAGCTGGTTGTAAGTATGAACAAGGAATATACTGTTTCTAGAAATAAGGAACTCAGCTTTGTTGTCATTCATAGGATTAATGATACTGATTTCAGCAATACTGTTCTGGATCTATGTCAGAGTAAGAGAGCTCGTTTCTGCATTTCAGCTTAGGAAGTTATTGTTAGTATTGCCCAAATAAATTGTTCAAGGGGCTCTGCACATTCCCACTGGCAGCTGATGGTGACCAAGTTAGGGAGAAGCTAAGAAGGGCTTTCAACACTCTCATTTTAGTGCATGAGAAATCTGGCTTGAGCATAGCATTACTACTGTGTGTGTGTAAGACCTGGGGCTTTTCAGTCTAGAGAAGAGAAGACTGAGAGGGGATCTAATTAATGCCTATAAATGCATGAGGGCTGGGCATCAAGAAGGCAGGGACAAGCTCTTTTCACTTTTGTCCTGTGATAAGTCAAGGGGCAATGGACTCAAACTCAAGCACAGAAAGTTCCACCTCAACATGAGGAAGAACTTCTTTACTGTGGGGGTTACAGAGCACTGTAACAGGCTTCCCAGAGGGTTTGTGGAGTCTCCTTCTCTGGAGACTTTCAAGACCTGTCTGGATGCCTTTCTGAGTGATCTGCCCTAGTTGTTGGATTTTTGTGGTTTTTTTCCTGCTCCAGCAGGGGGGGCTTGGACTTGATGATATTCAGAAGTCCTTCCAACCCCTAATATTCTGTGATTCTGTGATATGTACACACATCTGACTGCATTAGTGCCACCATTTCTGATGCTAAAAGGAGGCATATGTTGCTCCAGAGAGTACTCTTAACTTGTCTGCTAGCTACTGCTTTCTTTAGAGAACTATACACCATGCTTTTGCACACATAATTTGGCCACAAGCTCAAAGATTAAACAAGAGCACAGAAGAAATGTGTACGTACCAGCCAGCTGAAGGCTTGACCCTCATGTCTAGTTGCAATCCTGTCTAGTCTTTCTTATCCTTCACTCTTTCAGGGACAGGAGTGAGACCCATGGGTCTCAGAACCTGTAGCGACATCGTACTTCAAAGCCTTGGGGAGTATCAAGATCAGCCTTTGCACCTTGCTGCCCTCTGTCATGAAATGTGGGCTCTTTGACTTCTACCCCAGAGTCATGGATATGAACTAAAACATACTTTTATAGGGAACTCCTGTTATGCCTTGGTGGATATATCCTCTCTTGTGCCATCACTGCTTGTCTGACACCTTTACCTTAGTGATAACTCAAGACCATCTGCTGACACTAATAGCTGTAACTGCGTGTGCCCAGTGCATGTACATGCCCTGCAGTTAAAAGCACAGAGTTAAGAAATATTGCTAGGAACTGTCTTGGTAAGAAACCATCCTCCTCTGCAGTAACGCATCCTGACTTTTAAGAGAAAAAAATGGGCAGTGGCTTTTTGAAAGTTCATAAGGATTTTCCAGTTTTAGCAAGAATGATGAGGAAAAAAGTTTCCTGCCTTTCCAGTGCTGTGGTGTGTTCCTTGCTCTTTCTCCCCACCCCACGCTTTTTTTGCTGCTTCTCTCTGTTCCTGTTCTGATTTCTGCAGGTTCAAATCAGAACCCCTTGGCTTTGAAGCTCAGGTCAGCACCCAGCAGGGCATCGGGTGTTACCGTTGCTAAGAGCAGCCCGTCCTCTCCCAGTTGCACACTTGTGCGTCAGCAGGGTCAGAGCGTGATTGAAGGGTGAGAGATGCACAAAAGCAGAGAAGGCTTGAAATTAAATGGTCTTTGAAGCTTTTTCTTAACTAGGCTCACTCTGGCACAGACTCCTGCCTTCGGGGAATGATCCAGTGGAATAGCAATGACCTAAAGCTACTGCTCTGCCCACTCGAGCATGCAAGTAGGAGAATTTATCCCAAAAATGACCATATGAGAATATCTGGACTGCAAATACATGTTTGTAGAAGATGTACACATAACATTAAAAGAAGGAAGACTTTTTTTTTTTTTTCCTGAGTAAAACTTTTTTTCTGAAATACTGAATGCTACACAGAAACAAAACATGGAAAAATCCTAGTGAGTGAGACCTTCATCTCTTAGTTACTACTAGAGCCAATGGAGTAAGCTGTCCTAATTAAAAAGAACTTGCCCTTTGAAACAGAAGAGCTGGATTCTGATCCAAATGGCCTTGTAGAAAAGAAATTGCTGAATGAAGTCATTATTGTAATTAACATTTATGCTCCTAGTGTTAACAATGTACTTTTAGAAGAAACCGTAGCACAGATATTCCTTCTTAAATCACCTGATGGTCTGGTGTGGGTACTAATTTTAATTGCCCTTTGGTTGTTGATTTAGACAGGTCTACTAGGGGTGATTGCATTGTAAATCAGATATCTCAAGAAAGTCATTAATGAACTAACGAATGATAGGTGTTTGCAGTGATGAAGGGCACAGCTATTAATGTTTATTTAGCCAAGTGGTTTACTTAAGTGATCTGTGTTGTGTAAAGAAAGAAGTGACCATTCACCAGTAACGAGGTAATAATGTGTTTGGTATTACTCAGTCTGTTCCATGGTCTTAGCTTCTAATTCCCAGGGTTAACCCAAGACCCCTGTGCTCTACATCCTTAAGATGGTTCTGTGATTACAAGACCTAATGGATCAAAACTGGAAGAGGGGAGATTTAGGTTAGATACTAGGAAGAAATTATTTAGTGTGAGGGTGGTGAGACACTGGAACAAGTTGCCCAGGGAAGCTGTGGAAGCCCAATCCCTGGAAGTGCTCAAGGCCAGGTTGGATGGTGCTCTGAGCAACCTGATCTAGTGGAAAGTGTCCCCACCCATGCAGAGGGATTGGAACTAGATTATTTTTAAGGTTACTTCCAACTCAAATAATTCTATGATGCTATGAATCTATTATTTGTATTTCACAGAACTGTAGCTTGGAGCGTTGCATCTCTGACTTTGTTTATGCATTTCTTGTCTTCCTTAGCATAAGTCATAATGACAGCTTAATTGGTTTATATTTCTGAAGCAGTTTGAAACATGAAGTTCTATAAGTGCTCAAGATTGTTATTACTTTGTGACTCTTCCCAACCCTTTTCATTCCAGAATGAAAATTAAAGAGAAATTATTTGCCATTTACAAGAGTAAATATGGTGAATTCTGTCATAAATGATCATTCAAGGATCACCCAAACCACCCCTTTGTTACACAGAATTGCACTTTTTATATGCTTGAACTTTTCCTCTCCTTCATAACACATTAAATCCATTAACTTCATGGCAAGATTTGATTTATGCTCATGTGAATGGAGAATCAGGTCTTTGATATCCATGGCTGTGAGAGAGTAGTTTCATGACAGAATAAAGGTCCTGAAAAATACAGATCTTCTTTAAAGGTTTTGCTGTAATTAAATCATTGTACCACTTGATAAACTTAGAGTTTGAGATTATAGCTTTTTTATTGCACAGGATGAACATGTATCTTTGCACCAGTTTTTAAAGCACAGTATTATTACAGAGTGGAAGATTCCTTCATTTACAGATGTATGTTTTAGGTAAAGAACTTACATATAATGAATTGATTTAGTTGTTGTTTTTTTCACAGAACAGCATTGATGGGAAACTAACCCTCTCACTTTTCCTTAGGACCTGGCCAACCCTTATTGTTACCAGATAATTTTTATCAGGTGCATTTTTGAAAAATAGGTACATGGAGACGTGTTTGTGCATTTAATTCCCTTTATTGCTTCCACTGGCTCACAGGGCAGAGTCAAGAGGTATCCATGACAAAGCAGAAAAGTCTATTACTCCAGAAGAGGATTTTAGGATCCCAATTGGAGCAGGCAGGCAAAACAAGGACAGCCAACAGAAAGTAGCCTGGGGCAACACAGTGTGTCAATGAGAAAGAGAGAGATAAGAAACACTTGGACAGTTGTGCATGTTGGCTTCAATCTCTAATGACTGTGCATACCACACATCAAAAACATTTGGCTGTCCTTGACAGAGAGCAAAAAAGCCCAGATTTTTCAGCTACTGCTTTTTTTTTTTTTAATTATTATTTTTCAGTTTACATTATTTAAACAGTCAACCTGGTAAATAATAATTCATTTACTCTGCCTCTGTTTTTAATTATTTTTCAAACTGCCTTCAGGCAATTATTAGATGTCATCTTAGAGAGACAAAGTAAAAGCTCTCTTCATCTTTTAACAGCCCCTCTTTCTGCTGTTGATCAGCCAGATCTACAGCTCTTGCTGGTGTGAGTTGCATTTCTGTTGTATCTTTCTAGCATAAATTAAGGGCAGAATTTGGACTACCAGCTCAAATAACACTTAATTCAGTCAGCACTGAAAGTTGCTGAATTTCTTCAGTTCTGTGCGTGCAGAGACCTCCATGGTCTTGGGACCAAAGTGTCTATTTTTGCTTAAATTCTGTCATAGTTGAGAAACTAGTCAGGAGCACCTATATCCTACACATTTCCACAGCAATCCTGTCCATGCTCAGAGAATGCACAATATGAGTTGAATGCATGGCAAAATGCCCAGGCTGTTATTGTGGTGATGACGTGTTCTTGGTAGCCTCATGGCCACTTTGGAGATAGCATCTTGGCCAAAGAAAAGAGGCAGTGGAAGGTCAGAGTTTATTTACTGCCTCACCTTGTACTTCCAGAGAGTGCCCTGGTTACTGGGTGAAGATGACCCTCCATTCCTTCTTTTGGGCTAATGACAGTGTGAATCATATAATTTGTGGGGCCTGTAGAAGCCAGAAGTGGTCTGATCATACAGTTTAGGAGTGAGAAGACTCAAAAAGTGTGGCCAATTTCATGAGTTAAGAGACTCC